>NC_090449.1:794079290-794409603 GCF_031143425.1 Pleurodeles waltl | reverse complement strand
TACGAATGCTAGACAATTGACAGTAAAATAATTTTATATCTATGCCCAATACTTATGTATATCTTTAGAAACAGACTAAAAATGGACAACAGTGCTGCTGGTAAATCACTAGTTTCTAAATTACAATTCCAACACTTAACTGATATAAGCTACACTAATGTGCACTTCTCACTTTGTTATGAATTGTAAGGAAACTTGTCTGGGCAATATTTAGTACTTTAATTTATTGTTCATGTTCATTAACAAATAAAATTGCTTTGCATCACTATACAATTATTGACAGGTTCTCATCTTACATTTTTAAATAGGTTTTCATTGTCAAAACCTTTAGAACCAATAAAAAACTTAACGTAGGAAACATCAACTTTATCTTCTGTTTTATAACTCGTCAGCAGTCTGTTTTTTGTTTGCATGTGATCTAGCTACTTTGTCAGTAAAAATTATTTTGTGTTTCTACAGCATCAGCTCTCTTCATATTTAAACTGATATCAGAATACATGATGTGAATTTGTGTGTGTAAGTGAGTTGATATGATACGTGCTAATCCGAGTACAGCAGGCACAGGAGGTAGTTTAGAAGCATTAAATTATAGTCTCTTTGAATTGTTCAACACATGGCTGTCTACCCTATAGTTTCAGGTCTATTGCTGTTTTTCTCTATAATGTTCTATAGCATTAAGTCACAGCTTCCGATTTTAATACGGTTTTCTGTCTTTGGTGATAAGCCTCAACAGAGCTCTCTGCTCATTTCTTTAATTATTTTATCCACTGCCTACAGTGAGGAGAAGCGGCTGAATTCAACATGCATGCCAATTATCTTTTATCCAGTAGGAGTGCAGGATCCTCAAATTTGTAGTCAGTCTTGTTTTTCTTCTTGTGGGTTTCCAACTCACAGCAGATAGGTGTGAAATGCCTCACAGAAGTCAACAGTAGGTTAACCTGAATGGACAAAGATGACTCCTCTGAATATGCTAGGTGGGAACTGTGGGTATTCTCTCTGACACTGCAGTGTCAAATCATGCTTGGCAGGTCTGCTGAGTTGACACATAATACTGAGGGTGCACGTGATAGGGAGAGAACAGGCTGCCAAGACAATTCTTGTTAAGCTATTCTCTTATGCTCTGGGACTCTCCTTGAATAATACCAGACTTCTGTTTTCTATCTCTGGATTTGGTGTCTCCAGACTTAATTTTAGTATTACGTGTGGGAAGACACTAGGATTACCTTAGTGCACTCCCTGCTTATAGCCCTATCCCTTAAAAGTCAAAGTTTAGTGCAGCCGAAGAATTTTGTTATTGTAAATATGCCCAAAGAGTGTAGGGCAAACCCCATAAGCATTTACCCCATTGGTTAGGGTAAGACCAGGAGGCATTCCGGCCCACAGGTTGTGTCATGGATAAATGTGGCACTTTCAAGCACCTATTTCAGAACATTTCTGGATCAGCAGAAAACAGAAGACCTGCTGTCTGTGACCCTAGAAACACCCTGAAGGAATGGACCTGCTCCCTTTTATACCCAGGACAAATACGTATACTCCAAGCATCAATTGGCTGACCTCATGTGAGCCTAAAGGGATACATCAAGCTACAAGAGGCCTGTTCCGATAGGTGCCCAGCAACTCATTGGCAATCGGGCCTTGACTGGGCCCTACTGTTGGTATCTGCCTGGCTTCCCGCGAGTCTATAATTACCTCCCCTGAGGTTCTTGGGTCTACTCCTGTGGTGGATGGGGACCTAAAGGCCTAAGTCAGAAGATGTAATTGTTAACATGGGCGAACCTTGTTGGTGTAACCAAACTTTGCTCAACTGTGGTCTGCATAAAATTGCGTGTAGGTCCCAGTCTACTGTGGCAAATGACTCACATTAGCACTATCTGCTTCTGGCGCCATTTTCACTTAACACTTTAAAAATTCTTCTCTCCAGTTCCCCTTTTTAGAGGTTTGTCACTTTGGTAATGACATTTTACTCTGTTTCTCCAGTTTGGTTTAGGATTTGTTTTATTTTGGACTTCATCTTTATTGCGGATTTGGTTCTGCATACATGTTTTACACATTGCCCTAAGTTAAGCCTTTATGCTCAATGCCACAGCTATCAGGGGTCTGAGCTCAGGTTAATTTAGTGACTTTGAGCATTACCAAGACAGGGGTTGTGATTATTACTTGAGGTGGGTAGTCACCCACCCCACATTGTAATCCACCTTCTTACACTCGGAAACCAAGATGTCAGGCTGCGAGACCTGGGATTGTGATGGAGCATCTCACTGTTGTGCCTGGAGAGGTGACGGAGATGCATTTTGAGTCATAATGCCAGGCACTCAGACAGCTTGAGTTAATCATCGCACTATTACTGGGGAGGCCACTTCAGGAAAATGATAATTAGGTAATAGCAGTGCTTAATTTGTGCTTATTGTTTCCGGTGCTGAGCACCGGCAGTTATTTTTGAGGGCCAGGGCTTATTTTTCTGCCTCAAGCCTTTGCTGCGAGCAAAAGATCCATATGGGAAAGATGAAGGAATAGAAAAACAAAAAAGCGTCACAAAAGTTGAAAGCAGAAAGCTGCAAGAGTGACCTGAAGGGATGGGGAGTGGCTCTAAATGGATTGAAGAGGCCCGGGATGGCGTCAGGATTACGCTGCATCAGTATTCCATGCTCGCACATTTAAATGCAGCAGCCGCATGTTTAAGAGGAAGGCTCTGGGCACCCGCACCTTTTTATTTACAAATTAAGCACTGGGTAATAGTGATCTGTTTGGTCTTCCTCAGTACCTTGGGGGACATAAATATTGGAGGAAAGGAGTAAGCAAAGGTGTTCAAACATCTCACTGAAGAGCCATTGCCCATTTTTCTTGGTTGTCAGTATCTGCTTGTGTATTGCGGCATTGGTTGTTTTGGGATGCAGCAATCATGTCCAGCGCAGGTCACTTCTACCTACTCAAATTTAGTCCACTTGTTCTCAGTGCCATTCCTGACAGCTTGACAAAGTACAAATGAGCGCATGCGCCTGGTCATTCTGATAACCTGGCTAACGGTCCACTACAACCTACTTGATTGGTAGTGGCCAAGTCCACAGCATTTGTGCTTTTTTGGAGACAGAGTTGGACTTTGCTTTCCCCTTGATTCGCACTATAATACACGAAGGTTGAATTGTTCATCCTGATGACAATGGACTGCCCTACCAACATCATGAGGAATAACTGTAGGCCCAGTCCTATTGCCCAAGATCCAGGATGTTGATGCGGAGCATCTTCTCTTTATCTGTCCAGAGGCCAATGGTTGTTAGCACATACATGTGGGCATCTATTGTCATCACTATCCTCTCTGTCAAAGGCTAAAAAGGAAGGCCTGCATTCAGGTATTATGGAAACCTCACCCTCATCAGTGCTTAGTTGAGCAGCATTATTAATTGGACTGTGTCATCCCAAGTATTGAAGATGGCCATTACTGGCCTAGTCCCTCCTATATGAGTATTAACTCTATGCCGAATGACAAAATAGCCAAAAGAGACTTGTACATTTTAATGGAAACTGTTTGGCTGTGAGGTGATGGTGCAGGAGATGGTGGCACTGATGGTCCAGGCAGAGGTCCAATCAAAGGATGGATAAGAGGTCACTGCAACAAACAGTGATTATTCTACAGAAGTTACTCCCTCAGAGTAGACGTGAATGCAACAAATACTCACCTGGGCCTCTCTATAGTAGAAACATCGCCATAGTGGTCAGAACCCCTTAGAGGTGTTACAGCTACAAAGGTTTGAGACTGGTACCCATCCTCCGGGTATCCCTCTTCCTTAAAAGCCTCTTCCTCAAATATGGGTAGGTAGCACTTTTTCAATTGAGACGGTAGGTATGCTATTTCTGATGCTTTCTCTGGATCTTGGATGTACACTTCTACTTCTGATTCCAAAATCTGAGAAGAAATATTGGGATGAACACTGCACCAGGTACCATGGTCGTAGGCTGTAGGGCCGCAGCACGCTCTCGAAAGGGCTATACTCGAGGCGGAGAAGCTTAACGTTTCCTTTATGACAAACCCCTGGCTTTTCCCCAAAAAGGAAAGAATTATTGAGGGGGTTGCCTGACTGAAGCTAAAAGGCCCAAGGAGCGTATAATTGCCAAGCTCTTCTTAAAAAGCTCTAAGGCTGAATGTGTCTTGCCACCTAACAGGCAGGACCTGTTGAAAGGCATGCCCATCAAAGACACTTGAAAGGTCTCTTGAAAAGCCAGTGGACCACATCTAGGCATCTCTCTGAAGCACTATCCTGGTTCCCATGGTCCCAGTTTGGGCCAGAGAAGCCAGTTAAGTCTTCAGGGACCACGGACAACATCTCACTCGCCATGTCGAGCAAGATGCGAGTGTAGTGACCTAATAAACAGCTTGCGTTAGCTGACCACGGACCTTGAGGCAAGGCAGCCTGAGAAGAACATAGCTTTCTATGTGTCCTCTTCTTTTGACTCCATCAGAAGGCATGGTAGAAAAGGTATTAGGAATGACTCTACTGGTGGATGCATGAAGCACTAGATTTTCAGGCGTTGCGTGCTGCGTGAAAAAGTTCTGGACCTCTGGAGCAGGTCCACGGCAGCCAATAACAAGTCTGGACTAGGGGTTTAGCTAGTGCCCAGCAGAGTGTCAGTGAGGGTGTTACTGAAGGGCAACAGAGGTTTAGTCGGTGTTTGGCCAAGCAGTAGGATCCGTCAACACCTTAGTTTTCACCCCTGTAGTGAAGAAATTAAGGTCAAGGAAATCTGCAGCCCTCTATATTACTGTAGCAAATTAAATGTTTCTTCAGTTGGCACACATTGGGTGAGGAGGGAGTGGGGGATGATCTAGACCACTAGAATACTGTAGCTCCATATACCAGTTATCATCATCATCATCAACATGAACATAGGAAAGGGCAAATCTTTCCCCATCCCCACCATTGTTGTCTCCATAAGGATGGCTTAGGTCATAGTCTAAGGCAAAAAGCTGGTGCTATGTCAATGAGTGGTATGAGAATTATGTCCAAGTCAGATGAGTTCAGCAGAAGCTGAGGCATATCAAGATCTGGACATGGCCTTGGTAAAGGCCAAGACTATGCTGGTGCAGAGTCTGACACAACAATGGGTTGCAGGACCTCCTACACCACTGGAACCTTTGGAGCTGGCATCAAAGCTCAAGGAGCCAGCACACATTCTGCCAACTTTCCGGATACTGGTATGTAACTCGAAACGGGTTGAAGCAACCCAGACAGTACCAAAGGCAAACCCTATGGCCGTAACTCAACTTGATGTACCTAAAATCCTCGGTCCCAAAGACGTGTCAGAGGGAGCCGAAAGTGTGCTTAAGATGTGCAGCATGACCTCACCAAAGGCCTCTCTATCTGCTGTGCTTTCACCACTGGATCTGAGAACATCAGGACACAGGAAAAAACAAAATCGGCTCCTCTGTAGAAAAGGAGAAACATCTGAAGGCAATGTTACACCTGCTCATTTTCTCTGGAGATCTAGAATGGCGGAAAGGGGAGGAGTCCTGCTTGAACTTCTTGTATTTATTTTCTCACTGCAAGGAAGTTCTGCTATGGGTTCAAATTCAGGAGCAGGTCCTTGCCATCGACCTGGAGCGTGACCAGCATGGAGCCTTCAGGTGATTCACTGCAAAAGCTATGCCTCACACTCACGGATGGTCTCAGAGTTCACCTGTATCTCTGCAACAATGTCTCAACGGGTACGATTCACAAGAAACAAGACATACAATGAATCAATTTCTCAGGAAGGGTGTACCCTAATGCAGGACTATATTTTTTAGACAAATTCAATAGCAGCAACCACTTTCCACAAAACCACAAGGGTGTCAGTGAACATAGTGAATTAAGTGCTTGTGAACGGCACAGTAAAATAATAAATATTAATACAGAAAAACAGCCAACGGGCTATCATCATGACAAATAGTTTGTATCCAAAGTAAAATAAATATCCTTAATAAATTGCTACAATAAGTAGTGCTACAGAGATAGACAGAAATGGCTGTAAGGTAGTCGAAGCTTCGTCACCTACATACTTAACCCTTTGGGCGCCAATGACGTAATGGTTACGTCCAATGGCGCGGCGCTGAGGCGGCACAGACGTAACCATTACGTCCTTGAACTGGCCGTCGGGGGAAGCACTAGCGCTCCCCCCCCCTGAGGGCCGCGCTCCCAGCCCCAGAGGGCATTGCTTCCCCTTACAGCCCCACCCCCAGTGACGTCTGATGACATCAGCGCGCAATCGCGCCCAGACCTCAGAGGTCTCATCCCATTGCGCTCAAAGTATGCTTCCAGCGCGCTCAGAACGGAAACTGTTGTGTTTCTCTTCCGATCGCGGGTGAGGGAGGTCAGAGAGGCATGAAAAGGGAAGGAAAAGCTTTTCCTTCCCTTTTCATGTCTCTGAGCAAATGACACAAGACACCAGGGATGTTTTTTTTTGGTTTGTTTTATAAGTGGACCGACCCCTTAGGCAAGGTTCGCTTCCCAGGGGGCAATAAAGTTATTAGGCCTTTTCTGCCCCCCCTCCTGGAGGCAGAAGCCACTAGACACCAGGGATTTTTTTTAATGAAATTGGCATAAGGGGAGCAACCCCTTATGCAAGGGTCGCTCCCCTGAGAGGGCAAATTTATTTTAGCCCATTTCTGCCCCCCCCTTGGTGGCAGATTGTCCTATTTTCATTAGTTTAATTAGGCCGATCTGCCCCTAAGGGAGGCAGAAACCACAAGGCACCAGGGTTTTATTTTTCCCCCACCAATTTCGTGCAAGGGGAGCAACCGCTTAAGCACAGGTCAAACCCTTGGGGGGCACATTTATTTTAGACCATTTCTGCCCCCCTTGGGAGCGGATCAGCCTATTTTTATAAGGCTCATCTGCCCTCCCAGTGGGGCAGAAACCCACCCAGACACCAGGGAAGATTCTTTTTTTTTTTTTTAAATAGAGGGTGGGGGTATAGCCATACCACTACACCAAATAAATGGGGACAAAGGTGTTCTGCCCACTGGTGGGCAGATGGGGCAATTACCCCCGATCCACTCCCGGGTGGGGAGAAAGCCTCCTAGATGGCAGGGAATACAAAAACATTTTTTTCTAATAATAATAAAAAAATACTGGGGTGGTGGCTACCAACCAGTATGGGCATGTTATGCCCCCACCCCAACTGAAGGATGTAACAGTTTCTCAGCTCTCCCCCGCACACTAAAACATCTTATCCCACAGCAAGCAAGAGGACATTTGATTATTTTGGACTTTGGTTTTACATTTGGGCTATGAGAGCTTGTCTAACTCTCAAAATCATCCCACTTGGAATGGTGGACTTTGGGACTCTGCCATGTAGAAACATCTACAAGACCGAGACACATCTGAAAACTAAACATCTGAGTGAGTCCAGGGTGGTGTGCTTCACATGCACCATTTTCTTACCCACAATGCCCTGCAAACCTCCAACTTTGCTGGAAATCACACATTTATCCCACATTTTGTGATGGAACCTTCCAGAATCTGCAGGAATTCACAAAATTCTCACCATCCAGCATTGTTGCATCTATACCGATAAACATTCTGCCCCACTTGTCAGGCTAAAAACGTTTGCTTTCCCCGAACTGCCCTTTTGGACCTGCTTTGGTTCCCCCTCATTTTCAACATGTTTGTGGCTCTTCCCTGTCACAGGCACTTGCCCCACCTACACAAGTAAGGTATAATTTTTACCGGGAGGCTGAGGGGAACGTTGGGTGGTACGAAATTTGTGCCGGTGCGGTGATCCCACACAGAAATGTGGGGAAAATTTGATTTTTTCTTTTTAGCTAAATTTGAGGTTTGCTGAGGGTTCTGAGTAAAACAGGTACTTTTGTTTTTGATGTGTCCACCTAGTGTTTTGGGGCATTTCCTTTCACAGGCACTAGGCCTACCCACACAAGTGAGGTACCATTTTTATCAGGAGACTTCGGGGAATGCTGAGTGGAGGCAAATGTGCTGCTCCTCTCAGATTCCAGAACTTTCTGTCACAGAAATGTGAGGTAAAGGTGTTTTTTTGGCCACATTGAGGTTTGCAAAGGATTCTGGGTAACAGAACCTAGTGAGAGCCCTACAAGTCACCCCATCTTGGATTCCCCTAGGTGTCTAGTTCTAACAAATGCACAGGTTTGGTGGGTTTTTCTTAGGTGCCGGCTAAGCTAGAGGCCAAAATCCACAGCTAGGCACTTTGCAAAAAACATCAGATTTCAATGTAAAAATGTGCTGTGTCCATGTTGCATTTCCTGTCGCAGGCACTATACCTACCCACGCAAGTGAGGTACCCTTTTTATATCGGGAGACTTGGGGGAAACACAGAATAGTAAGAACACGTGTTATTGCCCCTTGTCTTTCTCTACATTTTGTCCTTCCAAATATAGGACAGTGTGTAAAAAAGACGTCTATTTGAGAAATGCACTGTAATTCACATGCTAATATGGGGACCCCAGAATTCAGAGATGTGCAAATAACCACTGCTTCTCAACACCTTATCTTGTGCCCATTTTAGAAATACAAAAGTTTCCTTCATACCTATTTTTCACTCTTTATATTTCAGCAAATGAATTGCTGTATACCCGGTATAGAATGAAAACCCATTGCAAGGTGCAGCTCATTTATTGGCTCTGGCACCCAGTGCTTGTAGAGTGCTACAAGCACTATATATCCCCTCAACCATTAGAGTCCAGCAGACGTAACGGTATATTGCTTTAAAAAAATCTGACTTCGCAGGAAAATGTTAAAACGTGGAGGAAAATGGCTGTTTACCTCAATTTCAGTTTTTTTTTTTATTTCAGCTGTTATTTTCTGTGGGAAACACTTGTAGGATCTACACAAATGGGTAGCTTATGTGGAGAAAAAGCACAGGAGGGGAAAAGGCCTGGCAGCGAAGGGTTTAATTGGAAGCAAGAACTATAGGAGTGCGATTAAAGTTAGTAATTTACACCACTGACCATGCCAAACATCGGACCAGAGAGTGCGGTACTGAAACATTACGCCAAGCTTGTGAATTCACGTCATGCTTGTGTAGCATATTTACAAGGTTTGTAACTCGAAAATCAACAGCAAAAATTATTCAACATTTATTGGCAATAAAACTATTGAAACAGCTGTGTCCTTTTCAAGAGTCTGGAAAGCAGATTTTCAAAAATATAAGAATGTCCATGGTTATATGGGGAACCAAAAAGAATTACCATTTATAAAACGTGCATTTACTAACCCATTACGTTTTGCCTTATCTGAACCTCTCCCCAAAATCTATGAACTGACAAAGACATTCGTCCTACGTTTTGGGGAGAGGGAGGTTGCTAAGCATGTACAAAAGCGTACACCGCACATTTTCACTTGCACTGGTTCCTTTCTTCTCGGAGTCTTTTTGAACTTTGATGTACTGATAACCTGGCTATTCACAATAAACCAGATATTACCACTATTAAGCCCGGACCAGTGTTATGCTATGGTGGGCATTATCAGTCCACACATGCCCATAATATTTCATGAAGGACGACTGTAGCCCAACATTATGGCAGGTCTAAATGTGTCCCAGTATGTCAAGAATTTCCACCAATGTGCACTGTTTAACGATACTACCCAAGTGTGGCAAACTGTTCAAGGAGGTCTACAATAAGCCAAGATACACCACCTTACTGCCAGATTCGCCTTACTGGCAACTACTGTGCACGTAACGTGACAATATGTCAATAATTAATGCTGCTCGGTCATGACCAGAACTGACCACAGATAGGCACCATCATATATTGGTTGCCCACAATATGGCAATACTGCCTCTATGCAAGGGCCAGCACTCTACCAGGTTGGGAATATTGAACTGGCCCTGGATACCAAACTATTGCTAAGAATTACAACCATTATACCAAGTCAATAATTTTACCAGGGTTGGGCATCATGCTCTAGATGCCCACAAGTTGCAAATAAATGTTACAATTATATTATACAAGGGACAAACTTTTATCAGGAATTGGCAAAGGGTATCCTTTCTGGAATCCCTACAAAGTCCCAAGAATTACTATCACTGAGCATGGGTCACTATTTCACCACTGTTGTCAATGAAGCTCATCATCTGGGTGCCCACAAATGGTTACAAACTACCACAAATGTGCCAGGCTAGCACTTTAACAGGGTGTACAGTAAGAACAACAATTGTGCACCCCACGTGTATTCATTCACAAAACCCTGGCACGTGCACATATGCTATCAAACAAACATTTGCGTGCACTCCCGCTGACATTAACTTTTTGTTTTGTTTTTTATCGTAAACTATACTTTAGTTAGGCACTCCCATTTTAACGCTTGCTTTGTTGCTGTTCCGGACTGGCAACCCTCCTTAAATGGCTAGCTCCTGTTAAACACTATACCTTCCAGAGGGATGGAGGGTAGACGGGAGCACATCCGGTGGCCATGGGTAGAAGGGCAGGCCTAAGTGCCAGCAAGCAGGTGTGGGTGGACAGCTGGAAGTAAGCCAGCTCTCACGGTTTGGACCAGTGGGAAAAGCTTGGTATCGTTTTCTCTACTGTCATACATTTATTTGTTTTTGTTCCCCCATGCCTAGAAAGGGTAAGACGGACAACTTGTATTTATTTACGTTTTGCTATGCAGGTGGATATCACTTGGTGGGTTGGAGGTTAACTATCAATTATGTTGCATAGGGATTGGAGGGCCGCTAATAGGTGCCTGCGAGTTAAAAATTTACCCAGTGGCATGCCGTAATTTTGCTGGAGTCTGTCAAAGGGAAGGAGTTCTGAATTGTGGAAGAGATCTCCCACTGTAAATAGGGATCGTGCGTGCCAGTCCACAAGCTGGGAGGCTGTGGAGGGTCCTAACGGCCCCAAGTAGGTCCAAGAGGGGAGTATGGAGTGATCGGTTGCGTCAATTGTAGTGTTTTTGTGGTGCATTTACGTGCCACCCATACATGGAGTGTCTAGGATCGCGAATAGCAGATATTAGGGTGAAGGAGTGAGTTGGCACAGAATATGGAGGGGGAGGTGCCCATCACCTGTACTGGTCTCATGTGTGTGTCTACCCGCAAGCCAGAGAGAAAACCACTGAAGTTGGGCTGCCAGGTAGTTGTTTTCAAAGAATGAAGCGCCAAAACCACCGCACCCCACTGACAGCTGTAGTTTACGCAGGGCCACTTGTCGTCGCTTCCCATCCCAGTATAGATCGCCAAGTATTTGATCTAGTTCCTGAATAAACGCCGGTTTGGGAACACTGCCACATTAGTTAAGTGGAATAAGAGGTTGGGGAGGACGATCATTTTGGACAAAGCAATTCTACCTGTAAGGGCTAGCGGAAATTTGTGGGAAAAGTTTATCTGCGCTTTGATCCCGGTGAGGGCGGATCGTAGATTTCCTACTAATAGGTCTTCCTGGCTATGGTATAGGCGGATTCCCAGGTATCAAACCATTGTTGCAGTCCAGTCCAAAGTAGATCCACTGATTTGCATGCTGTATCCCTGATGCAGATGCTAAGTCAGAGCAATGGAGGAAAAGTAAATCTGAGCGTCTCAGACGTACAGGAGGGAGTAATCTGCGTATAATGATACTGAGTGAGTGGTATCGTCCAAGTGGATCCCCCAAGTTTGACCTTCTGGGCGGAGTCCAAAGGCCTAGGGGCTCCATGGCTATGGCGAGCAAAATGGGGGAAAGAGGGCAACCCTATTGGGTTCCACGTTCAACCGGGAACGGGAGGGAGACTAATCCGCCTATTTGGATTCTGGCGGTGGGAATGGTGTAAAATAGCTTGGTGTATGTGAGTGGACTACGGCTTATGCCGATTGCCTTGAGAACTTCAAAGAAGTAGTCCCAAGATAAGGAATCAATGGCCTTTTCTAGGTGTAGTATTAGGGTTAATGCCTGAAAGTATCGCAACAGGGCCTGATTCATTATGTGGAAAAGGTGTCTGATGTTATTGGATGTGCTGTGCCGGGCATGAACCCATTTTGGTCGAGATGGACCAGAGTAGAGTGGAGTGGACTTGAAGGTAGCCGTCGGCCAAGATTTTACCTAGAATTGTAAAGTCTGCTCCCAAGCTCGCTAAGGGGCGGTATGATGACATAGGGTAGGATCACAGTCAGGTTTGAGGAGGGAGATTCAATCAGATTCCCTAAGTGAAGGGGGAAGCATTTTGGTTGTGAGGAACTCGTAAAACATCACCAGCAGGCGCGGCATCAAGAGGGTCAAAAAACAGTCGTAGAATTCGACAGGAAGGCTTTAGAGACCAGGTGTTTTGTTGCAAGCCAGGTTGTCAACGGCTTGCTTCACTTCGTCTGGAGTGATCAGTGCTTCAAGTTTGTCCCACTCTAGTGCGTTTATGTTCGGGAAGGTTAAGGGAAGCAGGAAGCGTTGAACTTCCGTAAGGGTGGACTGGAGGCGGTTGGTGCTTTGTACAATTCAGCACAGGAGCTAAAGGCTTGCAATATCGTCGATTAGGAATGCAATGTTTGGCCAGAGGTGCTTCAGATTTCCCTAATGGTAGGGGTCTGCGTTTCCTGTTGTGCCAGCCATGTAAGAAGACGGGCTGGTTTGTCTCCGGTCACATGTTTACAGCCATGTAGGCTGTGAAAGTAAACCATCGGAGTAAATTCCAACTTCTCCGCTGGCGTTATTTGGCATTTATCTGTGCCTGTCGGGATGTGTCGTCCGAGAGTGGATGGTGGTCTAAAGAGGTGACAGAGTCATCAGCTGCTTTGAGGGTCACCGCTAATTCCCTACGTACTCCTGCGATATTCTGTATACAGTGACTTCTGGTGACCACTTTCAAGGCGTCCCATTCCATGGCTCGCGTAGTTGCCGATGTGTGGTTCGCCTCAAAGTATTGACCTATATGAGTGAGCTGGGCTTTGCAGAATGCTTATCACCCAGTGCATCTTTAGGCAGATGCCACGTGGGGACTTGTGGGTGGGGGGGGCGCCCCAGAAAAAGTCTGTTATATGAGCTGCATGGTCAGAAAGTACTCACCCCAAGTAGTCTGAATGGGTGCACAGTGTTATTAACGTGGGGGAGCACAGGAAGCAGTCCAAGCAGACACACAGGTTATTTTGAGCAGAGTAGTAGGAGTATATGTGGGTGGTAGTATGGACTGTCATCCACATGTCTTGTATGGACCAGTATTGTGCCCATGTGACCAGGCGATGTGGGTGTAGTATAGAGGAGTTCAGTGGGGGTGAATGGGAGCAGTCTAAGTAGACATCTAGTACGTCACTGAAGTCCCCTCCTAGGAGCCTGGGAATGTCTGTCCAGCAAGCTAGGATTTGCATGAGGGCGGACAAGAAGAGCAATTGGCGAGTGTTCGGGACATAAATACAGCCTAGTAGTATAGGTTCTCTCCAGACCCCCTTCCATGAAGGCATATCGCTCTTCTTGGTCTACAACTTGTTAAGGGTGTGAAAGGGAGTGCTTAGTTGTATCCATATCATTGCTCCACAGGCAAAGCCAGAGTATGATGGGCCGTGTACAGTGCCCCTCTAGCATCTTTAAAGGCGCTGTAACTCACTGAGTGTTCAATATGTTTCCTGAAGGAATCGGATCTGGGTTTTCTGCCATTTAATGTATGAGTAAACAGAGTAGCGCTGTCTGGGTGTGTGCATACCCGGCACATTTGGTGTAAAAAAAAAAAAATAGATGCTATGACTGGTGCCCATGAAATCCGATTGGGTAGAGTGTTTTGGGCAGGGTGCGGAGTAGGTGTAGGGATGTGAGGTGTATCTGGTCTTGCCCGCTCTGTAAATAAATCAGTCCTGCTCGTGACGTGAGGGGCAGAAGAACAATGGTGAGTAACATCAAAGAAACCAAAACAGGAGCCTGTAGCAAAGTGTTACATGCCCAAACTGTTGCTCTAGAAGTTAACTTGGAGAACAGGGGTGTCGGGCAGTTCAGCATGGAGTCCTGAGGTGTGTGGTGAAGCGGAGACTGCGAGCTCCAGCTGGAACATGCATTGCTGCATGGAACTCTGCCCTGTTAGGGGGGGGGGGGGGGGGGGGGGGGGGGAGGGGAACAAGGGGAGCAATGGCCCGTAAGGGCTTCTGTATCATAGGTGGTGAGCTCGGCTCAGGGATGCTCGGTTTACATGAGGCCCTCTGCTGTCTGGAGTGATCCTTGGGCCTGAAAGGCGGTCTTCTGGTGTTTGATCACAGGTGGTTGCTTTGTCCTCACTGTCTGAGATATTTGTATCGGAAGGTCGCTGCCCGATATCAGTGAGAGTTAAGATCTCTCAAAGTGGGTGTCCACCCATTCAAATGCTTTCCGGCTCTGTAAAAAGGAGAGTTCTTTTGTCGTGTATGCCTTTCAGTTTTGCCAGGAAGAGTTGGGGGTATTGTATGTTGAGCTCTCGTAGCAGCCGCTTTACCAATATAAATGAGGAGCGCTGCCATTGTGTTTGTATAGTGAAATTTGGAAATATTGACACAGGGCTGTTGCCATGGATGAGGGAGGCTGCCTGCCTGGCAGCTTGCAGGATAGCGTCTCTATCTTTATAGTGCAAACGTTTTGCTAGGACACGGTGAACTTGTCCCATAGTGAAGAGTGGGGAGAAGGAATATGGTGGTGTGTCCGAGCGCACCCATTCTTCTAGGAATTTAATCATGGGGCTGTTCCCTTCCACCCCCTCAAACAAGCGCGCCACATGGATGTTGTTGCATCGAGCTCGGCCCTCTGCATCTTCCACCCTTTGTTCTAGGCAGAGTACTCTGTCAAGTAGGTCCTGAGTGGTCTTCTCCAGGTTTGCAGCTTGTAGCTGGAGTTCAGCAGATGTGCGTTCTGTTTCTGAGACTCCTGTGGTGAGTTTTTTAGTGATCATCTCAAAGAAGACTAAATTCTTTGCATATCTCAGTTATGCCTGCCTCGACTGAGGTGCATGATGATTTGATTGCCTGCAAAGGGTGGGGGGAGAGGGGTGTCAGGGCGCACCCCAATCAGCAGGAGTGTACAGATTGCCTCCTCGGTGTGTCACTGATGGGACTTATGAAATCCAGATAGGTCCACTTCCCATTGAGGAGCTGGGCGCAAGCTGATCGCACACTGATGGCAGGCTGTGAGGACCAGCACCGTTCACATCTGGCACAGGTGTGAAGCTGGTGCGTTGGGGGGTCCCACTCTGGTCCCCGGGGTGTTGTGTTCCTGTTGTGCAATGTTCAATATATATGGGGTTTAAGTGATCCTCCCTCGGCGAGGAGCCCTCCTGGTTTTGTGAAGGGTATGGACGACACTTAAGCCTCCAGGGGCGCCCCCACTAGCACGAAGGGAGACCGCTCTCCAGGCCTCTGGGCGTGAGCAGCCGCACCCCTGTAGATTGTGGTAGGTTGGACGTTGGCAGGGAGGAGAGGTGAATCACCCTCATTGTGCTGAATTTTGGTTGGGGGCCCCCTCAGGCTCACGCAATCTGTCCCTGGCCGGGTGTTCCCTTTAGATGCTGCAGTCAGCTGGGTGGGCTGGGGGCTGAAGGGCGGTGGCGTTGAGTCAGTAGGGTCCAGTGATACTTACAGCTTGTGTGGGCCTTGATTTGGTTCGCGCTAGGAGACAGGTCTCCGTCTTCGCACCCCTGGCTCTAGGGCTATGTATCTCGTCTCTTTTCAGTTATAGCTGCGGGCGGGACTGTGGTAGTTTATTTCCAGCTCCAATGAGCGCCCTGCTGGGCCCATCCCCTGCAGAGGCAGCAGAGAGGCATTCCCCACTGGCCGCAATCACCATCCACTGCGGCATGGTGCAGCATGTGCTGCCGGTTTCCAGATGCCCTCTGGGGCATACACTACTTATCTTGTACCCTGGGTCCGTCTCAGGCCTCACCACGCCCAGAGGCCCGGACCTGCATCACTGAGGGTGAGGGCCACCCTCACTGTCCACCAAGCTGTCAAAGTTGTTTCAGGCAAGTGAGTCCCCCGGCCACCCACAGGAGTTACAGTATGCCAACATGCAGGTTTAAGGGCAAGACCCCGCCAGTTGACAGGATAGTGGTGGGCTGCTTGGCTCCCAGCATGCAAGCTCGACTAGAAGACGTCCGCCCTCTTTAGTGGCTTACCACACCCTCAAAGCCCATCTCTACACTCAACAGATATGACCTGAAAGCATCCCTATTGGAGGGTGAGGTAAAATGGAAAAGGACATTCAAATTAGAACTAGAGGTAAAAAAACAAAAACAAAAACAAAAAAAAAACCCTATGGAAGCAATAACAAACCAAATGCAAGATGCAGCTAGAAAATACAATCCATTTTGGAAGCAAGATCTTCTCAAATGGCACACTGGCCAAGCAGAAGCCCAAATCCTCTACACACATTTCAAATACTGGGACTTGGAAAACAGGACTAGGTGTCACAGCTTAATAGTGAGAAATGGTGAAGAATTTAGTGGAGGCAGCGAAGCAATATCAGCTGAACTTCAAGCCACCAAGGAGGTAGATGACATGGTAAAAGACACCACTGTGGGCCCCAGAATAAACAAAGACGTGTGACTGAGGTATGCAATAGTAATAAAAAAAAAAAAAAATACTTGTACCAATAGAGAGAATTTCTTACATGATCAGTTAAGAAAGAGACACAGCTGTTGGTTCAGAATAGAATGACCACTGCAGTATAAGACTCGCTCAGATTACATTGCTGAAAAGAAAAGCCCTCAAGCAAATCATTGACATTTTTGGAAGAGAATACCAGCATTTTTTGTGAAGAGAGGACGTTTCATGTGACCACCTTGAGGGTCAGCCTCTGAAAGCTACATCTAGACACAAAGACAGACTCACTGCTATTTCTAAAATAACCTCTGGATAGTCGCACTAAGCAGAGAGGAAGAGAAGCCAAGAGAAAAAGGACCCTAGAAACAATGAGCAATATCATCGACTGGCCTCGTGTTTTACCAGGATGATAAACAATGTGCAACTAAGTGAGATATTTAAGGAGTGACCATGAGGTTCCATATTCTTCCAGACTGGTCAGTGTTAATAAAGGAAGGTAAGAAAGAACAGGAATGAAAACAGTTTCCTCTTCGGAGGTGGCATGGGTAAATCCTACTATCTTTCAACAGTCCATATCCCAGTGGTGCAGTCACTGGAGTTTAAGCACACTGAGAGGATCAGGGAGTATTCTGGTTGGAATTTTTTTAAGGGAGGTTTTAATATAGGAAGGGGTGGGTTGTGAACTGGATCCTGGCAGTGACAAAACTAAAAACAAGTCATTTGACCACCCACTTTAAATAGTGTGGGCGGTCTGATGGCCAACCTCCAACAGCCCATACTCCGTTGGAATGTGGGAGGTTTAAGTCGGTAACAGAGCCAGAGTAGGCTCTGTGGTCATCATGCTTTCATTCGGTCTGCCTTTAAATGAGGTGGGCTTGCCAATAAGCTTGACAGCGAGAGTACACCCTCTACCAAACTTTAAATCAGCTCTGTTGATTTGAAGTTGGTGCGACCCACAAGAGGTGGGAAATTCGGAAAACATTGCCCTTTGTTCTTATTTTCTACAATGTTTAGTGTTGTTGTATGCATTTTTTCTTGGTGGGATAGAAACATTTACGATAGATTGACACTTTACAGTCTACAACACTAGGCCAGTACCATACACTAGATGGATCAAACATTCAGTTTTTAAAAGTTGAATTTCAAAGGTGTAAATTCCTGGGCAAAACACATCAGGGTGATATCTTCTTCAATAAGGCAGGACACAACTAATGTTGTTCCAGGAGGCACACCTTCTCCAACAGGATGTCTCCAGAAGAAAATCAAGAATCTATCCATTGTCAATAGATGACATGGCAAGAACAACCACTAGGGGAGTGAGCATGATGGTACAAAGCAGGTCACAGGTAGGGGGTATACACGGGTAGGCAGGGTCCACCCACTATTTTCACAAGGTGGACACCATCCACCCTGCTGAGAAGTTGTGCCCCACTAAAATATGATGAATTTGTCCCAGTGTAGGTTTCAGACACGGGACACTTTCGGCAGCACCTGCATGTTGACTGCTTTCATTCTGGGCAGCAACGTGCTGGAGGGCAGGGCAGTGGCATAACGAAACTAGAGGGGACTCCCTGCAAAAATCACAGAGGGGGCCCCCTCTGGACTCACTCAGGCTAAGTGCTGTACTGAGGGGGTCCGCTGGAACTTGGGGGGCCTGCCTCACAACAGGGCTGCAGGGGTCTTTGTTACAGCACTGGGGAACTGGACTGACTTATGTTTTTTAAATTCCATCTGACTCAGAACAAAGCTCAAAATTAAGGGGCCGTCAGGCCTCATTTTGTTTGAGTATCCTGGAAGGGAGCTATCTGGAGCCTCACACCTAAATGCAATGGAAGGGAAACAAAGGTACAAGCTTATGTTACAGGTACGAGAGGCATGCTTTTGACTTTATTCAGCCCCTGTATATAAGACATATGAATGTACTGTAAGAACGTCAGAATTGTTGGTCTGCCCCAGTATTTACACAAATACCAATTTAAATAACACTATTGGTTTTACTTCTTTTATAGTGTTACTCATCCCAATTCAGAGTGTCAGAGCGCTTTGCATCCCATGAAAATATTATACAATCAACAATAAATCATGTGTTACAGAAGGCAGTGAGGGTTACAAGGTGTAAGATTCACATGTCTTTCATAGTTCTTGTGATATATTAAAAGAATAAGAATTTATGAACTGTAATTATCAAAAGGATCTTTGTGTTGAAAGCAGTAACACTTCTGAAGCTACATAAATTTAAAAAAAAACTGTCATCTGCATGTTAAATCATGTGCTTTGCAAGATATACATTAACCTTCTACACTACTTTGATTCAAAACTGGGGACAAGACAAAACACAAATCTCTCCAGCAACCTCATTAAAATCAAGAGTTATCCAACCATAGTTATTATTTCCTGAGAGAGACTGGGCTCACAAAGATCTCTTGCAGTAGGGGCCCTAACCCCAGAAGCTATTTTAAAATGCAGATTTTGCAACCAATTAAGTAGAAAAGATTTACTGCCACATTTCTCCTTGCTGCCAATGTCTTTGTGGCAGAGTTAAAAAAAAAAAAAAAAAAAAAAAGCGTAGGTTGAGCCCGGGATTTTGTGTTGGGGTTGTGTTAATGTTTTGACACAATTTCAATGCAAATTTTCACTTGTTACATCTTGCAACGTACTCAAATGTACTCATGAAAAAACTGCTAAACACATGTCTGAGCTGTTATCATCTGATATCACATCTTGTGATATCACTTCCTTGGGGTCAAGGGTTGTGATGCCACTTCCTGTGATGCAACAAGCGATATCACACTCCGTGACATCAAGTGTCAAAATGTGACTTGCATATAATTCTAACATTGTTAGTCCCCCCCACTTCTCTTTTTAGAGTCTTGTGCCCTGGTACACAGATTCATTTTAATTTTTTCTGGATAGGGAGGGGACATTCATCTCACTGAAGGAGAGATTTGGGCAGGTAACAGTGGCAAACAATTATGCACCCAATCAGAATCAACATCAGTTTGTCTAGAAGATTAGAAGGACCTTGATGGGTTTTGTTGAATGACAACTAGTATTGACTGGAGATTTCCATCAAGTATCAGACATACAAGAAGACAGATTATGAGACTAAGTAGCATGTAGAAAATATATATATGGATCATATTAGAGTATAGAAAAGATGGATTGATTTCCTGAATAGCTTGATGAGGACTGCCCATCATTGCAACAATAAAGCAATAGTTGTATCCGGATCAAGCCCCAAAGACAGCTTCCTAATTACACGGACTGTTGGAAATTAAAACCATGAAATGTACACAAATGCTTTGTCGACAGGGCCTATACATGGGATGACATAGGCAAGTATATGTGTTGATGACACCTGCCATGACGTGGAACAATCTCTAGGCAATGGTAGGAGGTAAATTAATTGCCTCCAAAATAGGGAATACAAGAATGCCAATGCTGGCTGCACTAGAAAAGTAACCTGTTCCCCAAAGGAGACTATAGAAAGTTTGTGAAGGTCAAAGACAACCTAATGTGCAGCTACACAGACAGGGTATCAATGGTGCTCAATCAATCACTGGGAAAAAAAAAAAAGTGAAGCAGACATAGAAGGGGTTTCTATGAGAATCTATATTCATCAGTTGGGGAAAGCCAGGAGAGGAAATGTGGTTACCTGAACAGGCTAGAATTTCCAAGATTTCCCTAAACAAATCACCTCCCTGGTGATTGAGCTGGATAAGAAGGGCAAGGCGATCCAAGACTTTAGTCCAACAACGGCTTAAGTCAAACAAGACTGCAAAACAGACAGTTTTACTGGCAGATCTGAAAAACCTTTGTCAACAGTTCTACCATTATATTTATTTACAGTCTTATTTAATTTGTATAGACATACCAAGGTTTTTAAGCCATTAGTATTTAGTGCTGAAGCAGTAGTGGGAAGTGCAAGACCTGAGAAAGACCAGAAGCTAGCCTTTATTAAAAATAAATTTAAAAAATTTAAAAAAAGCTTAAAAGCTACCCTCATGCCTAAATGTGGATGCTAACATTTACAAAGAATCTGGTTTATGGTCTTTAGCGGCTCCATCCTACGCAGATTACTGATGATCAGAAAAAACTTATGGGAGGAAGGCAGGCATTTCACAGAATACAAAATCTGGTCCAACAGATCAAGAAAGAACCTTGAAGATTTCAAGAAGGAATTTAAGAGGCTGATCCTCAGGATGTTAGACAAAAACCTGCATTGCTTTAATCTGGGCTTTCAATTCATTGACAGGACCAACCATGTTAAAAATATCCAAGAGCAAGGTAACAGTAAATTGGTACCAATCAGAGGAGATTTAGTTGTAAAGAGGAACTAGACAGGGCTACCTGTTGTGGCTTCTTATCCAGGCCATCAAGCGTTTAGTGATTAAAATCAGGATGGACTAAGTTGGGGAATAGAATGGTGTCGAACATTCCATAAGTTGTCAGTGTTTGTGGGCAACATGAGCGTGAGTATTACAGATACTGAAAGATACATTCCTACTTAAAGACTACACTAGATGAACGGGCCTAAAGATCTACATTATAAAGTTAGAACCATTTGCTCTCAAAAGGACAGGTAAGGACTAAGTGAATCTAAACGAAATATCAGTGCTAACAGGATACGTTCCTTGCTAAATAACAGAGGATTAAATTTTATGGCGTGCTTGAGCAAAATTTAAAATGGGACCATGCCTGTAGTTCCAGAGCAAATAAGGTTAGACTTAGAGAAGCAATGTAACCGGTTTGTTTTGTCTTTGGGGACAATACTCGGCCTAAAGAGGAACATACCACTCAACAATGCTTTCCAAGTTCTCCCAGTTAGAATTAACACAACAGTGTTGAAGGGCGTCACAGCAGATATGATTAAGTCGGCCTGACAGTGCATAAGTCCAAACCTTGTACTCAAGATAGTGAAAACCACCCTTCAAGATATACAAGTAAACTGATAATACGGCACAGTCAAAATCAGTTAAACAATGGGCTTAAATAGAACAGGCCTTAGCAAAAAGAGCCCTGTGTGACATTAGTGTATACACAAAAAGGCAAACTGTAGAATATGTACCATAGCTGAATTATTAACATTGCATTAAACACAAGGGAGCACTGAAGAGGGGACTTACAACTTAACCCTCCATGTCCAAATGATACTGATTAACTTTAACCAGACTTCCCTAAGATTGAAGAAAGGGTATTGTTTACCCAGTGGAAAAACCGGACTGCAGGACTTTATGAAGCAGCCACACTGGGCTTACAAGTAGTTCAACACACACAGGAGACAATCAGGTGTTTGCCAAAGCATGGACTACCTTAGGTAGTACCAAAATAATCTGCTCTCACCAATCGTCAGTTAATAAAGCCACAATATCTTTTGAAACTTTTGTGACATTTGCCAAGGGCAACAGTGGGACAGCCCATAGGATTAGGGTGAGATAGTTTACAAATCCCAAACTACACCTCACTGTTTCAGTAGACTATGAAACTCGGGCCTTTGACTAACCTTGCACTAGAATGAGACAGACTGACCCACTTCACTTTTGGTCCCATTTCATACCCACCTCCGTTAATGTAACTTGTGTTTTTTTTTTTCTTTCAAAACTGTGTCTAAGCATTTCTTCCATTATTCACATATATAGTTCAATATACCTTTGATGCAGAACTACTACATGAAAAACTCACATAGATGAAAGCACCTGGGGACCTCGGGTTGGGTGTGAGGTGAGGAGAGGGTGAAGTTTCCACAACCAGTAACGTGCTGATAGTTTAAAAAAAAAAAAAAGTGCACACATCCAATTTCTAGAACTCACCACACTTCTGGGCACAAAAACAAACTCTTTTCAAGCAATAAGGAAGGCAACCTGCTCCCTGCAGTCCCCGACGCTTCTGACTGCTAAGATGGTAGAATTTTCCATTTTCAGGGTTAGAAATGAGGAGGGGGGCAGTGCCAGGCGATGAGCTGACCCACAAGCAATGTCGGAATGGAGCCTCCTAGCAGGAGTTGAAAGGGATGTGAAGCTCTATGCACTTTAAATAGGCAGCCCTGGGATATTATTCGCCACAGAGCCTCTTCATGGAGGTGGATGCTGGCGCTGGAGCTAAGTGAGCACTAAGCATCCCCGTTTCAGCTCCAAAGAATGCTGGACGCCCTACATGTTAAATAAGCAGGTCTGCTGGCAGCAGAGAAGACGAAGAATACTGCGAATGGTGAGAGAGGTTAGCCAAGGAACCAAGCACAAACAGTAATACATAGGAAATAAACAAAAAAATACTGTTCGTCATCTAAGATGGCCATGTCATGATAGTCAAGTGGCGGCAATTTTAGATTAGTTATTTCCCTTTTTCATTCAACAACAGTTCTGAATGCCCCTGAAAGATCATTTTTCCCCTGTGACTTGGTATGTTGAGACTTGAAATTTGCAGCTTCAAACAATAAAAATATTATTGTGCTTCTACAAAACATATCATGCAACCAGGAGCCAAAGCAGCATAACAACAAAGTATTACAAAGCAGCTCTTTACCAACAACACACGTAAGAGACAGCCCATCGAGCATATGCCTGAATGTGGCTCACTAAGGCGAGCCAATTACTGACGATGCCCGACTCAAGGGTTCCTTCAGTATCATGTGAGTAGTGAATGCTGTGTGCTTTGCTAACATTAAGTCTTTACAAAAAAAAAAAAAACTAAAGCAGTCTGTAGCTAGATCTAAAAAAAAAAAGCATGTGGGTGGCCTGCATATAACTGTATTCACCCAGAGCCTACCTGTAACAAACTCCACTGAGCCTGGAGACACTGGGAGTAGCATACACACTGATAAGCTTTAAGTGTTCAGAGTGAGGAGAACAAAATCAAATATTGGCAATAAAAAAATAGGGCTATATAAATGGGGAACAAAGCATCAAAGGTATGCACATTATCTTAAATAAATATAACACGTAGTGGCACAGCCAAAAGGTCTTCCCTGCGCGGGAAGTACTGAGTCTATGTTTTTTAGCCATAATATTCAGTAGCACTATGGCATGATCAGCGCTGGCCGTACCACTGTTTTTTTTTTTTTTTTAAACTATCTGTCATACTGCACAGTTGTGAACAGTGACAAAGCCAATAGCTTTCACGTAGTCCTATAAGTTTTCCCAACATTTTTTTTTTTTTTGGCACAATAGGCTGTCACCAAGCAGGTGAGACCTAAAAAGACAGTGTAACGTTTTGATTGTAGTAATGACAGCAAATGTTACAAAGTCAAATGTGTGTCCTATAAATAGCAGTGATACATTCACAAAATAAACAAAAGTAAACAATTTTTGCTGAATTACAACTAAATTAATATTTAACTAGCTGAAATAAATACTGTTTCAGGCCTCACAAAAAAAAAAAAAAAAAAAAAAGGAGTCATATTTTATTGAGTCATATTTTATTAAGTCGAGCTTTTTTTTTTTATATATTTTTTTTTTTTTTTTTTTTTAAGAACTTACTTGCCCCTTCTGGCGAGTTGACATAGAACAGGTGGTCTGTTCAGTCAAAGTGAATGAGGCCTTTAAATGTTGTTATTGTTACATCTGTTCTGAGTTCAGAGCAAAGGTCAAAAGGTCAGTTTCTCTTACAATTAATTTTCCTTTTGACTGCAGGGTTCCAGGATTTTGTCCTGGAACATTTAAATAGGTAAGTAATCTCAGTAATATATTTCAGTAGTTGTGAAAGCCCATTGTTTATACTTCTGTGTGATGAAAAAATATTTTAATAAGATGAAAACAGATCAGAACACTTTACTTGGTGATGTGCAAAGAATAACTATGTTTTCTGAAACCAGACATTCACAGATTTGGTAATACATTGTATACTTTTATCAGTAAAGCTGCAAGTTAGTTGGAAGGATTTTGGACACTTCTTGGAAATTTTGTCTGTAAATGACAGTGTGTGACCGCTTCACGCTTATTAATATATTTATTAAACGTGAGTGTTTAAACATTAACCCTCCTGCCCTGGTAGCAATACTATTAGTAAACTAAGAGATCATGGGTCCCCTATATGTGGGCTAGAGTCTTTATACATGGTGCAAACGTTTAATCTATTCAATGCAACATAGAAGTTGTTTTGTACAGCAGAAATGCTGCGCTCAAATTTGTGAAGGTACACTCATATCTGAGAATTAAGAAAAAGGCAACTAAAATATTTGCCTAGAATCACACAATTTGAGACCCATTTATGGGTCACGTATACTACAGCTGTGGTCGAGTATTATTCAAGTTACTCGACCTGCAGGTCTAGCAACATTTTCATGATTTTGAGGCCTGTGTTTGGGTAACTGTGCACAGCACTAGTCCATTAATCATGAGAATAGTAAATTGTTTCATGGAGCTCAATTATTTTTTTGCAGTTTTATATAGCAGTTACTCAGCCCAAAGGTATTGGAGTGCTTTAAATGACATTACAATAGCTCACGTTCATATTTTTTAAGCACGTGGCTATTAGATGATTTGCTCAGAATTACATGATGATAAGCTAATGCTGATACTTGAACCTGGTTTCCCAGTTTCAAAGTCTGCAGCTCTGGCAGTAATGCCACATCCTCTCCCTCAATATACCGTACCTTTCTAATTTCTAAGCACATTTCTTGGTATACAAGTCAACAACCGCCGTAGGATGACAGGTTTTCTTTGCCCTGCAAGAATTTTAACTCAGGACCTTCACAACACCCCAGATATCAGCAGCAATCAATTAATTCTAAGGGGTCGCACCAGTAAATTAGTGCACTTGCTCTGAAGTTGAATTTTCTACTCAGAGGGATGATCCTCATCAAAAAATATTAATGTTATTTAAAGGTAAAAAGGACTGCCTTTTACTAACAAAATATTTTCCAAATAGGTGTATATCATTTTGATTAAATAAAGTGCTGTGGTACGTTTTAGTGGGCTGCAAGCTCCTATTTATAGAAGCTGCACGTCTATGATCCATATTTTGATCACAGCTGATAGCTGCTTTCTGTAAATTAAATAATCTGCCAAATGACATTTTCTTTTTTTGGTTTTATACCTGTTTCTCTACATTTATACTGGCAAAAGTAAGGAACCAGCACCAAGCTGAGTACGCAGGGTCCACTTGTTTGAGTCAGAAAATAAATGTCTTCCTTGATATAGTGACCTATGTGCAGGGCCACTACATAATAATGGCACTAGGCCTCGCATTCCCTCACAATAAGGGACACTCAACTCAGTGATGTAGTATGGGTGAAAGACCGCATGCGGTCCATACCGGTTTATTTTATAGCCTCTAGCCACGCCAGGCCAGAGGGTGTACAAGGTGGGCATTCAGGGCAAGGAGTCAACAAGGAGGGAGTCCCCGGGTGGCTCACTACATCTGGCAGACTTTGGACCCAATCCAAACCCATATCCAGAAGTAAGCATAGCTGCTGTTACATCGAAGTCACTGCAGGCAGCTGCCTTACACCATAAATAACAAAAAGAGGGTGACAAACTTCAATAAACGGCATTGAAAAGATTTTGTTGCTAGGGGAAAGGTGACTGAACAGCAAAACGTACTTTTGCCTGAGCCTCCAAATATTTTTTTTTCATTGAGATTGGGAGCGGTCATGTTCAACTTAAGTGAGATGCAACAATAAATAGAAAATGCTCAATGTATTGGGCATTTGGAAAGGAATATATGTAAATTAAGCAATGGTATCCAAGATTGTTAAATATGGCCCTGGAAGGAGCCTCTCGTCGCTTTCGCAGGATAACGCTCCGTATTCACAAGCATCCTCAATTTGAACTTATGGCACACTTTATTTTGTACAGCGAACATAATTAAACACATGCTATAGAATAGAAGTATACTTTTAATTACACCATCTACTACAATTGGGTTGTGAAGAGCATGCTGTGATAAAAAAATTAAAAAAAAGGAATTGGCAAAGCCAATCGGTCTTGCCTATGCTAAATGTATTGGCTTTGTTAATATTTTTTAGCCAGCAACACACAACGTAGGCCTGCTGGGGTAAGTAATTATTACCACAGGATGGGGGTGCAAGTAATACAAAGTGTTGGAGTAAGAAAACAGCTCAAAATGCAAGGGGGATAGCAAGCTGCAAACCACGTGGGAAGGGGTGACAACAAAAACACGTAAAACGGGAGGGGGAAAACAAACAGCAACAGATTAGGTCGACAATGGGAAGCATCAAAGACAAGAAGCATCGGCTGGGGAAGAACAAAACAAAGGTACCTCAATACGAGCAGTGAAAGGACACTAATAAAGACATCAATCTGTACTTGGTCCATGCTTTACCAAAGCGACGGACACATGAGGAAGTCACCCTGACTTCGCTGACCAATGAGGATTAAGGATATGAGATTGATAAGAATCCACCTAATGGTAAATAATGGACTGGCTAAAAGCCACGCATTAGATATATATTTTTTTTTTTTAAGGAACAATCGATCGTCCCCAAGCAACAGCACACGCATGCGGTCTGCAAGTAAGACCTAAAAAAAGATTACATAGCAATAACATTCACCATGGCAAAAAAACAAGTGCCTTTCCCATACAGCAAAGAACACTGCAACAATCAAACACATTCTATAGCAATCTATTTTGTGAAAGGCTGATGCGGCATGAAGGATGTGGTTTATCAGCCGTCTCTACAACCTACCCTTCTTTATCTTATAAGGCAATAATTTGTCCCGACTGTCATATTTGTCACCACAGGCAGACAAAAAAGTAAAAATGTCTTTGAAGAAGCAGGTAAAAAATTATTTACTTAGAAATACTGATAATTCACTTTAGTCAGACACAGTTACACACAATGACCCTGATGAAGTATTTGTCAGAGGAGTAGGTGCTATTTATTCCACCTAATAAGATCTAACTCCCTGGGGTTTAAAAGGTAATCGGGTGTGGTAAACAGCAAAACCCATGTTAACATAGATACCGTACGGTTTAAACCTGTCAAATTCTGGCAGCGTTAACCTGACAAAAGTTAATGAAGGGTTAAGTACTTAATGCACCTGGGAATTCCTGAGTACAATTCCGACCCCTGCACAAGCAGGGGTTTGCAAGGGGGTCGGAAAACTTCGACCAACGTATAACCCAGGTCAGGTGACACAGGTTCTACTGTAGTCTGTTGGCGAAGAAAAGGCATACATTTTCACATTAATGGAACACTGCTTTACTTTCGCTAGATTACTTCACTCTACCACCTCTCTCACATGCAACTCCGTATTGGAGCTGTACAAGAATGGGGCAATGAAGTGGTAGCATTAATTTGATGCTGTTCATCCCCAAGGTACCAACGGGTGATGCTTGTCTGCCTTTGGGAGCAAGAGACAGACATGGGGCACAAATCCTATCTCAAAATGTTCACCCCTTCAATCTGGGCATTTTAAATAATGTGTAGTTGTGTTTTTTTTTTTTTTTTTTTTTTTTTTTTTTTCTCTCTCTCTCTCTCTCTCTCTCTCTCTCTCACTCTCTCTCTCACTCTCTCTCTCACTCTCTCTCTCACTCTCTCTCTCACTCTCTCTCTCACTCTCTCTCTCTCCTTTGCTTCAACTCAATACAATACTACACTAACATTTACCCTCGCCAGGACTAAATTATTGTTCTTATTGTTCCAGTATCTTTAACACTAAGTGCTTTCGTCATCACCAAGATTCTAGCACATCCCTCCTCTCTCGAGCATTCAACTGCATTGTGCGTTTTTCCATTCGCTTGTTTATGCATGCCACTTTGTTAGGACATACACTTTAAAAGAAAAGCTTAACATTTTTATTGCACAGGTCAAAAACTCATTATTTGGAAATATATATTCTATAAAATAATATTTGCATAAAACCATACAGCTCAGAAACGGTCATAATTCAACACTTATTTGACTTCAGATCACTAATTACATGAATAAAGAAGTGTCTTACCTTGAAAATACCAACCCAATCTTTTTGGTTTGGTTGGATATAAGGAGTCAAAGTATAGTGGCATTCAAGCTGAGTGTGAGGAAGGTAACTTTTTGCAACGTTCTGAAAAATCACATGTGCGAAATTGGAGGTCTGCATTGCGCCATCTGGAGATGGAATTTCTTGTAAGCCCGCCATAACAAATCTATAATAAACAAAATAGAGATATATCTGTAATTCGGATACTACTGCATTACAAGTCATGCACAAAGACAGCAAGCACAACACCTGTGCATACTTCAAATAAACACTCCTAACAAGCAAAGAAATACTTAGGCAATTTGGTAGAGATCGTCGGTCTCATACACCAAATCCTCACAGCTCAAAAAGGTCCTAGGACTGCACACGTTAAAAAGCTAAATCATACAAATTAACATAAAAGGTGCCAAATGTTAAGCCTTGAAGAGGTCGGGAACCAATCAAGGGGATCAGAGAGTGGCTTTCCCTCTCAAGAATTTTCCAGATGGAAAAAATAGATCTTGGTACAATGACTAAGTAGAGAGGCCCAGGCTTTGAGCTAGTGGAGCAAGCATAGGGTACTGCCCCACGGTAACAAGACAAAAGTCAGAAGTCCAGATATCACCCTATCCAGTATTAACCCAGTACACTAACATTTTTATTTTGTTGCCATTCAATTCTTAACATCTTTAAAAACAAGTAGCCACAACTGCACCTGAGAGGAAGGGAGATGAAGTGACCTCTAAATTTAAATTCAGCCTAAGGAGAAGTCCTTATTAACAGGGGCAAATATCTGAAAACAAATGTGGCAATCAGGCAGCATGCAAATAAATATACAAATTAAATTAATGACAAACATGAGCCTTGAAAGATCCTGCTGTGACCACCTTTAAAGTGTTCCAATGGTGAATTGGCCTTCTCACCAAACACGCAAAACCCAGCAAAAAGCAAAAACCCCCCCGAGCAACCAAAACAGTATTGATAATTTCAAATGTTCATGGTTTCAAGATAGTTCTTTTATTTGTAGTCTCAGTTTTCTTCAAGCATATCAGATGTACACAATAGCTGTATACTAAGTTTTCAATGTAGCCAACATGTTTTGTCATCTTGGTAAATTGACCTACGACTTAGTCAGGACTACAAACAGAAACGTAAACAATACATAGGCTCAAAACTAGAGCCATTCACACTCCACTATAACAAACACAAAAAATATACAATTTTATCTGAAATAGGATTATACTAAGTTTGTGGAGTTTGAATATAAACTCCAACCCGTGACTATATGCAGTCAGCATATACTTAGGATAGCGAATGTCCCCTGTGAAAGTTGAGCCCACTTTGCTGGTTCTACTGGACCTCCTTTCTGCCACTAAAATGGGATTGGGGAAAGCATAGCGAGACAGACTCCTTATCTCCTGAGGAACCACTGTGAGACCGGCTTCACTTCTGAAAGTTGAACAACAGGTACACTGACAAGACAGATGGAAGGATGATGCACAGCTGGGGGGGGGGGGGGTCACCTCTTAGGGTATAATCTATTCGTTCATTTTGAAGATTCAGAGACACAGTTTAGGCTATAGTGGGTGTAATTTTTGTTGTATGAAATCCTACGGCAGCTCTACTGACTTTCGAACGGCCCCTGAACTGGCTGCCAGACTCCTTACAGCACTTCTAGCACTAACCAACGGGGGAGATCAGCTGCAAAGCTGTAATGAGGATATCCTCAAAATAACCCTGCATGTTACAGGGACACAGGACTTGGGGTCATAGTTTAATGAAAGGAGTGGGTCAGAGAATTAGCTTGCATTAAAAAGCTTACACAGTTTAACTTTCTTCATACAATCCAACTCACATTGTTGGTACCACATGGGATTTAACCCTCCCTCACAGACACTTGTCAGAGCTGTGGAAATTCTTCTTCTTGATTCTTTCACACAGTCTAGTCTTGCCCAAGTAACACAGATATTAGGAAGATGTTGCTATCTAAGATATGGGACTCTACAAACCCTACAGGTGGAGGGGTCTTCGAAACACTAACTAAATACTGGAGTTGCACTCCAATCATGACAATGAGAGAATTATCATAAATACATGTCCTTCACTCTTATTTGTGCTTCATTATATATAAATACACTGGCAGCAACCCACAGGACCCAAAATGAAAACTGAGGCATATAAATTTACAGGAATGGGCAATGGCCAACAGTGACTAGAAACATAATGATGGCTCCCTCTTGTGGCCACAATTAAAACTGCAGTTAATCTGCTGCTAAACTTCTGAATGAAGTAGAAACGTTCTTCCTTCTTAACCCCTTCCCCGCCACGGACGTAATGGTTACGTCCATGGCAGCGCCCGTGTGGCGCCATGGACGTAACCATTACGTCCTGAATGCTTCCCTCGGGAGAAGCGCTAGTGCTCCTCCCGAGGGCCGCCCCCCCACCCCCCCTAGGTCAGGGCTGACCGGGGAATCCCTTCCCCTTCCACCCCCCGACCCCCCCCACCCCCCCCCTGTGACGTCAGCGCGCGCGCGCTGATGTGTCACAGGGGCCTCCCTCGTCGCGCTGGAAGCTCTGCTTCCAGCGCAATTGAAAAAGAAATGCAAAAGCCTTTCTTTTTCAATCACTTGGGAGGCCCGGAGGGGCTTTAAAGGGAAGGAAAAGTATTTCCTTCCCTTTGAAGTCCCTCCGAGGGTTTCAAAAGCCGGATTGCTTGCAATCCGGCTTTTGAAACCCCACTAGACACCAGGGATTGATTTTTTTTTTTCTTTGAAATTGACAAAAGAGAGCGACCCCTTGGGCAAGGGTCGCTCCCAGGGGAGGCATTTTTTTGAAAAGGCCTTTTCTGCCCCCAGGGGGGGCAGAAACCTCTAGGCACCAGGGACCATTTTTTTTTTTTTTTTTTTTTTCTTTTTGTTTCATTTTTTTTTATTGAGGTGGGGAGCGACCCCTTAGGCAAGGGTCGCTCCCCTTGGGGGAAAATTATATTTTGGCCATTTCTGCCCCCCTTGGGGGCAGATTGGCCTATTTTGATGAGGCCAATCTGCCCCCAAGGGGGGTAGAAACCACTAGACACCAGGGATTTTTTTTTTTTTTTTTATTGTTATTGACAAAAGGGAGCGACCCCTTGGGCAAGGGTCGCTCCCAGGGCGGGGCATATTTTCGGGAAGGCCTTTTCTGCCTACTATTAGGCCGATCTGCCCCCAGGGGGGGCAGAAACCTCTAGGCACCAGGGACCATTTTTTTTTTTTTTAGGTGGGGAGCGACCCCTTAGGCAAGGGTCGCTCCCCTTGGGGGAAAATTATATTTTGCCCATTTCTGCCTCCCTTGGGGGCAGATTGGCCTATTTTGATGAGGCCAATCTGCCCCCAAGGGGGGTAGAAACCACTAGACACCAGGGAGTTTTTTCTTTGCGTGAATTTCACGCAAAGGGAGCGACCCCTTAGGCAAGGGTCGCTCCCTGGGGGGGAGGGCAATTTATTTTAGGCCATTTCTGCCCCCCCTGGGGGCAGATCGGCCTATTATTAGGCCGATCTGCCCCCAGGGGGGGAAGAAACCTCTAGGCGCCAGGGCAAATTTTTTTTTTTTGTTTTTTTTTTTTGTTCTTTCTTTTTTTTTTTTTTGAGATGGGGAGCGACCCATCAGGCAAGGGTCGCTCCCCTTTGGGGCAAATTGTATTTAGACCATTTCTGCCCCCCTGGGGGCAGATTGGCCGATTTTAGGTCAATCTGCCCCCAAGGGGGCAGAAACCACTAGGCACCGGGGATTTGTTTTTTGGCGCCAATGTCACGCAGGGGGAGCGACCCCGTAGGCAAGGGTCGCTCCCGGGGGGCGGGGGGGCAAATTTATTTTAGGCCATTTCTGCCCCCCCGGGGGACAGATCGGCCTATTATTAGGCCGAACTGCCCCCGGGGGGGGCAGAACACTAGGCGCCAGGGCAATTTTTTTTTGTGTTTTTTTTTTTTGTTGTTTCTTTTTTTAGAGATGGGGAGCGACCCATCAGGCAAGGGTCGCTCCCCTGGGGGGGGGCAAATTGTATTTAGACCATTTCTGCCCCCCTGGGGGCAGATTGGCCAATTTTAGGTCAATCTGCCCCCAAGGGGGCAGAAACCACTAGGCACCGGGGATTTGTTTTTTGGCGCCAATGTCACGCAGGGGGAGCGACCCCGTAGGCAAGTGTCGCTCCCGGGGGGGGGGGGGGGGTTGGGTTGGGAGGGCAAATTTATTTTAGGCCATTTCTGCCCCCCCGGGGGACAGATCGGCCTATTATTAGGCCGAACTGCCCCCGGGGGGGGGGGCAGAACACTCTAGGCACCAGGGCAATTTATTTTTTGTGTTTTTTTTTTTGTTGTTGTTTCTTTTTTTAGAGATGGGGAGCGACCCATCAGGCAAGGGTCGCTCCCCTGGGGGGGCAAATTGTATTTAGACCATTTCTGCCCTCCTGGGGGCAGATTGGCCAATTTTAGGTCAATCTGCCCCCAAGGGGGCAGAAACCACTAGGCACCGGGGATTTGTTTTTTGGCGCCAATGTCACGCAGGGGGAGAGACCCCGTAGGCAAGGGTCGCTCCCAGGGGGGGGGGTGGGTGTTGGGGGGGCAAATTTATTTTAGGCCATTTCTGCCCCCCCGGGGGGCAGATCGGCCTATTATTAGGCCGATCTGCCCCCGGGGGGGGGGGGGGGAAACCTCTAGGCGCCAGGGGAATTTTTCTTTTTTTTTTTTCTCTTTGTTTTTTTTGTTTTTAGAGATGGGGAGCGACCCATCAGGCAAAAGTCGCTCCCCTGGGGGACAAATTGTATTTAGGCCATTTCTGCCCCCCTTGGGGGCAGATTGGCTGAGTTTAGGTCAACCTGCCCCCAAGGGGGCAGAAACCACTAGGCACCGGGGATTTGTTTTTTGGTGCCAATGTCACGCAGGGGGAGCGACCCCGTAGGCAAGGGTCGCTCCCGGCGGGGGAGGGTGGGGGTTGGGGGGGCAAATTTATTTTAGGGCATTTCTGCCCCCCCCCCTGGGGCCGGCTGAGCTACAGGCCAAACACCACAGGTAGGCACCTTGCAAAAAACACCTCCGTTTTCTGTGAAAAAATATGTTGTGTCCACGTTGTGTTTTGGGCCATTTCCTTTTGTGGGCGCTAGGCCTACCCACAGAAGTGATGTACCATTTTTATCGAGAGACTTAGGGGAACGCTGGGTGGAAGGAAATTTGTGGCTCCTCTCAGATTCCAGAACTTTCTGTCACCGAAATGAGAGGAAAAAGTGTTTTTTGGGCCAAATTTTGATGTTTGCAAAGGATTCTGGGTAACATAACCTGGTCAGAGCCCCGCAAGTCACCCCATCTTGGATTCCCCTGGGTTTCTAGTTTTCAAAAATGCACTGGTTTGCTAGGTTTCCTCAGGTGTCGGCTGAGCTACAGGCCAAAATCCACAGGTAGGCACTGCTTTTTATAAAAAAATGTGATGTGTCCACGTTGTGTTTTGGGCCCTTTCCTTTCGTGGGCGCTAGTCCTACCCACACAAGTGATGTATCATTTTTATCGGGAGACTTGGGGGAACGCTGGGTAGAAGGAAATTTGTGGCTCCTCTCAGATTCCAGAACTTTCTGCCACAGAAATGTGAGTAACATGTGTATTTTTAGCCAAATTTTGAGGTTTGCAAAGGATTCTGGGTAACAGAACCTGGTCCGAGCCCCGCAAGTCACCCCTCCTTGGATTCCCCTAGGTCTCTAGTTTTCAGAAATGCACAGGTTTGGTAGGTTTCCCTAGGTGCCGGCTGAGCTAGAGGCCAAAATCTACAGGTAGGCACTTCGCAAAAAACACCTCTGTTTTTTTCCAAAATTTAGGATGTGTCCACGTTGCGCTTTGGGGTGTTTCCTGTCGCCGGCGCTAGGCCTACCCACGCAAGTGAGGTATCATTTTTATCGGGAGACTTGGGGGAACGCTGGGTGGAAGGAAATTTGTAGCTCCTCTCAGATTCCAGAACTTTCTGCCACAGAAATGTGAGGGACATGTGTTTTTTTAGCCAAATTTTGAGGTTTGCAAAGGATTCTGGGTAACAGAACCTGGTCCGAGCCCCGCAAGTCACCCCTCCTTGGATTCCCCTAGGTCTCTAGTTTTCAGAAATGCACAGGTTTGGTAGGTTTCCCTAGGTGGCGGCTGAGCTAGAGGCCAAAATCTACAGGTAGTCACTTTGCTAAAAACAGCTCTGTTTTCTGTGATATGTCCACGTTGTGTTTTGGGGCATATCCTGTCGCGGGCGCTAGGCCTACCCACACAAGTGAGGTATCATTTTTATCGGGAGACGTGGGGGAACGCTAGGTGGAAGGAAATTTGTGGCTCCTCTCAGATTCCAGAACTTTCTGCCACAGAAATGTGAGGAACATGTGTTTTTTTTAGCCAAATTTTGAGGTTTGCAAAGGATTCTGGGTAACCGAAACTGGTCCGAGCCACACAAGTCACCCCTCCTTGGATTCCCCTAGGTCTCTAGTTTTCAGAAATGCACAGGTTTGGTAGGTTTCCCTAGGTGGCGGCTGAGCTAGAGGCCAAAATCTACAGGTAGTCACTTTGCTAAAAACAGCTCTGTTTTCTGTGATGTGTCCAGGTTGTGTTTTGGGGCATATCCTGTCGCGGGCGCTAGGCCTACCCAAACAAGTGAGGTATCATTTTTATCGGGAGACTTGGGGGAACATAGAATAGCAAAACAAGTGTTATTGCCCCTTGTCTTTCTCTACATTTATTCCTTCCAAATATAGGGGTGTGTGCAAAAAAGACATCTATTTGAGAAATTCCATGTAATTCACGTGCTTCTATGGTCACCCCGGAATTCAGAGATGTGCAAATAACCACTGCTCCTCAACACCTTATCTTGTGCCCTTTTTGGAAATGCAAAGGTTTTCTTGATAGCTATTTTTTACTCCTTATATTTCAGCAAATGAATTACTGTATACCCGGTATAGAATGAAAACGCACTGCAGGGTGCAGCTCATTTATTGGCTCTGGGTTCCTCGGGTTCTTGATGAACCTACAAACCCTATATATCCCCGCAACCAGAGGAGTCCAGCAGACGTAACGGTATATTGCTTTCGATAATCTGACATTGCAGGGAAAAGTTACAGAGTAAAAAGTAGAGAAAAATTGATGTTTTTTTTACCTCAATTTCAATATTTTTCTTTTTCAGCTGTTATTTTCTGTAGGAAACCCTTGTAGGATCTACACAAATGACCCCTTGCTGAATTCAGAATTTTGTCTACTTTTCAGAAATGTTTAGGTTTCTGGGATCCAGCATTGGTTTCATGACCATTCCGGTCACTGACTGGAAGGAGGCTGGAAGCACAAAAAATTGCACAAATGGGGTATGCCCCAGTAAAATGCCAAAATTGTGTTGAAAAATTGGGTTTTCGGATTCAAGTCTGCCTGTTCCTGAAAGCTGGGAAGCTGCTGAGTTTAGCACCGCAAACCCTTTGTTGATGCCATTTTCAGGGGGAAAAACCACAAGCCTTCTTCTGCAGCCCCTTTTTCCAATTTTTTTGAAAAAAACGAAATTTTCACTGTATTTTGGCCAATTTCTTGGCCTCCTTCAGGGGAACCCACAAAGTCTGGGTACCTTTAGAATCCCTAGGATGTTGGAAAAAAAGGACGCAAATTTGGCTTGGTTAGCTTATGTGGACAAAAAGTTATGAGGGCCTAAGCGCGAACTGCCCCAAATAGGCAAAAAAAGGCCTGGCACAGGAGGGGGAAAAGGCCTGGCAGCAAAGTGGTTAATAACCGCAATATTTATGAGTATCGAAGAATGCCAAGATGGTGGCTCGAGAGAAGCACATTACTTTCTATATCAGGGTCTCTTAAATTGGAACATTATATAGCTTTAAGGTCAACTCACAGCTCCAAAACTGGCCCATAAGACTTAAGGTCGCAACTCAGAAGAGTGAGGCCGCCTTCACCTAACCCTCTTCAAGCCAACAGCTACCACAGGGCCAACCGTGGATCTTGATTTTCACCACTCATCAGCTTTAAGGCCACTCGTATTCAAGTTGCTGACAAGAAATAGTAGACCTTCGGAGGACTTGGATATTGGCCTCTGGTCATCCTCTAGAAGGAGCAGCCCAATGGTCTCTCAACCTGAAGAAAGCTCTCCTCGGCCTTATCAGATCCCACTCAGGACGCCAGCCTTTGATGACACCTTCAAGCAGAACCAGTCAAGTGACACAGCCTTTAGGTTTATTCTCTTCCAATTCACTTCTCTTCTGGCCCTCACAACATACCCACCCACACACGGATTCATAGTGTATCAATTAAGGAAAATTGCTGGTGTTATAATTTCCAAGTAATCACATCCCTATAATACAATCCACTAAGAAACAGCCATATCATAGGCTCAAAACAAACTGAGGCATGTACCCTAAAACTTAATCAAGACTACCCCAAATCACACTAAACTCCCCCAAACAATATGTCCTTAAATGTATGCTAATAAATGCAAGGTCAGCCAGGCTCATACATTTGCCTTTGCTGACTTGATCACATCCCACTCCTTGGATCAGCTATTCACTAATGAAAGAAGGTCTCCCCACCATTGTTTTGATATTTTTGTCCCCGAAGGATGCTCTCTCACACAGACCCAGAAAGAATAGAGATGGGTTAGCCATCATCAACAAAAACAATCTTCCTTGTATCACTGCAGGTTCCCCCTCATACACATCTTTTGAGCTTTTATCAATACCTATCAGACCAAACTAAATCAAAACCTTCTCCTCGCACATCATGATACAACTCCAAATCCCATGAACACTTCAGTGATCTCAGAACTGTGATGCTAACACGATACAGCATAACATCTTCCTAGGCAACTTAAACCTCTCCTGAAACATCAGTAAGAAGTCAGGCTCATCAAAATACAAATAAATAATCTCCCTACATGATCCAACACAAAATAAAGACAACACCCCAAACCTTATAATCTCTCCCCCTAACATCAGGAATCATAAGTACCCATTCAAATTAGATTAGTTTAACCATCTTGCATCAACATTCTTAATCACAACACCAGCTCCTCTAAACAAGAGTCAAACAAAAGCATCCAAAATCCTGACAAGACCTCTATATAACATTTCTGAACAATAACTCTCTGAACAACACAAAAAGGTCAACATCGTCGCCCACTCACAATTCCACCGAAGATCTCACTAATATATTTAAGCCACATCAGTCATCAAGCTAGCCCCCTCCAAATCCACAAATCCATCTAGGTAAAACAGAAAGCTTCTTGCTCCAACTCAGAAATAAATACCAACAAGACAACAACCAGAAAACTAGAAAGCCTTAAAAAAACAACAGAAAACTGACAAAGACCTAAACTTCCACCTTTTGGTCAAATTCTTTAAAAATAAATATATATAAAAGAGGCTTGGAATTGACCCAGACCGCTCTTTCAAATCATCACACATTGCTGTACTCTAAACAAAGAAAAAAGCATACCAAGTTGAGCCACAATGCTATCCACATTGCAATCTTCTTTTGAAAAGATCACAACATCAAGAATTCCAACTTGAATTTGTACTAGTACAGTACAATACCACTACAGGATACTGCAAAACACTCCTCCTTTAACCAATAAGACTTGGAATCCATCCTAGTAAACTTAACTTTAACCATATCATCTTATGTAGACAACCCCCACCACAACAAACCTACTAAAATCCCATGCTGAAAATGCAACCGCCTTCTTCCTGAGGACCATCAAACTGTCACTCAGAGAAGGTGCATAAACAAACATCAGTCCTCAAAGATTTCCAGATCGCCCCACTCCTGAAGAAACCTCATCTGGACTCCACTGCCTTTCATAACATAACATGAGACCTGTCTCCAAATTGCCCATGCTGAGAAAAGTTTTTTAAAAAGCTGTAGCGGGTCAACACCTCACCAATACCTCCGACAACAGCCTCTTAAATGCCTGCCAATCTGAGCTCCTCTTTAATGCAGCAAAGAAACTGCAGCTAATTGATTTATTGATGATGTAATATGAACGATGGATGAAGGAATGGCCCATGTGTTATCGCGTAGAATGCTGCTAAGTCGAGCAGCACTAAGTCGCAGAACCCGCCTAAAAATACTCTGATTAAGAACGGAATAAGGGCAACGGAAATTGATCCAATCCTTCACTTCCATATCACATTTTGTAAAAATGGACACATTCATATCACTCTCGCTCGGGGTGTGGCCTGATGCAGAAGCCACAGGTCGCATGAACTGCAGGCTCCCGCCACGTGACCACCCCATACAATGCAATCTTGCCATCCTCATTAGCAGCCCCCGAACCTTTCCTGGACTCCACAGGGCAATGCAATCCGATTCTGCTGGGGTCCGCACCACCATGACACTCTGCTTCGATCTGCTGGATTGCTGGCGGACCCGCAGGGCCGTTCCCAAACTGGCAGTGAAGGAGTGGCAGAGAGGCATGCCATTCTGTGTTCCACCCTGAGGACCGCATCAACGTAGTGAACCGGAGATGCGAGCTACCTGAGGGCTGCATGACTGCACCATTTGACTGCGGCCCACCACATCATTGTGTCCGGCAGCCACACAGGTTTGGGCCTGTGGATCGGGTGCCTCTGCAGTTGCTGAGGCCTACGAAGAGGACTGCGCAAGGGGGCTCACAACGACCACTGCACCTGAAAAGGAGTTGGACGGCAAAGGCCTAAGGTACTGGCATTGTGGACCCATCAAGATTTATGGTTGTACGATGGAGGGCTGCGCATCTTTCGGTCTGCCCTCAGAACCCCTACTGGTGCACAAATGAGGAACTTCAATTGGGGAGGAAGCCTAGCCCCCTTATACGTGGTGCCCTGCCACCCCCTCTCCCACAGGGCTTACTGAGTGCTCTTCCCCATCAGGACTCAGCATCTGTGGAGCGCGGGACCCCCTCCCCCCATCCCCTCCTACAAAATCAACTGGGGAGTTGGGGGAGGGAGACTTAAGTACAACACCTGCAGCAGTGGGGCCTATCAGGCAACCCCACAACTCTGCAGGACTGCTTGTGCACTTGTGACAGTCGGGCCCCCCCTGGGCAGCACGTGAAGAAAATTTGACATCCCCTGCTGGCTGTGTGTGGTTATCAATGCCTGAGCTGGGGGGTGATCAGTGTCTGAGCTAGGGGGTGGTGGGGGGGGGGGGGGGGAGGGGGGGGGTATCAGTGCCTGAGCTCGGGGGAGGTCAGGGGGGTGCAGAAATAGTCAGCCTCATCCCCCCCCTTGCAGATGAACCTGATGTGACAAAGTGGGGGCTGCTCCCACACCGGGCTGCACCACTTGGAGGGTCCTGCACAGTTGCCCAGCGAACTGGCCTGCTTTTCCTCTCCATTGCTGAATACAGGCCCCTACCATGAGATCCTGCCATCTGCCAGAGCCCATCCTTGGACCTGTACCACATTATTGGTCGTGAGTTGAACCCCTGCAGGGGCCCAATGGATGAGCCCAGATAACCCTTTTCCCTCAGAGCACATGGGCGCCGCTGGACACTGGAGGAACAACCTACTCACTACATGAACGCATGGAGGGGGAATCCACTGCAGCAGACAACCAGTGAACCAGATAAGGCCTTGGTATGCACACGGCCTAGCAGGTGAAGGTGAGCTCAACGATTGCGAGCTTTGGGACAGCAACAATGGGTAAAGCAAACCGAAAACACAACTTGGTCACTGGAGACCCAACCCGACCGGATGATCCCGACCCCCCTCCCCCAAAAATCATTCTAGCGCTCACCCAAAGGGAAGGCTCAGAAAGGTCCCACTCTACAGGACATCCTGTAAGAAATAACAGCACCCAGGAAGCACTAGAAATGAAGATCTACATGCTGGTGCCGACCTGAGTATCCTGAAAGACAATCACCCCTGATTAGCTGAAAGGATCACTACCACTGAGAGGACAGTGACAGACCTGTATCCGGAGGTCTCGGCCATTAGGGAGAAACTTACAATTATGGAATCCAAAGTATGCACCCTCGAGATCAGAGCAGAAGAAAGTGAAAATAGCTTGAGGAGGAACAGCACCTGAATTATTAGCCTCCCAGAGTATGCTGAGGGGGAACAACATGCTGTCTTTCTTAGAACATTGGCTGCGAAAGGCGGTATCCCCAGAGGGCACCTCCTCCTTCTATACATTGTGGCGCACGCTTAGAGTCCCGGGTCGAATGCCTCCCCCAGGGGGTGCAGACTCCTCCTCTACAGGGACAGAGATCACCTCTTGGCCCAAGCTCGAACCAAGGGTGCCCTTCAGATGGACAACCACAAAGTTATGCTTTTTCCTGATTTCACAAGAGCAGTCCAAAAACAGAGATCAACATTCAATTAAGTTATAAGACAACTCCGCCAATTGGGTATGCAGTATGTCATGATGTTCCCAGCCCGCTCACGGGTGGCGGCTCTAGAGGAGGCGCACCTGGTGGTCAAGGAGGGTGTTGCCTTGCAACTCCGTTGGAGAGGGCAAGTATATTATACTAAACTACTCGGCATACACCAGGGAAGTCCTAACATGGATTCCCCCCTGGGTTCCCCTTCCAACAAACAGACAGCTAGTAGATCCAGTGGGCCGCTATGTGGTGGTCACAGGACATTTGGATGTTAGGAATATCACAAATGGTAGTATATACGGGCTAAATGTGAACCATGTGGTTTCTTTGCGGACCTCTCCTTGGTTTCTATTTCCTCTACCTAGCAGGTTCTATCATACTGGGAACCCAAGCCTTGATTGGTTGCATCCTCTGCTCTCAGAGTTCCCAACTGTAAAGTGGCTGCACCTTTTCTGCTTGGCAGGTAGAGTGGGGGGGATCCTGGACTCCTGACCACCTGGGGCAGTGGAACTACTCGTTCTTCTCTGCTGTGCGCGAACTACAATGTTCGATTGGACGTGATGCTTTGTTCCCCTGATGTGCACGAGCAAGTCCGGACAACCAAATATTCATCACATACTATATCTGACTACAATCTCCTTTTAGTAGGACTTGAGTGGGGAGAGTGTACCCCTGCATTCCGTCCTGGCGTCTGCACCCTGAAACATTGGAGGACCCAGTCTTCCGGTACACCAAAGAGATGGCTCTCCATCAATAACTTACTGAGAATACCAGAACTACTGTGTCACCTCAAGTATAATGGGAAGCGCATAAGGTCATCCTGAAAGGCCAGTACATCTCAGAAAGGGGGAGAGTGTGTAGGATGCTCTTTTGGCAGGTCTTGTCCTCTGAGGCCACGATGCGCACCTGGGAACAGCACCGGCCCGACACCCAGGGCTGCACTGCAAATACTAGTGGCCAGGGAAACAGTGGCTGTAAATGTGGAGCAATTGTGCTGCTTTGATTATAGGAATTACATGGTGTGCACGCATGCCGAAAGGGATCAAACACGTTCCTTGCTGGCCTGGCTGGGGAATCTGGCCAAACGATGGTTGGCGATAGTAGAATTAGCAGATGACCAAGGATCCAGAGCATATCGCCAGGAAGATATTAATCAACAGTTACATGATTATTACGCTACTCTCTATCGTAGTGTGGAGGGGGATGATGAAGCAGATGTTGACAAGTTCCTGGCACCTCTGACACTTCCTATGTTTTCCCCTGACGAGGCTGCAGAACGGGGTGGGGATATCACTCTTCAGGAGGTCTGAGCCGCTATTAAAGCAATTGCTCGGAACAAGATCCCTGGCACTGATGTTCTGCCAATTGGGTTCTATGCTGCTTCCATGGACATCTTAGCTCCTAAATTGGTAGGCCTGTTCAAAAATCGCTAAAGAGACTGGCTGATTACCACAGTCGACCCGAGAAGCACTCATTGTGCCCTTAATTAAATCTGGGAAAGCAGCCTATGGCAAGAAGTCTTATCAACCTTTGTCAATGCTGAACACAGATTATAAAATCTTAAGCAGGATCCTGGCAACCCGCCTTCTCACCCACATGTCCACACTAACACCGAGAACAGGTGGGTTTCATTCTGGGCAGTAATACAGCACTCGACTACTTTTCTTGATATTGGAGGCCTCTACGTATTACAAAGAGGAAGCAGTGATTTTCACTGTAGACAGAGGAGGCATTTGATAGCCTGGAATGGGTATACCTGTACGGGGTGATGGGGCACTTGGGCTTTGGGAGTGACTTTGCTGCCTGGACCAGGTCACTGTACACCAACCCCTCAGAGTGTGAGCCAGGTAAACTATCTCTGAGAGCTACACAACAGAACTGGGTACTCGACAGGGCTGCTCCCTCCCGCCCCCCCCCTACTGTTTACCCTGCCATGGAGCCACTAGCTTGCTGTGCAAGGACTGGAAATATCTATCAGGTTATAGACGTGGGCAACCAGATCCACCATATTGCGCTTTGTGCGGATGACCTATTGCTTTTCCTACAGGCCGCACAAGTAGCGCTGGCAAAAGCTTGGGAATAATTGGATCGTTTTAGCTTCTTGTCGGGCCTGCAAGTCAATTGGTCAAAATCCTGCATATTCCTCACTATACCTCTTAGGGTTCCACTTGAGGGTCTGGGGCCACTTCAGTGGGAACCTATTTCCCATATCTGGGGGGGTCTGAGTTTACCCCAGCTCTGCTGATGTCCTGTAGGGCAATACGGGTCAGGCCACGCGAGCCCTCCACGCCAGCACTGATTTTTGTACAGCTATCTGTTGCGGAGGGGAAGGAGTTATTGAAAATGGTTGTTCTTCCTCACCTCTTGTACCTTTTCGGGGCACTCCCAATCTGGATCCCCACTTCCTTTTTCCGGGACATTAATAAAATCATTACAGGCTTCTTTTGGGGTTTGGGCCACGGGAGGGTGGCACTGGCCACACTCCAGAAGTCAACGCCTAAAGGTGGTCTGGCTGTTCCCAATTATGAGACTTGTTACTTAGTGGCGCAGCTGCAATGGCTCGCACAGTGGGTGGCCTATCACCTCACTGGAGGGAGAGAAGACTCTCCTCTAATAATAGACTAGCGCACACTGGCCCGAGTCGTCCTCTGGCTTCCGGGCCATGGAGCAGGTGATGCCGCGAATCTGCAGGTCTTACGTCAGAGCTGCATCAGGTGTCTGCAGGGGACGAGGAAATGAGTGCCATATTCTCCTGACATTTCGATTAAATTCTTAATGGTGCTCCCACATGGGGGTGACTGGCGAGGGCTGCTGGAATGGGTGGTGACAGATGTGACGACGGCAGGAGCTCTCTTTGAGGCTGGTGAGTTCCTCCTATTCGAAGTCTTCTGTCTGCGCTATGACTTACCTCCGGATCATTTTCTTCTACATAGAGAAGTGACAACTGCAATTGGAGAGCAGACATGGCAGAACCACCTTAGATAGCGTGCAGTCAATATATTGTTATTTCTGATGGCACCTTCAAGACAGTTACCTGCTTATGCCAACGACTGCAGGGAGACATGCTACTCCCCTTAGCCATTTAGAAGGCCCGCTGAGAGAAGACCTGAATGTTGAGATCCCAAATAGGGACTGGGAAACCATCCTTGCCCATTCCCCTAAGACCACCAAGAATGCTAGGTTTAAACCTATTAACTTTTATACACTGCATAAAGCATATCTCAAGCCAGGGAGGATCAATAGATACTATGCAGAGACTGATATACAAAGCACCCGTTGTACAGAGGGACGGGCAGAATTCCTCCAAATGTTTGGGAGCTATCCGGACCTGGCTTGCTCTTGGGAGAGCATAGTATGGGCACTGGCGGAGGTCACTGAGAAGGAGGTCCCATGCACCTCAGTCCACTGCTTCTTGTGTTCCCTAGAGGGCCTGAATTAGACACATGGAGGAGAGAGATGAGCAGAATGAGCAGAAGGGCTGACGCAAAGACTTCATAAAGCAAAGCGATGTCACAGCACCCTTGAGGCGGCTCGGGCATGGGAGGCCTTAGTGGATTCATTGCAGAACCCTGACCCAATCCTCCTGATGAGCCACAGTACATCCCCTTTGTTTTCCCTCGCACATCAGAAGGGTAACTTTCACACTAGTTTGTATCTATGGCCACTCCTGGTCATGGTTTGACTCACTTGCCTGTGCACCCTGAAAAAAAACAGGTAGACCTTCCTTGCAAACACCTTCAATTTCACTCTCAGAAGTGGGAGGACCGGCCCCAGGGCTGAGGGTGGGTCTTGGGGTGGCCACCATAACTCTTCACTTCGTCGGAATGTAGAGGATATGGACAGGGTAGGAAGGGCACATTGCATGTTGTTAAATACAATTTCTTTTCCTGTCTCCATAGATGATGAGAACCAATATACTTTCCCCTTTGCTCAGATATATATATATATATACACACACACACACACACACACACACACACACACACACACACAGTGACGTGATATATAGGATCTGTCCAGTACAGTACTGTAGATGTGTCCCAAGGGGCTGTGCTAACAATGTTCTAAACTGCAATAAAGCATTTAAAAAAAAATAATAATAATAATAATTCAGATCCAGTGTACACCAAGGATATGTCCTATGATCTCTTCTATTTGACCCCTACATGCAGCGCCTTGGTCCTCTGTTTCACAGGAGGGAATTTCTATTCAGTACAAAGACAACTCCCAAATATACTTTTTTTAATTAATTTATCGAACCCTTCAGACTTCTCCACCCTCAAACTGTTCAAGGAAAACCTAATAAAATGGATGAGCACCTTGTCCCATAAACCTAAACACCACTTTAATTGAATTCCTCCTGCTACATATGAAACACTTCTTCCCAAGTCCATCATAGGCTTCACAACCACACTAAGCTGACTTCACACCAACACCAGTAGTGTTCGCTAAATCTTTAGAATTCACCCTTAATCCCAGCAGTTCCATGGATAAGCACGTATCCAATCCAACTTCACCACTTCAGGGAAATTAAACACACCATTCCTCCAAATATCTCAGGATGCCGGCTCATGTCCTAGTCTCGTCTCATCTCGTCTTGACTATGGCAAGGCTATTCTCACCCCTCACTGGGACACGCTATACAATGCTTCTTGCCTTGTGAAAAGCGCTTAAAAAAAAAAATATATAATAATAATCTAGTCACATCACCCCAATTCTGAAAGACCTCCATTGGTTGCCATTAGTCGCTAGAATTCACTTTAAATGTGCCTGCATCACCTATAACGTCCTTCTCCTGAAGCCATACACCTACATATTTAACAAACTCAGGCCTCCAGAGAGAAGAGAAGTACCAGGAAAGAAGTAAGTTCAAATGATTGTCGAAATTCGGAAACTAAGAAAATTATTCAAGACTGTGAACCAGGTTCTCTCATGTTTGGCCCGTTTTTCACCTATACAGAACACATCTAAAAATCCTTCCTCTTGGACACTTTCCTCTCTAAACCCATGCTGACCAGGTTTCTCCCTCTCAACCTACCCATTTCATTCAATGTACGGTTATCAGGTTTTCTATAAAGCACACCACTGCCCTTGCAGCGAGGTGCTTGCAATATAAATAAGTGAGAAAAAAAAAAGTTAAATAAGAGTTGAATGAATGATGTGTACTATGCCACATCTCATTATACCTATCCAACACCTTTCTCCCGTAAATCTCTTATTGGAAGTATGTTAGTGGCTGTGCTTTCGATTTTGAAGAATGTAGTTACAAATTGTTTCTCCCATGTTTCATAAGCAACACGATACACAGACACCTGGCCTGATTTGTGTGCCCTAACTCAACCACTCTGCCACTGTAGTGAATATGCTGCAACCTGTTTTGTCATTGTTGGACCAATAAATACTTTAAAATAATAAACAAAGATTGAAATTCACTCTATGGTGGCTTTGTAATCAAAATGATTCCCAACAAATTTCTCTACGATAAATGTTGGGAAGTGCACAGACATCTCACAATAACAATCATACCTCGATGAGCCAAACAGTAAGGCATTTCTAAATAAATACACAGCAATACATCATCTGGTACAGGAGTGTAGAGCGCATACGTGCGAAACGTCTCTAAAAACGTACGCACTAAACCAGGCTGAGAGGAGTCTTTTTATCTTGGGTTTAACAGAAGGGTGCGCCTAAGCAGGCGTTCAAAGTTCAGAGGTTGGGGGGAGTGGGGGGGGGGGGGGGGGGGTTGGGAGGGGCAGAGGACACTTCTGCTGTTAAAGCTGGCAGGGTGGCCAAGAATGTGTTGCACAGGGTGTGTTCATGTCAGACTACAGCAGCGCACAGTTAACATGCATTTAATAGGAGTGCCTTTACTGTGCCCTCTCATAACAGGTCTGCCTTGAAGACAGCGTAGTTATTGTTCCTTCTAGAGGAAGCACTGTCAGTGCATGCCTGTTACTATCAATCGGAAAACGTAACCATTAAACGTAGTCATAACACACTAACCGTTGTTTCCTTATCAACCTCTGCCACTGCTATTACCAGCATTCTAATGTAATCCTGATCAATGCTCAAGTCAGTGTTACAATCACAAGATCTGATGATATGGGTTTCTTCATTTGTGTTTTTTGTTTTTTTTAACTTCCCCGACAAGATGGTTTTCTCTTTTCAGCCAAAGGTATGTTGTTGCTTGTTTCGATTGCATCTGCACTGTCAGTTTATTGCTTTAAAATTTGTATTTTACCTTCCTTCTTCTAACAATAGCTTTTTATTTAATAACCACAGCTTGAGCTAAGAATAGTCTATAACTTACAAGCACTGGCAAAGCCAAGAGGTCTCGCCTATATGAGAGCTACTGCTTTGCAAAGGTCTTTTAGCCATATTGTAAAGAAGCGTGGATAAAGGTTAGTGGTGTGGCACAGAGAAGAGTAGCGTGGCAGAGTGGTGTGGGGTACAGTGGTGTGAAAGAGTGAAATACAGTACAGTGACACATAATGACATAGGATAGAGTACAGTGCACTAGAGTAGAGTGGCACAGAGCAAAGTAGAGAGGGTAGAGTGTTTGAGGCATTGTGTGGGGCTGAATGACATGGAGTACAGCGGTATACATAGCCGAGTCACTTCGAGAGTGGCGTCAAGTGACAAAGTAGAGTGACGTAGATTAGAGTGACAGAGAACTGTGGAGTGCCGTAGAGTTGAGAGGCCTAGCGTGGAATAGCATGAAGAAGTACACTTGTGGGTGTAAGTATCTAAAGCTTCAATAGAGACGGCAGATAGGGTGAAAACACCACAATTAAGTATAAAACATCCGAAAATGTGATATCGCTGGAAAGACCTGCAAATACTTGCAGCGATTAATTGTAAAGAAAATACAATGTAAAATAAAGGTGCATTTTTTTTTTAAAACAAGAAAACGCAACGTAAAGTAAAAGCGCATCTTTTGAAAACATTCTTCAAAATAAAAGCTCATTTTCTGAAAGTATTTGTCACCCTAGTTTTGAAATTACAGTGCATTATTTAATGTGCTTGAGTGGGCTCTCAATATTACTAAAGCATTCATAAAGAAGGCAGATGGGGTCAAAGCAACACAAATTGGAAGCGGTATGCCAGTGTTAAAAGTAGGAAAGTACAATGCACCTCCAGGTATAATAACGAAACACCTAAAATATATATATATATATATATATATATATATATATATATATATATATATATATATATATATATATATATATATATATATATATATCGTGTTGGGGAAAAAAAATACAAGAAAGGACGGGAAGCCTTCAGCCAGTGGTATACTGTGGGAAGTTTGTAAACCATTGGGGGGGGGGTGGGCGTGGGGGGGGGGGGGGGGCAGGTTGTACGCCTTGCAGCACAGCGATGTGTAGGCGAGACCTAGAAACTGGAGTGAAAGGCAGGAAAAAGAACGTGTTCATCCAGAGTTCTGCGGGTAATCTGAAAATTGGGCAAAATCTGATCACTCCTGATTTGAGATCCCAAATCGGGTGCAAATTCTGCACGGGACAGCTGCTTTTATCCCAGGCAAATCCATACAGATACTACTTAAGAGGAATTTGCATGAGGAAAACTGGGCCGACATGGTAGTTGAAAGCCGTTTAACTATTTTGGAAAAGCACAACCACATGTTATTCCTGAATCCAACCTGCTAAACCCTGATTAGTAATGTAAAACCACCTGCGGTAATACTACGAACATTCATCAAAGAAAGCACCCTTTGATGTTTTACCCCTTGGTCATTTCTAACACGTTCTTCGACATGAGACCTAAAGACAGCAACACGTTTTCACAAGATGCATACTATTCTGAAACAGCCGATTCTAAGAACCTATGTCACTACATCGTCAATATATATATGCATGTACTTTAGCACTAAATCTACAATTTAACATAACCACTGCTTTTTATAGTGACCACACCTAAACCCAACCCAAACTCTTACCCAGAATCCTAATTTCATCCACCCACCTACCCCTACGGGCCAAACCGAAATGTTCAATGACGTAAGAATGTGGATACGTAAACGGTAAATTGATATTATTACGATGTAGCCACACCTTCCGAAACTTGATTACAACTTTCTTTTACCCGTCAATAACAAAAACTTCAATTGGTTCCAATTTATGTCTAAATAGTTCCACTCACAAACAAGCTTCATCATTCCTTCCAAAGGGAAAAAGGCGTTTAAGAGACATGTTTTTACCAGTCCTCTGGTTCAGAAAAGAGCACAGCAATATTAATTTAGACATATGATTCCTCTGTCAGCAAAATAGGAACAGTTAAGGCTTATTTTGTTTTCTAACAAACTTAAATGCAGTTCGAATTTTAAGCAGCTTTGAGGTACAGGGCTTTGTATTATCACAGAATATCAAAGCATACTATATTTTGCGCAGTTTCTCAAACCACAAGTTTAAAATGAAATTAAGAGGTTTTTTTAAAAAAAAGAAAAGAATAAACAAATTAGGTAAAACTTTAATAACTGTTACAAGTATTTCTCATCACGAATCAACGCAAATTCAAAAGAACATAGGTTAACATATAAAATTATGTTTTGTTATGTGAAATTATATACTGCATAGCTGCCCTCAGGCTTCACAGCGCTTTAAAGCAGAAATCTCCAACAGCTAGGCATGGGGAGCAGATTTTAGTACAGCCAGGTTATTAAAAGCCGACGAAATGACAGTTTGTGGCTAGTCTGCCGAAGAGAAAGAGGCAGGGAATTCCAGAGCTTAGCACCATTTAACTTTTTTTTTTTTATATAGGCGGAATCACTGCTAAAGCTGCTGAGGAAATGTCTTCTTACATGTCTCCAAAATCTTCTAGGATTCAGATTTAAAACTGAACAAAAAATAAAATGTATTTGTCAGGTCTAGAGAATGGACACAAGGACGACTACAGAAAGGTCTAAACTAGGGTATGTCCACCTGCAAAAATGTCAAATGGCCTAACATTAAATGTTAACAGTTGATTCGGAGTAAAAACGTGTTGGCATTCATAAAAATACCATTCTGATGAAATACCACACCCTAAATTAACCACTTTATTTTAAGATGATCTAAGCTGTACTTTTGCCAATCCACAGTGTCTGTTCCATAACCCAAGACAAACACTGTCAACCCATTAAATTCAAGGTCAATATTAAAATGCTGAATACCAATTTCAACAAGCAGAAGTTATCCCGAAAGAAAACAATGCAACTATAGACACTAGAAAGTATTTTTGGAAAAAACAAACAGCCGCAGCAAAGAAGTGAATGAATTAAAGGAAGAAGTTGTTCCTGAGAAGTTTCCAGGTGAAGTATTTTCCTAAAATAAATTCTTTCTCTGGGGAGAATAAGTGCAAAGGTGCAAACTCCTGACTGAAGTGGCTCTCCAATAATAAGCAGAATGTATTTTCTTAGGAGCATCCTACAAGTTTGGAGGGGGCAGGGAAGAGGAAGCAGGACGAGGAAGTGCACCTCCAAGACCATGCGCCGCCTCGGAGTTCTTCTGGCCTGCAGTTCTGATTACTGTCTACACCTTTCCAGTATTCAGTTTCCATTCCCCAGTGTTCAGTACCTTGAATTGCTTTCTGTTCTGTCTCCAATTTCTGTGCTTCATCATACAGTTTCCTCTCCTGGCTGCTGGGCTCTGCACTTTGCTGCCTCTTAAAGTAACATCTGTAGATCCCTCTCCCTACACGGTGAACAAATTCACCATTCAAATATAGACACACCCAATGTCTGAACTTAAAATTAACCAGTCAGACGGTCTGCTCCATTTCGCTCCTGGGTGGACCGGACTGCTAAATGTTGACTGAATTCCTATGCTCATTCTTAAATTGTCAATTTTATTCCTATTTGCTTATTCCTTTTGGGTACTTACTGCACCACCAGGTGGATGCCTCGGAGCAGCGCTTCTTAACCTTTTAACTGAGGACCCACCACTAAATCATTACTGGAAGTCAGGGACACCCAAACCTTTTTTTTCTTCATACATCATTCTGACATCCTTCATTTTCATGTTTCATGCTTCAATTCTTTCTTTGTCTGCACCCTTGTCACTCCTGCACATACTTCCTTGCCTCTTACTCACTTCCCCATTCCCCCCAAACACACGACACACCCATTCAAATGTAAACACTTGGGCCCTTTTAATATTTCAGCAGCTTTGTACCTCCTTCACAGACTTTCACATACAATCACAATCACAATTGGCACATGTGAGCATAGCTCTGTGTACATTGTAGGGAGGTCAAGGATTGGATATTGAAGTCATTCTGAAAAACTTAATGACTCACTAGATAGATATTCCATACATTGGTACATGCCCCCTCCCTATACTTCTCTATACAGACGATGCAGTGCTAATGGAGAGAACTGGGTGGGCTCTGCAGGGCCTAATTAAGGATTACACCACCGTTATGCAGGAGGTGGATCTACGTGTCACCGAAAGCAAAATATACACTATGAACTGCTGAAGACCAAAGAAGCGTTCTCTGTTTTGTATTAACAAGCTTAGCGCAGGTGAAGCCATGTCCTTATCCTATCTGGGCATCCTCTTTGATGCTAAATATACGTGGAAGCCTAAGGTGGCAAAGATGGTGGTTAGGCTATGCTAGAAAAGGCAACCTTGGCTTTGCAAAGTTTTTGCAAAAAATTAGGTCTGAAACCAGTGCATGAATTGATTACCATCTGCTCAGGAAAATCTGTTGCAATAGCCACATATGGGGCTGGTATAGGGTATGGTTGACATTCACGAGATTTAGTTAGCTGAGAACGTTTTTAAATAAAAAAAAAAAAAAACTTTTAGCAGTTCCAAGTAGCTGCCCTAAAGCTGCATGTCATGACGAGTTAGGAATCCCCTACATTCGGGACAAAATCAAGCTAGCCCCTCTTTTGCTGTGGCACTCAATCTGGACAAGGGAAACGGCAATCTTAAACTCACAGGTCCTGGAACATTGTATGAAATTAGACAGCTCTTGACATACCCTGGATCTCATTTGTAAAATTGACTCTGGAGGAAATCAGGATGTCTGACTTATTCACCTCTCCATATTCTTGTTTGGACTGGAATAAGGCAAAGCTGAAGCACAGATTCTAAGTGAATGCTGCAGCAAAAAGATTTGTACTTATCAAAAACAAGATTCCCGTAACCTCCTATAATTCAGTTTCTCTGCATGTAGGACTGCAACCTTATTTGTCTGCCATCCAAAATCGCAGCACCGCTTTGTCCTTACTAGGTTGCGTTTCAACTACTTACTTCTGACGGTGGGTTACCCTCAAAAGAGTTACTTGCTGAAGGGGCTAGGCCTTTGCCCATATGATGGAACATCCAGCCAAACTAACTTGCACATGGTCTTTTTTTGTCCTTTTTATGGGGTCCTCAGGAAAAATCTGATTGTACCACTCCTTAAGGGTTAGAACTTTAGACAGTGCAGACCCGCTTTGCGTTTTTGCAACAACCTGATGGCCCCTTGGTATGTCACACAATGGCTCTCTTCATATTGCAGTGCTTAAAGTTACGAAGATGTGCACTGGTATGAAGGGATCTCAGCAGGGACTGCACAGTCAATTGCACTTTTAACGCATGGCATTTTACGAAATGGTAGCACTTCTTTTTCCTTCAAAGTAATTATATTTAAATTTTAAAGATTTGGCTGGCATATTGTATTAAGTTTTTTTCTTGTGGTGCAATGTTAAGTGCTTTATTTGGTACTATTGCACGTCCTTAGCACTTAGAAAGCTGTATCGACAATGTGGTTTTCCTTTTTAAATTACTTCATAAGGGGTGTGGCCAAGATGACGGGCGCGTAGAACATGCATTGAGCGTCCTCTCCCCCATTGCCGGTAGACACATGGAGACCACCCGCTTCATCTGGGCCAGGGGTCCTGGGAGTCAGCCCTCATGCTGGGAGGAGAAGATTGCCTTAAGGTGGGGTCTGCAGGGAGAGTATGGCTCAGGACTCCGCTCAGCGGTGCCTGGGGGGCTGTTGCTGCCCTAAGAGTGGCGGGCCCTCAAGGAGCCAAAGACCGGGTCACATACAGTACCACAACGACCACACAGGGTCACAGCGGCGAAAGCTACTGTGACCCAGGTTGCATGAGCTTGCAGCACTTCTGCTTCTGGGAGAAAGGGGGCAACAGGGCCAGCAGCTCTCTAGCACTACCCCAATGGCCTAATATGCACATAGCCCTGTGCGCCCTGGAACCGGCAATTCCCCCCCATGACAGTGGTGCTCTTGCTGACAATATTATTGCTAGATACAGACTCTAGTAACAGGGACCCGGCCTACTGGGCTGGTCACTGGCTCCAAACGTTGTGCATCGCCCCCAGGCAATCCTGGGATCACCTAGGCAGTGATTATTTGCCACAAAGGGGTCATTGGCCATTTTCTACAAAGCAAACCTTCTCCTAGGCAGCAGTTACACTCCATCCCCACCGCTACAGGCCCCTTCAGTTCCTGTGGCTAGAAAGCCTGCAATACAAGCCAAGGGCCATAAATCTCAGGAGGCCTGCCCAGAGCAACCCATTCAAAGATCATAACTGCGCTGCTAGCGTCAAATAGACAACTGGGGCACAATGGAGGTACCTACCTGGCGTTCAAAGGCGGCAGGAGGGAGGAGAAAACAGCTACCAGCAGGGAGAGTGGGGCCCCAGAGGGGTGGTGGGACCCCCAAGGAGATGACACCTAGCAAGGAGCCCAGTGCTGTGATACAGGTTCAGGGCGCAGAGCGATAAACTAGGTTGGGTTAGAGAGTACGAGCCAACCACAGGGCAATGTTCTCCTTTGGAAAAAATCCTGGCCAGCGGACAGTGGGGACCATTCTGACACCTGACTAGCTCATTCAGCCACAACTGCGACTCCACAATAGAGACCGTACATGGCAGCCGCCCATAATAACAAAGATTTGCAATGCAATGGGTCTCACGTTTGCTCGAGTGTAGAGCTATTAGCGTTGTAAATTTCTAACTGGACTTTTTTTGCCACATAAATTGAAAACGAAAAGTGAAATAGTTGACATATGCAAGTCAATTCAATGCATCATGGCCACCATGAGCATAAGCGCAAAGGAGAGACACAAAAGAAAAAAGAAGTTCGCTTGCTGTCAAACTTATCGGCAAACGTGCAATTATCCATGTAACAGAGTCGATGGCCAAGGCAGTAACAAAATCGCCCCAAGGAGAGACAAATGTAAAGCATTTACCAATGATGACAAAGGATTTTTGAAAGGCAAGACCATGAAGGATCGACAGAAATGGGTGTGCTGTGGGTGTGGTTAAAAGCCCAAAATTACAACACGTCAGAGCTTGCGCGCTCAACCTAAAAAGGACTGAACCCTCAAGAAAAATGTTGTTGAAACCATAGGGGGGCCCAGGTGAGAAATCGCCATCCCCCTGCATGTCAGGACACACAACCAGATGGCGAGGAGACCTAGGTGGCTGTTACCCGCTCATTCCTGGAGGCACTGTTTGCGTCCCTCAGGGACAACCTTCAGACAGTCAAGAGGGACATTTCCCAAGTCCTGAAGGCAGTTTGTAAAGATGTAGCTAAGCTCGGAGATAGTGTCAACTCTGGAGGATCAGGAGACAAGCCAAGAGGAGGAACCTGAACAACTCCAGCAATAAATAGGTTCCCCTTTGGTCCGCTGAGAGTACGAATTGAAGCATCTACTTTTCATTAGGGAGGTGCAACGGTTGTTCCCTCTTTGGTGACACTCACTTCATTGGTTAGTGTGGTTTATTGATCTCTTTCTGCGATTGGATAGCATATCCAATCAGGATGCAAGACCAGCGGTTTCCTCTCTAGTCTGCTTGCCAGATGTTGATGACTGAACTCATAGGCCCCTTTGGAATGGGAAAAGGTTTTGTTTAATTGAGGAGTCTTTTTTTTATTTTTTTTTTACATACACAGGTCAGTGATTGTTGCTTTCAGGCTATTGCTCGGACGGATCGAGAATCGCACAAGAGATAGGGTTTTTTTGTGGGGAGACTCATTCTTTAAAATTTGATTTGGAGAAACCGAGGTTAGTTGGGCTTGCTGGCTTAATAGATAAGTACTCTCCCTTAGGATACTGAGATTCTTCTAAGTGGTGGATTCATTTTTCACATTACGTTTATCTATCTGTTCTCTCAGGTCCCACTGCAGAAAAGGAAACATGAGCGTTGACACATGCTATAGAAGAAGAATCATCAGAGAAACAGTAAAAAAGTGAATACAAAAGTGAGTGAATACAAAAGTGAGTCCAGAACAGATTGGGTATTTTTGAGCTCAATGGAATGGTATTTTATTTATTTTAAATTTTTAGTATGAATAGTTACAAATATTTATGTTACAAGTAAAAAACGTTTTGAATGTTTTAATGGTTATGTAGGACACACTAAGTATGTATATCTCTATATTTGTACATTTGGGTATACTTGTTTATTTTAAATGTTTAAAATAGGTGCATTATATATATATATATATATATATATATATATATATATATATATATATATAAAAATTTAGGCCGATCTGTGCCCACCGGGAGGGGACTGGGGTGGGGGGCAGAAACCACTAGAGACCAGGGATTTTTTGTGTTTTTATTTTTGCCAATTTCATACAAGGAGAGTGGCCCCTTAGGCAACGGTTTCTCCCCATGCGGGCATATTATTTTAGGACATTTCTGACCCCCTTGGGGGCCCATCAGCCTATTTTTTACTTAGGCCCATCAGCCCCCATGGGGACAGAAACTACTAGACACAAGGGATTTTTTATTTTATTTTATTATTTTACATAAGGGGAGAAGCCCCTTAGGCAAGTGTCACTCCCCATACAGGCATATTGTTTTAGGCCATTTCTGCCTCCCTTTGGGCAGATAGGCCTATTTTTGTTAAGCCTATCTGCCCCAAGGTGGCGGGAGAAACCACTAGACACCAGGTTTGTGGTTTTACATAAGAGGAGCAGTCCCTTAGGCAAGGGCCACTCCCAATGGGGCATATTATTTTAGTCCATTTCTGCCTCCCCCCCTTGGGGGCAGATCAGTCTACTTTTATTAGGCCCATCTGCCCAGACACCAGGGATTGTTGTGTGAGCTTTGTTTGGGGGGGGGGGGGGGCAGGGGAGGCTTGGCCAAGGGTTGCTCCCTTCAGATTTGTTTGGGGGGGGTGGGGGGGGAGAGGGGGAATGGCCCCTTGGGCAAGGCCCTCCAGGGCAGATGGCCTATTTTTATTAGGCCTGCCTGCCCCCAAGGAGGCAGAAATCACTTAGGCACCAGGGATTTTTTTTGTGTGTGTTTTTTTTTGGGGGGGGGGGGGGGGGTGATGGCCCCTTGGGCAACAGTCGCTCCCCATGGGGGCACATTACTGTTGTCCATTTCTGTCCCTCCTTACAAGGGTAAGGCATAAGCATAAAGCAGCACAAACCCATCTTAAGAAATTAGACCTGGATGGGGCGGAATACACTTTGTTACGCCTACGCCATAAATTCTATAGAGGGGGGACAAATGTGGCAAACTACGAGCACACAAATTGCAGACAGAAAGACATACCGATAGAGTGGGAGGTATTATAAATACAGCTGGGTCTGGGGGTTTCCAGAGTTGACCAAATAGGTAAAGTTTTAAAGATTATCTGCCCAGGGTCTACATGACAGCAGACTTAGTTTATATCTGCAGGGCGCCCTGGTGTCTAGACTTACCGTGTAATAAGCGGACAGCCCTGAGAAACCTATCCGAATACAAGTGATCACAGAAGTCACTGCACAACTAAAACCCACATAGCTTAACATACATATTTAAAAAAACGTTTTTTCACTTTAAACAACGCTTGTTTTTTTTTTTTTTCCCCCGGCAATATGCCATAAGAGTACAAGCAAAAGAAATTATAAAATACAAATTTCAGGTAAAATAGTCACTATTAAATAAAAAAAACAGTTAAAATATCATTAAAATAAAGGTTAAAAAATTGAATTACTTAAAAGGGATAAAATTCCAACAGCAGATACATCTGAACCATCTCCCTCACAAAACAGCATTAGAATACACATCAAACAAGCATTTGAAATGCAATGGGTCTCGCGTTTGCTTGAGGTAGAGCTATTAGCGATGTAAATTCCTAAGTGGACTTTTCATGTCAAACACACTGAAAATAAAAAGAAAACAGTTGGCATCAGCAAGCAGATCCAAAGCGCCGTCGTGAGTGCCAAGAGAGACAAAAGGAAACAAAGTTCGCTTGCAGTCAAAGTTATCAGCAAAAGCGCAATTATCCATGTAACAAGGTCGATGGCCACGGCAGTAACAAAACCACCCTAAGGAGGGACAAACTTAAAGCAGTTACTAACAAAAACAAAGGATTTTTGAAAGGCAAGCCCATGAACAAGTGATGGTTTTGCGCGTGGTTAAAAGACAAGATACACACCAACACATCGGAAAAGCAGCACTTGAATGCCGCTATGCTTGACCTAAAAACGTAAACGGCTGAGATATTAAAGCAGCCGTTTATGGGCACACCTTCATTCTGGTCCTCCACACAGTTATCAGAAAGCGTGATACAACAAAGACCAAACATTGTCTGTTATCAGTTTTGAAAATACGCAGGGCAATTTTGTGTTCCCTGACACCTAGTAGCCAGCAAACGGGAATTATCCACTTTTTCCTAATCTTTAATTATACCTGGAAAAAAAATAAGACATACTCTCCTGTCTCCCTCGCTGCTCCACAAATGGGACACCGTTAGATGGTGGACCCATTTTGGTAGCCCACTGGTCATTCAAAGGAGGCAATTGATAATGTTTTGTATCTAAACTGCAAATACAGTTTTCCAGCTAGGGGTGGTTTGATTTCATCTAAAAAATTGCTCCAGGTTATAAACATCCTTAATCTGGAGAAAAGAAGTAGTTAGAGTGCCATATGAGGAAAATGACAACATTTGGCCCTGCTTATGCTGCCAGTATTTTCTTTTAAGCAAATGTTTGCCAGTCACAGGAGCGACCCCCAGCTTAGTCCACAGGGCACCACATCCCACCTTAACTAGAGTGTCTAACATATCTAATCCAGGGAATACTTCCTGAACCAGAAATTCCTAAGAGTTCATTAAGTCCCTCTCAATATGATTGTAACTCAGGTGAGGCCCTAATTGGTCTCCAATAAAGAATAGGTCTAATCCCGCCCCCTCTGAGATTGGTTTAAGGCCCAAGTCAAGCTTAAGTGGAGTAAAGGAAGCCCCAGTAACTGGTGTAAAAAAAAAAAAAAAAAAAAAACCACAGTCCTTGGTGTCTAGCAGTTTTTGGCATATCCTTAAACCCCCAAAGCTCAGCCCCATAAAGGGCAGCTCCCAAAGCCTGCAGTTTATAAATTTGGATTGTAGCAGTAATTGGATGGAATTGAGAGCTTTGCTGGGCTCTTAATAGTGCCCCAATGTGTTGCATCAATTTTAACCTATGTTTTTCAATATAGTATCGCCAATCTAAATCTTCTGTAAGGGTCACCCCAAGATAATCCAAAACATGCACACGATCTAAGGGGACACCAATAAGTTTAGGATTTGATCTAGCAAGGTGCCTGGATTTAATACCATAAATGTAATTTTGCTACGTTTATTTATAGTACCTTCTGATTACAAAAGCTTTCAAAAAGACAATATTTTTTGTAACCTCCAAGGACTTTTTGATATTAAGAGGGTATTGTCCGCAAACATTAATGTGGGAATCTTGGCGTTGGCCAACCAGGGAGCATTCCCATAATGATTAAAAAAGGATTTCAAATCATTGACAGAAAGGAAAAAGAGGGTTGGGGCAAGAACACAGCCTGGTCTCTCGATCCACAGAAAAGGGGACAGTCAGCTCACCAGACGATCCACAGCGCACTTGAGAAAAATTGTAGCCGTGGAGTCTGATTATGATGGCCAAATGGTCACTAGGGACTTCCTTATCCGCTAAAACTTGAATCTGGCCACAAAATCAAACACCAATGTCAGATCAACAAAAGAAATGTATAAACGACCACCATCCAAGACCACCATTTTCACAAAACATTGACTGAAAATGGAAGACCTGATCCACCATGCTGATACCCTCCCTGATTCCCACCTGGAGGGGTGTCAAAATGTCATTCTCTCCCATCCAGGTTTGCAACCGGTCAAGGAATATGGTGCTGAGGAGTTTTTGGGAGCAATCAATTAGGCTTATTGACCTGTAGTTGCATGGATCAGCTGAGGAACCCTTCTTGTAGATGGGTATAATCTCTGCCCACGTTGGAGGGGTTGGTGCTCCTTCCATAACAGTATTAAACATTAATGAAAAATAGGGGCCCCAGACATCTGGCTTGTTCAAATATAGATCACTAGGACTTTGTAGGTTTTTTTTTGTGTGTGTTGTTTTTACTCCTTCCACAGGGGTCCCAAACAACAAGGATTGCAGAGGGGAGTGTGTATCTTCTTTCAATGATGAAAGGGAGGAAAAGTGGGTAACTCAGTGTGCTGCTGGAACATTAATCACAACAGGACGGGTGCCCCCCTTGCATCCTGTCAAGGCTAGGCTCCAGAAAGTATGCTGGTCCCCATTCCTGGCTTCAGCCAGCAAATCTTCCTAAATTACTATTTTTCAATCTTTTTTAGCTGTTTTAGTGGTCTTTTTGTAACGTAACTCTGGGCTTTAATTTCCCCCCATTATGCTCTTGATTTCAGAAACAAGAGCAAACCTAACTTTATTGCCTGCTTTATTATTCCAGGAATGAGGAGCCTCCATTCCAAAAGACTTGTTAGCATTCACAAAGAAGCAATCCTTTAACCCAGTGAAAATATTATTGTGGACGGAGCAGATCTTATCTCAGCCACCCCCTATTGTAATTCCTGCCCTCAATAAGTAGGTCCCGATACTGCCTGCTACTAGGGTATTCATTTTAACCAGCAGTTCCTGCAAATCTGCCATACTAGCCCATTTTACTTTTGCGCATATTGCTGGTCATTTGCAGTCTATGATCAAATGGTTCTCCAGTGCTAACCTTCATACATAGGACAGGGAGGTCAACCTCAAAAACTAAAGCATTATGGTAGCTAGCTTGTCATGTCACGACAGTCAAATCAAACAAAACATTCTGCTAATCACTTGCACCAATCCTCACTAAACTCTTCAACTCCTTCACAGACAAGGGGACCCAGCCACACTCCATGGAGGCTTCCATAATGGTTATCTTCAAGCCCGGGAAGGATGGTCATCTATGAGGATCTTACAGGCCCATCTCTCTGATTAACAATGATGGGAAGCATACCATTAACATCCTTGCCACTCGATTGAACCCAATCATGTCCACACTGGTTGACCCGGATCAGATCGGGTTCATAACACACAGCTGGTGTGGAGGCAACACCAAGCAGATATTACATATATTGGACAAGGTTCGACGTGTGCAGGGGGGAGCGCGGCGATGTTGCTTTCTATTGGTGCAGAAAGGCATTCAATCAGGTTTATTGGCCAGACCTGATCACTTCTCTGAAATATATTGGCTTTGGGAATTGATTTCGTCAGTGGCTTCTGGGAGTACAGCTCCTGCATGGCAGCGGTGTGGGTAAACGGAGGCACGTCGGACCCCTCACCTATACAGAGGGGGACCTGACAACGCCATGGTCCAGGACATCTGAGATGATCTGTTCATTAATGGGGAGGGGTTTGGCAGACACATGCACACACACACACACACACACACACACACACACACCAGTAGCCTCTACGGGGATGATGTGTTGGTAGCACTTAGACTCCTTGTCCCACTGCATGATATAATTGCTGAGCTTCAATGGTTGAGGAAGGTTTCAGGCTTTTAAGTTCACCAGAAAAATTACCAGGCCCTTAATCTAACTGTTCCTCAGACACATCCAGCCCAACACCCGATAGCAAGGGCCATCACATTTATCTTACACCGAGGCATACAAATTGCCCCAACGGAGATATGGTAGCAATTAATTATCACCTCCTCCTGCGACAGGTTAAATCTGGCCTAAAATCAACAGCTACAGTACTGCCTTCTCTTGGCTGGGACACACTGTATTCCTAAAAATGACCATTCTGGCCAAGGTGTTTAATTCCAAGCTCTTCCGCTGATGCCTCCACCCGCTACCCTGAAGACATTGTAGTCAGAAAGCAAATGTCAGGCAGCACAGTTGAGCTATAGGGACAAATGGAGCCATACTGAATCTGGGAAGCATTGGTGCTTCATGGAACAGGAATTGGCTGACTAGGGACTCATGACTACCATGGTAGCATAGAGTCTGGGCCTGTACTCCTCCCCGTTTACAGGGACGATGTTAGCGGTCTGGGATGAAGAGGAACTGCGTAAAGGACTGACATTTTATCCTTTCCCGATGACACCACTATTTGACAAGCCCAACATCACCCAAGGTGTCCAACCAAATGTCTTTTACCAATGGCAGCAGGCAGGCTGTAAGAGAGTTGGGCAACTCTTTAACAGGGCAGGATCATTCCCTTTGACACAATGAAATCCAACTATAGGCTTCCTGAAACTGAATGCATGCACTATCTTCATGTCCGGCATTGGGTTGAATAACCATCTGTCAAACCACATGCTCAGAGAACAATTACCTCCTTTAAGAAATGGCTCATTTTTTTATAAAGAGAGGGATAGACAAGTGATAACCAAACTCAATGTCCACCTGGCACAACTACCCCTGCAGGAGAAAAATTCAGGGAAGAAAATATGAGAGGCAGAACTAGAGTACTCACCTTCACACTGAGAATGAGAAGAAATCCATTACATGGCATGTAACACTTCCAGCAGAGAAACAACCACAAAGATCACAACATATTGTTATCTGACCCTAACATGCATACACAAATGGTGCCCAGACAGCAGTAAGTAGTGCTGGCAGGGCTGCAGTTTAACCAGAACACTTTTCCATCTCTTACGGCACTGCCAGAAGCTGACCCAATATTGGGAGGCGATACTGGAAGATGATAACAATTCTCTTGGTACCCAGCTCCCTTACCTTCTGGCATATATCATATTAGTGTACCCTAACCCTGAACCTATCCTCTGAAATCCTTGAGAAGACAACAAAACGCTTTGGCACTGGGGGAAACACAACCAGCAATTCTCTCCCACTGGGGCACAGACAGGGACTACAGGGCCCGTACTACATGGCTACACAACATGTGGTACCTCAGACTTTTAGCCAACCATGTTATTGGTACCACTTGGGGGATGGGTTTTAATGTGATTTATTGGCAAGGTATAGACGCCTAGGGGTGAAAAATATGTGACAGCAAGTCATAACTCTTTGTCTTTTGTGAGTTACCATTCCACTCCCAAATTCCTTGATGTAAATGGAAATTTGTTCACAAATTGTATTATTATAAATTACAATAACAGTAAATGTGATTATATAAAGTGATATTTTAATATTAATTATGATTATATTAAGTACACCAAGTAAAATGTATACTTTTTTGTTAATATCTTTTTCCAGAGCTGGTGGTGAATGACCGTGCAGCATCATGAAGAAAACTGAAACAGGCACATCCTGTCCCTCTCATCCACAGTGTATAATTCATTATGGTCAAATGTCCAGCAAGGAGTTACGCTGACAAACCCGCAGGACTACTCAACATGAAAGTTTTTGTTAGAGGCAGCTCAAATAAGGAATCACATTCCACTGTTAGACATTGCGAGAAATGTGGGAAGCAACAGGGATCCCCAAATATTTTAGCACAAGAAGTGCAGGATCCGGTTTACTATGAAGAGAGATTTACAGATCATTATGCAAAAAGCTGAAGCAATTGTCAGTGATGACGCTGAAACGGGTGAGTGCACGAGTAAACGCTTAAAAAGAAGAACTTCATTAAAGTAAAATCATGTAGGCTGAAGAATGTATTTTTTAAAGAAAGATAAAATTCTACAAGGGAATATTAATCAAATTAATCAAGGCCACAGAGCTTAGAGTTGACAAATGGCTTCAAGGGTGTGCAACCATTAGTTGCGATTTAAAGATCTTAGCGGTTTGTAGTAAGAACAGAGTGGCTGCAGAAGCCCATTATCATGAATCTGGTTATAAGAATTATACAAGTGTTAAATTAAAGCAAAGGAGGAAGATCATGCATCTAGCATTCAAACCGATGATTACTACAAAAATGAGAGATGAAGCATATGATGAATTATTTCATAACATTAGAACTGTAATTATTCCTAACAAAGAGGTATTATGTGTGACAACTCTCACTGAAAGGCTTGAAACGCTCATGACACACAGGCGAATACAGGGAATTGACGATTCAACCAAGAATCATTAGAAGAAAATTGGACTCAGAGTTCTGTGACGGCCTCCACATATTCCTAGACAACCAAGGAAAATTATTGGCCCAACGTCATAGTGTCACACTACAGGACATTGTAAGAGAAAACTAGAGCTTGAAAAGAGAATTATCAGTTTTAAAAGTTAAGGCCACAGACATGAACAAGATCATTGATCAAACATCATTGCAGATAAGAACAATGATTAAAACAAACTTGACATCAACACCATGGCCATATCATCCATCAGACGTTGATAAAGATTTATTTACAGTGCCCGATTACCTGAAATGGTTCCCATTGGGACTTCTCACTGGAGATTCAGAAAACACAAACAGTCCAAAAGGGTTGCTTTACTTATGAAATCATTCAGTCAGGACATTATATATGCAGTCCAGTCACAAATGGCAGCAGAATTCCTCCCCCCAAAGCACTTGTTGCTCCCATACATCATAAAAAAGCTGACAGTCAATGTTGAAATAATTCACACTCTAAACAGACTTGGTCACGGGATGCCACTCACAACTAGAAGAAAATGATACTGCCTTGTGTCTACAGAAACTTGCCGCTACTGTAAATGAGCAAACTGCTCTTCCAGTCGACATTCAGCCTCATGTCTTCACTAACTTAAAATGGGATAATATTGATAGGCTGGAAGAGACTCTTACTGGTAAGGGGACGACTCATTGAGTCAACAGTACAGCTGTGCAGCCCAAGTTGTTTGGACCACAACCTTTTAAAGCTCCTCACTCAAGCACAGCCAAACAAAAGCAAAGAAATGACCATCACAAATACTGAAGAATGCTCATGTATGTTTCTGGTGAATGAGTTGGGCCTCAGCCATTAATGACAAGTACTGAAGAAATGTTGGAATATGTTGCCCAATTGAAGCTGCACAACATAAGAACATAATAAGGGTTTCTACAAGACTAGAAGCAAGCCTCGCACAGATGAAACAAAGTTGGACAGTATTTAACATCAGTACTAGAGGCCTAGTTAGTGTGTCACATGATGTCATCAGCTAATTGCCAATCATTAATACCCCTGCAACTGAGTTAACAACTGTTTATGAAATTTTGAAACAGTCAGAGCTGATAATTAATCACTGCATTTGGAGAAACTTGCAGTTGTCCTGGATCAAGCTCTAAGCAAAAGCAACCAGGATTGTGTGGCAGCATAAGACAGAAACATTCTTCGAATGAGCACATTTCACACCCTTTGCAACGTCATGTCCATTCTAGGAAAACGCTTTCAAGACGCTGGACTTCACGACCTTTGCACTGAAGCAGACATGATAGCAGAAGGATCAATATCAGTACTAGAAAGTGGTATGTACAGTCGTGCAGGTCAAGTACACAAGTGTGTGTATGAAGCTAATGTTGAGACTGGGTTGTTTGAAATGTACCCCCTGGGTAGAGAAGAATTACGAAGAGAACATTCGGGTAGTCTACTCCTTCACTGAGGATGTTAATGACTTTGCAAAAGACCTATGTCAGAGTTTAGACGACCTTTTGCAGAATGCTGCCTTTGACAAAGTAAAACAGCTCTGGGGTGCATTCCTGGAACATCTTCGTCATGACAATAGAGAACTATCTGCATTTTGGATGTCGTATGTGGATATTGTTGAAAATGTCTTGCAGACTCTGCTGTGTGCTGCTCGAGAAGGATATTGGTATTTACATGCTACCGCCATATGCTCTATGATCCCAGGGTGTTTTGGGTATGACAGGATGAACTACGCTAGATATCTTCCTGTATACTATGCAGAAAGGACATTACTTGCAATGAAACATCCAGAGATACACCACAACTTCATCAAAAAAGGTTTTCAGTTCAACTATCAGAAGTTAATCCGTTTGGGTGAATTCTGGTTGATCAAGCGACAGAGGTAACAGTCCGCAAAGACACACAGACTCCAGGTGGTACGATAAGGTTCATACTCAAGGTGGGTGCTGTGAAAAGATATTATATGACGGCTAATCACAGAAGTGCTTTTTTTGGGTCAGGTAAGAGAAAGGGTTTGTAACAACTGATCTTACTCATGCAGACCTACATAAGTCACAAATTGAAAAAGATGAAGATACTTTTATGAGAGCTGTTAGTCTGGCTCAAAGCTGGATAAACCCATTTGTTGGGCCACATGATTTCAGTCTCTCCACTGCAAAAAACCCATCTCAAGACAGTATCCGACGTAATGAAGGCGCATGAAATAGGGGAACAGTAAAAAGTATGCATATAATCTATATTAATATATGAGGAATGCAATGAAGTTGTATTGTTATAATATACAGACTATAGTGTTATTATTACAATTAATAATCATAATAATGTTTTAATTATATTGAATTTAACCAAACCGGTGGAACTGGATTTATTTTTCCACATATTATAACAAATTTCTATGTTATTTATCAAAAATATGAAAACTATTCTTTTTTTCAGCTATGGTTGTTAACTCAATAATATCAGACAAAAGGCAAAGAGTGATGGTTTGCTATCACATATTTTCCATCTCTAGGCATCCATACCTTGCAAAACAAAATCATGCTTGGAACCCCCCCTCCCCGAGTGGTGCTAATGGCCTAAATTTGGGGTCCTGGTTCATGGTCCATCCTGGTCATTCTGTGACGCAGGAAATGAAGGTATAATCAAAATTGGGGGCCCATACATTACCCTCTTACCAACCAAATTCAGTGAGTTAATGTGCCCTATATAACTCAAGTTGCTTCATCTACTACCCACGCACAGAGATTCCACATATAGAAGAACACATGGATTAGGAGAACTGCACAGGAGGAGACCTGTTAAGGGGACACCATTTGCACAGATGGGAATGGCCCAGAGATGGAAGGATTCCCGAGTAGTGCAAGTGCTGGGAGGAAGAATGCATGTGTTGGTTAGTTGTTAACAGAGAATTTTTCTGTTTTATTCTGCCTGGTGCTTCTGATACAGAGCATGCCGACTTCCGGATTGTAGGTGTTGGTCTGCGCTTTGTCTCATCTCTTTCTTCATTTCAGTCGCTCACAGGTTTGAAACTCCAATACTCTGCCTGTGCAGGACAGCTGTGGTCCAAAAGCCCATCTGACATTGGACATTGTCAATATGTCATGTATGAAAATGCTGGAACCTCATGGCACAACAGCCCTAAACATTAAAGAGTAGATACCGGACCAGGTGTGTGTTTAAAAAGCTATATTGTTTACACTTATTAGAAGAACCTCACCCATGTATACCATTTGTATGCTGGCTACCTGAAGGCACATTTGTAGAAAGCTTATATAATAATTTAGTATGTGCAAATAAATCAATAAAAATAGATTAAAAAAAAACAATTAAATAATTTGAAAGCATTTTAAAACCATGCAATAACTATATATAGTGCACTTTATGAAAATTGTACTTATTTATAGAGTTCTCAGTTGCCTAAAGGTATTCATGGTACGTAGCAACAGACCATGTCTTGTTAAATGTACGGCAAGATATTGGGGAATCAAATCGCTCGAGACCTCGAGTATTTGGTGGTAAGTGAACAACATTGATTAATTGCACCAAAGAATTGCACTGAATGCACCAAATTAGCATAAGCACACCACAATCTGGTTCTAAGGTATTCCAACATCACATTTACGTATGTAGGAAAGGCATTCAACAGGGTCAGGTTAGATTTCTTGTGGGAGGACTTGTACAAATTATGTTTTCTGCTAACTTTTATTTACTTATTAATAGGTTTCATACAGGGGTGCATGTCGCCTTACAGTTGCTTTCAAGAGCGAATACAGCTTACTTATGAGAATTAAATTTTAGTTCAAATCGAATAGGGTAGCTGAACTGTGACTGAAATTCTTCACTTGCAATTGCTCTTCTGGGTTGAGCCCAGTTGAAAGCTAGTCTGACTAGTTTAGTTTTCCAAAGTTTCCTGACAGTGGTTCCAGATTGGATCCAGAGTCTAGGGATGTGCCTCGGTGCTTCATCTTTTTTGAATGATGGTTGGGTAACCAGATGGTTACTACAGGACCTTTTCTCCAGAATGCCTTACAAATAGTGCACTAAACCAAAATGTAATTCTGCCATCAACTGGGAGCCAATTGAGTACTTTAAAAGGAATGTTTGATGTTGGTATACTTAGAGGTTAAGGCATATTCTGGTTGCCCAGTTCTGATGTCTTTTGGTGCCTGCCAATTAGCTTATTGAGAAGAAGAAAGTAGAAGATATGACTTTGGTCGAAGCATGCTAGCACAACAGCTCTCGTCAGTGTGGCTCTAGATAAACACTGCAGAAGAGAATTGTATGCATATGGGATAGTTAACTGTATACTCACAACTTTTGCCCCTATGTCAATTCAGGGAGCTTAAGTGAGAGCAGCATTGATGAGAATTGTTATATTTCTTATTTTTTGCCAAGTCAAATGGAGGTACCAAGGCCTAAGTGTCAGTCAAATAGTAGTTGATCTGGCTTAGTATTGCTGACTACTAGAATCTCAGTCTTGGCATCTTTCATATACCATGGCTTTCTTTCATTCAGTGGTAAACGTGCACATACCAGGTGCCCTAAGTTGTCTTGAAACTAGACCTGACCACAGATGAAATTTTCCCATTAGTGGACACATTTGTCAGCGTTCACTCCATTCGAGTTTCTTCTTCGCTCTGTGTTTACACAGAAAATCTTTCATATTGAGGTAGAAATAGAATCGCTTTATTCCTCTGTTCTTAGCAAATGGACAAGAATTTAAGTTGCCAGCATTTGCTGATGATACTGCACAATGCTACAAAATTAATCAAACTATGAACTACATATGCTGACATATCTTCTAGTGATAGCAATAAGTCAGGCTGCAAACAATCTGAAAAGGTAAAACCCTGACAATTAATATTCATGAATACAGCTCTCCTTTTAAGATCCAACTGTCTGAATATCCTTCACGGAAGTGACCCCAGAAGATGCCCCCGCTGTGCGACGCTAAATGCAGACCTGGGTCATAGAATATGGGGCTGTGCCAGGCTGCAAGAGTTTTGGGAGGCAGTCTTGCCGATGATTACCGCAACCCTTGCCCAACCACTCGACAATATACCCGTGGTGTGCCTCTTGGAGACTTTTCCTAGACCATCTGTCAAAAAGGTCAGGAACTGATTTATTGACCCAACCCTCATACTGGCAAAGAGACGCATAGCCATGGCCTGGAAATCCCCTGTAGTGCCTAATGTGGCGACCTGGATCAGGGACATAACCACGCTGATGAGAGGGCATTGCTAAAGGAGATAGCACCGCGGGTCTGCAGGAGACCTATTGTAAGCCTCTGGTCAGAAGTGGAAGATGAATGGGAAGCGCCTTTGGCTGCGGAGAGGCCAAGCAGATGACTACCAAGATAGGGAAGGGGCGAAGCCCTAGCCCGGACTGCTGGACTGGAGTTTAACGCAAGAATATCCTGGCCAAGCAGGACATTCCGGTGGTTGGTGGCCGGTTGTGAGCCTGGTGATGGGTGCGGCAGGGCCCTCCTCCCCAATCCGCTATGATAGTCCCCAGGAATAACTTCTCCTAAGACATACTCAGAGCTCTACACCACTCCGAGACAGAAGTTAGAGTTAAATTCATTCTTTTTTTTTTTTACTTCACTGCATGGCTGTCTCAACACCGACCGACATGAGGGCAACATGTGATTAGGCACTGCACCCAGAAATCCCTGCCGAAATTTGGAAGTAACTACACCCCAATACCCAAGGAGCATGCTCCCATGACACACCAACCAGACCTGGCTCCATCCTGGTGCATATCAGAGGCAGGTGCAGTCATCCAGACAGGATGGGGCTATAAGAATTGGCACAGAGAAGTGTGGGACTAAACAGAAAGAAACAAAATTGTTGTATAGTCTCACAGTTCGTATATTCTCTCAAAACTCACTCTCAATTGTATGCTGGTCATAAGCCAATAAAAATAGGTGTTAAAAAAAAAAAAATTAAATATCCTTACAGAAACCTTTGCTCGCATTCTAAAGTTGTTTGAGAAATGAATTTCCTCCTTCAAAGACAAATTGAAAACAAATTCAAGGGTGAGAATTAGGAGGGTGTCATTCATCTGGAAAATCAATATGATACAGCACAATTGAATTGGGGGACCCTAGCGGCACACAGTTATTAGATACTTAAGATGTTGAGTGTGAGGATCAAAATGATTATGATCAGATGTATGACGAGTATGTACTCAACCTTGATCAGGGAGATATTGATGGTGATAACCTCTCTACTGAGGATTCAGTCCCCTCTTCATCCAAGGATGCACTTAAAAATTATTTGGGAGAGATGTTTCTCCTCGCAGTATTAAACACCCTGGGAGCGCTGAATGGTGGCCCCTGGAACATTTGGGAAACTTTATTAAAAGGTGGATCAAAAACCCACTGGAAAGAGGTATGTGCAATCTTGTCAAACCTGAATGTTCAAGGCCAGGAATTCCTGACAAGGTGTCTCTTACTTCCAACCTGGACCCAGAACTTATCACTTTCCTATTCACAATGGGAAGAGACGCAAAAAGAGGGCTTGAGAGATCCCTCAAGCTTTGCCAGGGTTACCTCTTAGATGTTCTTGGCCCCCCGGAAAGGATAATCGAGATGTCTGAAGAGGCATATATTTAAGGACTTCCTATAGGCTTGGACCTTCTGAGCGGCTGAAGTCAGCGTGCCTTGGTTCTCTTAGGAACCATGAATGCTGGTCTTAATGCTACTAGTCGCAAACCACTGCTTTTGAAAATCAACCCTAAATTGGGAGATTTAGCCAAGAAGCAAAACTTTAGAGAACCCTAAAGCACTGCTCTTTGCTGAAAATATGTTCAGGAGTCTGAGCAAATATGTAGATACTGTCACCACTCTTGACAAAGCCCAGATAATAGGCGTAAAGTTTTAAGCCCAGGTATTTTTGGCAGGGCCGGCAGAAGGGGACTTTGACGGCCAAAACGTTCAAAGGTTCCAGTTTAATACTTTCAAACCAAGAGGAGGCTACGGTAGTGGTTACCAAGCCGGTGCGCAATTCACCTTCTACACCCAGAGAGGCCGTCATCAGCGAGCGAGAGGAAATAAAGCCCATGGTTCCTCAAGTCTGCAGTGTGAGTACTACCAACTCTCTTCCTTCTTTTACACAGGAAAGAGTGGGGGCCACCTCAGGAACTGTTTCCATGTTTGGGATACAATTACTCTGGATCTTTGGTGTAGGGAGGTGGGTGCTGGGTGCAGTACCACCCTATTTGTTACCTGGTTGTTCGATGCAACTTTAGCTGAAGAGCTCTGGGTTCCTGCTCACCAGGTCCCCAATGTCAGTGCTCCTTCCCTAAAACAAGACACCAGGTCACTTGATCCCCAAGTGACCAGGCCCTTCAGCACCCATTCAAGTCCCTTGTAAATGGTACCCCTGGTACTTAGGGCCTGGGTACTGAAGAGGGCCCAGCACCAACCTTATGCAGGCTCCTACTGCAGGCTAGGTGACATGGTTTTTCCAAAATTGAAAACATGACATGGCATACGCATGTGCCCCCGAAAACACTGCTTGTAATATCTGTAAGCCACCCCACAGTAGGCCTTCAGCCCTAAGGCAGGGTTAATTATATTACAAGTGCTGGCATGTATGCATGAGCAACTATGCTTCTACTATGTCTGTCGATTCTTAGAATTAGTGAGTGTGCAGGGAAGCAATTTTAAAAACATGTGCTGGATACTGGGCAATAAAACTTCCCCAGCTCAATGATAGCTACTCTGAACGTAGAGATGTTTGGTACCAAACATCTCGTATTCATAAACCCTCATTGATTCTAGTGATAGATTTATTAATACATGCACCAAGAGAACACCTTAGAGGTGCCCCCTGAAAAACCTACCAACTGCTGGTAAGCTCACTGCCTGGTTCTAACCAGACTGCCCCCAACAGATGAGAATCTCACCTCCCAGGGTGAGAGCCTTCGCTCTCGAGAGGTCAGAAACAAAAGCCAGTCTGAGCTGGGGTGTTACCCACCCCTCTGCAGAAGATGACCTGTTTTCCAAGAAAGGAGCTTCAAAGTAATTCACCACCTTTAGTATGAAGATCTGGCTTTCCTCAGAGGAAGATGCCAAACTCCCCTGCCTAAGGGCCCATCTGGCACATGGACGGGTGAGAAAATTAACTATGCAGGAAGCATGGCACACTTCCAGACTGGGAACACCCCTAGGATGGCCGGCCTGAAGTGGACACGACTTATGAAATTCTGTCATCTTGTGCGTAGTGGAATTTAGGAACTCTGTGGACAGTGTGGTACCCACTCCCCAGAGGAAGTGACCATTTAGGGGGTGAAGTGACCCAAAGGGTAAGTAGCCCATTGGGTACTACCCTTCACTCCACTTAATGTCCCCCTAAATTAAGTATTTAGGGGACCCCCGACACCAGATCCTGAGATCTTCACTGGACACAAAAGGAGTGGAAAAGAAGCCTACTGAACCCGGGAAACGAGGAGCAAGATTGACTTGGGGCCAACCCTGCTGCACCTGACCCTTGAGGAGCAACTGACCTGTCCTGCTGCTGCAGCCTCTAGAAACAGGGAGATCTTCCAGTACTTCCCAATTGCTAGGAGAAACTCCCTTGGAGAAGAGGAGCTTCTCCCCTGCATCCTCAGGCACCCAAGAAAGCCCTGAGAGGACCAGGACCACCAGAAACCCGACACCGGACATCGCCACTGCACCTGAGCCACCTAGCCTGTGTTGAAGTGGGCCATCAGTGTCTGCGTGGTCCCCAGGCCCTCCAGAAGAGAAGCCCACTCTGTGCACTTCACAATGGCTTCTGCAGACTGCTTCTGACAACTCCCCTGCAACCGCAATGGACCAGGAGGCAGGGACCCAACACCCTAGGACACCTCTGCATCCGTCCGCCCTGCACCCAGGAGAAGAGAACCATGGGTGTCCCCATGTCTCCCCACCTTGTGAGACCTGAGCCCACCTGTTGACATGGTCAGACTGGATCCCCTGTTGACGCCTGCAGTGTGTTTCTGCAGGCCCCTCACCTGAAACCGAGAGGAACTCCAGTGCCGGACCTGATGCCAGAAGATACCCCCTACACCCGTGCCCTACAGCCCGAGGAGGAGTGGATTGACAGTGTCCCCACATCCCCAAAAACCTAAACTGTTGAGCCCCCCTGTGTGGGGTCCCCAGGACGGTCCTTCCAGTACATCCCTGCAGTGACTTTGTAACCGGACCAATCCCCATTGACTTGAATGGGGCACCCGATGCCGTAACACCTACGAACCTGGACACACCAGAGCTCCCCGAGGTCACCTGTTGGTGTGGCCTTGGACCTTGCCTCAAACTCACCTCAAGTCCAGAATATTGGTCCCGTAAGTTGTTGTATTCTATCTGGATTGCCGTCTTTGTTTTCCTCCATAGGATTTCATTGCAGCTTCCTGAAAAACGCACTGTCTACTTTTAAAAACTCTAAAAATTCATAACTCAAAAAGTACTCATAGGACTCCAGTGATCTTGGTATCAACGTTTATAAAACAGCATGTGTTATTTTTATAAATTCATGCTAGATTTCTTTGAGTGCGTGCCTCACTTACTGCACGAGTTTGTGCCTTACATGCTTACCACTACCCTAACTGCTTTGGGATGTCATGTGCACTTCTGATACCTCTGGGGATTGCTTGGACTCTTTTCAAAGTGTACCTCATTTAGTCCACTACATAAAGAGCCGGCTTCCTGCACTTGGGTATTACAAACAGTACAGGATTTCAGATTAGATTTTTGGGAAATTCCCTTCCACTCTATCAATGTGAGAGAAGTGACCTGGAAAGCAGATCAGCAGAATTTTTAAACGAAGAAGTGGGGTCTATGCTGGAAAAAAGGTGCCATGTTAGAAGTGAAGTTAGAAAGCAGAGTCTTCGTCAGAACTCTTTTTCTGGTAAAGAAAAAACACAAGGGCTGGAGACCCGTTAAGAACCTGTTCAAGTCACATAAGTTTATAATATACAGACACTTCAAGATGGAAGGGAACCATCTCTTAAGAGATCTATTGTTAAAAGACGACTGGTTGGTGAAGTTGGATCTGAAGGACGCCTACTTCACAACTCCCATGGCCAAAGAGTCCCAACTTTACCTTCAGTTCACCTGGCAGGTCACCATTACCAATTTTGCTCTCCCTCCATATGGCCTTTATTCAGCTCCTTGGTGCTTTACCAAGGTAATGAGAACTGCAGCTTCCTACCTCAGAGAAAGGGGTGTCAGATTGATCATTTATCTGGACGATATTTTGATCATGTCCCAAAGTCATTCTCAAGTTTTGAAAGACTTGAACATGGCCATGTCCCTTTTGAAAAGTTTGGGTTTCGTAATCAACAAAGAAAAGACAATTCTAGTTCCTTCTCGATCACTACAATTTCCAGGCTTTACGATACATACTGTGAATGTGATTCTTCTCCTTCCCTTGAAAAAGATAACCAAAATTCAGGAGGAAATAAGATATGTCCTCAGTCAGGATTCCTTAACTCAGAGAGCTGGCAAGACTTTTAGGGCTATTGCCTTCTTCCATTGAAGCAATTTTCCTGGGCCCCTTGTGCTACCATGCTCTGCAAAGGAGCAAAATGAGAGCTCTCTAAGGTGGTTTATGGGATGGGGACAAGGTTTCACTAGAGCAAGCAGCAAGGACAGAACTTGGACAATTTGGATGCTTGGAATGGACAGGCAACCTTTGATTGTTCACCAGATTTCATTCTAGAATCGGATGAGAGCCTGACTGGCTGTGGTGCACACTTCGGTGTACAGGAGACTGGTGGATTATGGTCAAACACAGAGAAGTAATGCCATATAAACTATTTAAAATTGACTGCAGGACTTTATGCTCTCATGAGCTTCAAACATTGCTTGCAAGGCAGGGCAGTTTTATTGAAAATGAACCAAGTGTCTGCGGTAACATTTAGAAATAACTTTAGGAGGTACCAAATCCATTGATCTGGAAGTTTTAGCGAGGAAGCTTTGGCTATTTTGTTTAAAACACAATCAGTTTGAAGGCAGAATATTTGCCCTGGAAATGCAAATGTTTCTGCAGACTATTTTTAAAGGACTACAACGACTGGAAGCTAAACAAGGAGAGCTTCAGGAAAATATTCCAGGTATTGGGTCCATTAGAGATAAATCTATTTGTGAGCAGACTGACTTTTCAACTGAAGAAATACGACATTTGGGTGCCAGATCCGGGTGCTCTACCGGTGAATGCATTCCTTCAGAGCTGGAAGGGAGCGAATGCATACACGTTCCAATCCTTCATAATGATCCAGAGACTCTTTCAGAAAGTAAGACAAGAGGAATGCTACCTTATTCTGGAAACTTTGTTTTGGGTCTTGCAGGTGTGGTTTCTAATGATCTTGGAACTCGCTTGCTACATTCCATTTCTTCTACCTGCCATGGAGGGTCTGTTGAAAGATGTAGATAGAAAGAAAGACCCGCTAGTCCAGACAGGGACTTTGAACCTTCTTGCATGGAAGGTGTCTGGCGATCTTCAGAGATGTCACTTCTTTCAGTAAGAGCTGAGGAGCTCATCAAGGAATCCTGGGCTCCAGGTACCAGACACAGATATAAAGGAATCTGGGGGATCTGGGTACGTTGGTGCTTGGAAAGGAACTTGTATCTGGTGGAGGCTCCCGGAGTTGAACTGGTAATTTCATGGCGGAACAATTTGATAAGAGGTCTAAGCTAAAAAACTATTATTTGCTACAGATCTGCTATATCTGTGGGTCACAGTATGGTTAATGGTAGGAGTATAGGGAAGAATGCTTCAGTCTGTCGAGTTGTTAAGAGTATAAGGTTAAGAAGATACCCCCCCCAGACCAGGATATCAAACTTTTTGGGATGTCAATTTGGTTCTTACCTTGTTTTCTGGTGGACCAGTTAAAAGATATTTGGAAACAAAACAAAACATACTATTAAACTTGCCCCCTTACTTTGTTTAATTTCTTGTTGTAGAGTTTCCAAAGTTAAGGCATTGCAGGTAAGTAACAAAATGTATGACCCCTTTGGGGTTGCCGTTGATATTAATAAAAGAACAATGACTATGTCTGATATCATCTTTTATCCAAGATATGATTCATGTAGAAAAATGTGTGTAGTTGATTGCATGATGGAATATGATTTGTGGATGAATGAGTTTTGGTCTGATGGTCTTAATCAATTGTTGATCTCTTTTGTCAATCCCTTTCAAGCTGTCACTAGAGCAACAATTGCTAGGTGGGTGAAATATACTATGCAACAGGCTAACTCACAAAAATGTTGTGAACGTTCATTGAGAGGGGCTATGGCTAGCCAAGCCCTTTGGAAAGGTAAAAGACTGGGAGACATTATGAAAGAGGCTGATTGGTCTACTGCTTTCATGTTTGCTAAACATTATTGTAAACCCATTGAACACATGTCTGATGTGGTTTTGGAGGGCTACCAACATGCATAATGGTAGCCTCCGATCTTGTAATGAACTAGTGATTCTCAAAATTGAAATGCCAAGAGAATCTGAATTTAATTAAAGGCACAGAGGCTAACATTATCCCTCCCAGTTATTAGGTTGGAGTTTAACATTAAAAAAAAAATTAAATGAAATGAAGAAAAATAAATAATACATGTTTTGACATATAGAATACTATGGCCCTCATTCCGACCCTGGCGGTCATAGACCGCCAGGGCCGCGGGTGATGGAAGCACCACCAACAGGCTGGCGGTGCTTCCTGGGCCATTCTGACCGCAGCGGTAAAGCCGCGGTCAGAAAACTGGGTCCGGCGGTTTCCTGCCGGATTTCCCCCCGGTTGCCCAAATCCGCCATGGCGGCGCTGCTGGGATTCTGACCCCTTTCCCGCCACCCTGTTTCTGGCGGTTTTTACCGCCAGGAACAGGATGGCGGGAACGGGTGTCCTGGGGCCCCTGCACTGCACATGCCAATGGCATGAGCAGTGCAGGGGCCCCTAACAGGGCCCCAGCATGCTTTTCACTGTCTGCCTAGCAGACAGTGAAAAGCGCGACGGGTGCAACTGCACCCGTCGCACACCTGCAACACCACCGGCTCCATTCGGAGCCGGCTTCAGTGTTGCAGGCCCCTTTCCCGCCGGCCCAGCGGGAAAGTTGGAATGGCCCCAGCGGTCTTTTGACCGCGGGGCGGCCAAATGGTGGTTCCCTCCAGGCGGGCGGCAACCGCCGCCCTCCGGGGTCAGAATGACCCCCTATGTATACTTTTATCAAAGGAACACTATTGTATTATGTTATTTGTTTGTGAAATGCATTTTTTTTTTTTTTTTCAGTTCCTCGAACAATTAACCTCTCTTTAAGATAATTCGCAGTAATTTGGCTCTTCTGGCTGTGTTTTTCATATTGGTAATTACTTATTTTTTGTCTATACAAGGAAAGGAGAGCACGTTTCATTGAACAAGTTGCGCATTTTAAAAGAGAATGGTTGTTCCGTACATGGGCCTTTTATGTGTTGCCATGGTTCTGTTTTGAGAATCGCTTTTCTCTTTCATTCCAGAAACCTACATCCTTGATATAAACATTACCTTTCGAACCACCATCTTCTGCTGCGGGCTTTGTTTCACGTAGTCTATGGTATTGTCACTTTCCATTTTGGCAGACCAAGATTAGTTATTACCAAGCATAGGTGCTACTAACGAAATCACCCTGCTTCCATTGTTCTGAACACGACACCAATAATCATATGAGACGGGTAAAAAGATTGTCCAGTTTGTCAAATAAAATTGAAGTCTTATTCACAAAGCACACCCTGGGCAATAAAATTAAAATAAAGCCAGGTGGGGCCACAAGAGACAGAGAGAGCAACACAGAGCACGGGGGAGGCTTGTGAAGAGGAAGCACATGTGACAGAGAGAGAGAGAGGGGGGGCACAGAAAGGAGAGAGCAACACGAAGCGCTGGCAAATATTTGGCAGGACAAAAGCACACAAGGGAGAGAGCTGGAAAGCACATGCACTTTTAAGGAGTGCCTAACCAAAAAGAAAAAAGTACTCCCTAAAGGTAAGCAGTGGAAGGATATATGCCAGCTGCTCAAAAGGATGGTGAACTGGATAGACTAACGCCAGAAGAGGCAACCAAGTAATCGTACAGAGCAAGCAAATGCAAGACACAATAAACGTCAACCAATCGGAAGCAAAGGCAGGATGTAAGTGCACTGTTAGTTCCTGGAAAGACAGCTAAAAGGTATTTCACAGCCATACAGCCTTTACTACCTGGTAGGAGAGACCTAAAAAAGACCCCAAATCAAAAAATACTTTGGACGTTAGATTGTACACATTCAGAGAACTCTGAAAAGTCATGCAATAAAGGAAACAAACACCTAAAATAGAATAATACAACTAGTTGTACGCGGAATGTTCAGGATTGGTAAGTCATAACACCCAGCGTTTTCTCCCTCACATCTTTCTCGAGTGAGGCATAATACCCATTTGGAACCAACACCAAGAGATAAATGAAAGACACAATATGCCCGAGTTCCGATATTCAATCTAAATGCCATGAACTAAACTGACACCGTTAACAAAAATAGATTGAAAGCTCCGTCACATCATATACCTGCGCACCAAAAGAAAAAAGAAATTGCTGAATAACACAAGGCCGTTGGGTGTAAAGAGACTGACCATTTAAACAGTCTTAGAACAGTGGTTACCACGAATGTAACTGGAGCACTTTCAGAAGTGAGTGCTGGTCTCCAACTGGAAGCCAACGAACATTCACTAACATTTCCAGTATGACTCAAAACGTTCAATGACCACCATAACACCGCAGCGCGTTAGAAAATTCTAGACAAGTGCTCGCGACCACCTCGGAGGTACATGAAACGACCATTCTTTGATAGAAACGTCAGAAGAGGTTGCTGAATCACCAACCTAATAGACTATTGGGGGTCAAGAAGGGACTGGTAGGTCATCTATTCAAAGCTGACTGATCAGAGTGAGTGCGCGGCAATTTAGAACGCGCCATTCACAGACGGCGATTACATACTGCTAAATGCATTATTATCACGTAGGAACAATTGGGGGGGGGGGATACATTTTTTGGGGAAAACATAACGGACAGACTCCGGGGGTGGGGTTAGTTTTGTAATTATTACATAACCAGAATTCTGTTATTTCGGGGTGTGTATATATATATATATGCTAGAATCCACAGAGGGAACTACAGCTGTTAAACCTCCAAATGTAGCGCAGTTCTAACACCACGCCGCAATGCTGGGCCCTGCACAGTAGTTGGGAAGCTTTACCGGAGACGAATGGCGAGCTGGTCTACGACGGGGAGCGCCGCGATCTCAACCCCGGCAGAAGATCCCAGCGGCCAGAACCTGGAGGACGAGCGGTTGGTTCGCGATTTTATCCGCGCATTATGCGGTAGATGAGGTCACAATACAGCTAACAAGAAAGAGCAACAACACGGGAGCTGACAGCAGAATCTCACCCGGTAGGACCCGCCCCCTTAGCTGAAACGAAAAGTACGCTCTTCTCCAAGCGTTGCACACCACCGTATATCACAAGTTAAAGGTTGTTCTCACTCACCCCTCAGCCGGACCTCAGACCGAGGCTAAGAATGTTGACAAGGTCGACAGGTCCGGTGCATCCGTGGACCCAGTGACGCAGATCAACAACACCAGCACTTCCGCATCCCAGCTGACGCAACGTCACTTCCTGCCCTGCTTAGAAACCAAAGGTTGCCGTAGGCAAGAAATACAGCATTCCCGTTTTATAGACGTGTGAACAACTTTTTTTTTCAGATGTAAGTGTGACCACAGAGAGGAGGGAGGAATGCGGCGGAAACTGTTATCTTTCAACGGACCAGTGCTTAATTTGTATTTGTAAATATAAGGGTGCTGGTGCACAAAGCTCTCCTCTGAAACGCGGCTGCTGAAGTTAAATGCTAACTGACGCAGCGTATTCCTAAAGCCAGCTCAGGGTTCTTTAATCCATTGACAGCCACGACCTGCCCCTTCAGCTCACTCCTGCAGCTGTGTGCTTTCTCTCTTTGTGACCCCTTTTCGCTTTTCTCATCCTCCGTCCTACCCATATATGTCTTTTGGTCGCAGTAACTGCTTGAGGCAGAAATATACGTCCCAGCCCTCAAAAACAAGTGGGGCCCCGCACCGGAAACCACCGGCTTAAATTAAGCACTTTCTCGGACCTGCGTTTTAACAATAAAAGGGGAGCTGACTTTGCACGAGGAGACAGGGATGACCACAGAGCATGTTAGGGTCTGGCATTTTTTTTTTTAGTTAATGCTTTTATCTCATAAGAAAGGATGTAAACATAGTTTTGCTATCTTGTAGATGTGGTCTTGCCAACACACATCCTAAAACAGTCGTGTGTCCTAAAGCCCTGTAGTTTTTTGTGGTTGTAGGAGCTAGACTATAAGAAATTGAGTTGTTGGTTGACTTAATTTGTGCTTAAGGATAGCTTGGCACAAAAAGCAGACAGGCTTAACTGAGAGGCAATGTGCGAAGTAATTATATAATACACAGACAGTAATAATGTGAAGAACTGCACAGGAAAAATCCCAAACCAATTTAGAAAAATAGAGTACATTTTAATACATTATTTGATACCAAAATGCCCAAAATCCAGTATGCAGAGGAGTTATGATTTAAAAAAAAAGTTTTTAGTAAAATCTAACGCCTAAAAGACCAAAAAACGCCAACTGCGGACATTTAGTCACTCAAGGACGGGTCAAAGTCGAAAAATATGGCTGATCGTGATGTAACATGGTTCGGATACACAAAGTGGATTGGGCCCGGTTAGCCCTTACCTTCAGACTTAGAAGAAATACTGAGAAAAGGAGTTTGAGAGGGTAAAGATCAGCTGGGCAGTAAATAACAAAACATGAAGCTCAAGATTAATGGGAATGATCAGACTGAGTTTTTAATTTCAAAATATCACTGAACTGTAGCTTCAAGCTTGAGGAGGGAATCAGAATAGACTTCAAATGCTCATTATATAACTTTGCTCGATATTTGTTCTTGACATACTTCATTTTTGAAAAAAATTGTTCACACAGGTACATTGTTCCAAAAACTGACAAATCTACAAGCAAAATGCTTCAAATTTGGAAACTACTCAAGCTGCAAAGATTTATAAAATTGGATCAGATTTCCTTTATACTTGTCTTTCAGCATTGCATATGATTGGAGATCGATAATTTCCAACTGAAACTGGCCTGGAAGTGTTTCAACAATGCAGTCAAATGGATTTTGAAACAGCTTTATTTCATCTGTTTGTTCATCTAGATCAGAAAATTGTTCCTGAAATTGTTTTTGCAAGTCCTTAATGATTTCTTTTGCAAATGAAGGACATTCTGCTTCACTTTCTTCGTGAAGTTATTCACAACACGGGATATGAACCAAATTATTAACTTTCACCTGTCCTTCAAAGAACATCAGTTTTGTCCTGAATGCCTTGATATGCGCAAATAGATCACAAAATTAATTGGTTTCACCTTGCAACTTAAAATTCAATTGATCCATATGGCCTGTGAAGTCTGCAAAAAAATGCCAATTTTGAAATGCAGTCAGTGTTTGATACAAGTGGTTCTGGTTGATTCTTCTCTAGGAGAAATTAATCGATTTCCTCTCTGACCTGAAAGAACAGTAATAGAATTTTTCCACAACTAAGCCATCGAACTGCTGTATAATAAGTCAAATCAACGAACGCAAAATCAGTTTGTTTAAAAAAATCATGAAACCGGCAATGATTAAGCCCATGAGATCAAATGAAATTCACAGTTGAAAGAGGTTTCGTATTGCAAGACATATCCACATATTTTCCGCACAAAGCTGATTGATCGATAATGCAATGCAAAAACATGGGCTTTGAGACTTCACCAACCTCACAGGGTTTTGTGATTCGCCCAACCAAGCCTTTCTTCACCCGACAAGTTCTTTCTTCCATCAGTTGTCATACATTGCACTTTAGTCCACCCCAGGTTATATTCCAACATTTTTTTTGCAATTCTTTGAAGATATCTTCTCCAGTTACTGTACTGTGCATGCTATGCACTGATGCTTATTCTTGCATGGTGTAAGATTCACTGTGACGCCACAGATGATAACTTGGAGTTGTGTTGTGTCACAAGCATCACTAGATTTATCAAGTGTGAGAGAATACAACTGAAAATCTCTTGCTAAGTCTGTGATTTGAGGAACTATAGTGCTTCCTATATCCTCACTTCTACAAGTCATACTATTTGGCGACAGACTGATAATGTTGAACAGATTTGCTCTTTCTGGGCATAACTCTTCCACTGCCTCAATCATACACTCTTTGATGTAATCTCTGTCGGTTAATTGCTTTCCTCTTTTAGCCAACGCATAAGCTAATTTGTAACTGGCACTGGTTAAAGCTTCATTTTCAATTCTCTTATGTGTAAACAAAGTGTGTTGGGTAGGTAAACTGTGTTGCACTGATGCAAATGTTTCTGAACGCTGCGTTCCTGTGAATAAGTTTGTGCCTGTTTGGTCTCATAGTGTCGACGCATATTGTACTCCTTCAAAACTGCAAAAGTTTTGTTGCATATGAGGCACAACGCTTTATCACCTGCCTGTGCATAGGAGTACTTTATTCACCATTCTTCATTAAATAGGCGGCACTCGCTGTCCACTTTTCTTTTCTTTTTGTCTTTTATAACTGAAGGAGGTATCTGAACAATTAAAATATGTGCACAATAACTAAAGCACAGCGGAAAATAATTTATATAACAAAACAAAATTACTCGGATTTGTGCAAGGACAATAGTTACTCACAGAAGTGATACAAGAAGCAGGTGAACCACTTATATAGGGTGGAGGCGAGCGGCACACTGTTTCTGACCTCTTTGTTGCAGAAACCCAGTTTGTCATGATTTGTTTATGGCGCATGTGCTGAGAGGGGGATGGCGGATATGCAGCGGGGGTAAAGTTCCGGCCTTGAATCCGGGTGATCCCTAGCCTGACACTGCTGCTGATGCTCCTTGTAAGGCGAGGGAAGGGAGGGCACGTTTTTGCTTGAGGGGCAGGTGGGAGAGACACAAGCACCCTCAGAGTGATGGGGCACGCTCAAGAGGCCGCTCCCCAATGAGTGCATCTTTATGCTGATGCCAAACCCTTGCAACAGCAGTATACCGTGTATAAACCATTCATAAGGATTTATGTCAGACTAAGGCCCCTCTGCCATCTATTCCCGATGGTGAAGACCTCATATATAGGGTTCAAGCACTGTAGTTCTGTCCCTCAAGTGAGGCCTATTGTAAAGCACTATGCCTGGGTCACAGACCGATGCTGCAGGGCATATAAAATCTTGTAGCAGGCTGGATGTGGCCTGTGGGCTGTAGTTTGGAGACCCCTGCTTTAAAAAATCATTTACATGCCTTTGGGAACTGGTTAACAAGGCTTTGTTTTTTTACTGGTTCCAGTACCCCCTGTGTCCCCACTTGGCCTATTCCTCACATTTTAATTTTACTTTTACTGCCACAGTGGGAGAATCCATTTTGTGAAAAGACATATCACGAGATAGATTGCCACCTTTCCAAGAGGAAAATACCGACCATTTGTTGTTGTTTACAGAGTCTGCAAAGGTCTGGATGTAATTCTAAATAAATAGGGTTGTTAACAAAATCGTATGTATTCGTTTGTAACATGACTTTTCTGTCTTTGTTTACTTTAACTGTTAGTCATGGATCATTAGTGCAGCTATAGAACACATTCAAAATCAATTTCTATTTATATTTGTAGTTTGAGCATGTACAAGTAAAGGTTAAAAATAGCTGCTTTATGTGATTTTGCTTATTTTTGTATCTGCCAGGATATCAAAATACTGGTGGGGTCGGTAGAAAACCAGTCAGCTAGCAACCCTAATTATGACACTGAACGTTTGTAGCAGGATCAGCAAATTATTTATTTCTTCCACCCTCCATCCCTGATAGATGCCATAATAGCAATAGTTTAACTTCTATCTGAAACCATACTGTCCAACCATCAATAATATGCTGAGTTACTACAAGTGTCTGGGAATACATACTACATTCAAACAACTTACTCTCATTCTCCCCGCTCGCCCTTCACTTTCACAGTCCACTGCACTCACACTGCTCACCAGGCACTCGCACATTCATCCGCCTCTTACCCTGTGCTCACACAGGCACACTGCTCACCCTGTACTCAGTGACTGCACTGCACTCACTTCGCTGTCTGTGAACTCATGCCATTCTCCCTCCACTTACCCTGCAGTCACATGAGCACACCACTCACCATGCCCTCACATCGATCACACTTCCCTCACACCGCTCACTGGGCAGTCACCCTGCAGTCACATGAGCACACTGCTAACTCTGCACTCATTTCACACTTCACTCATCTGTCAATGCTCACCCTGCAATCTCTCTCAAACAAGCACATCACTCACCATGCAGTCATTCTTTCCACTCTGCATTTTCACCTGCACCCAAACCCATGTGATCACATCACTCACCCCACTTCCAGTGGCGGCCGGCAGCTTTAGGAGGGAGGGGGCGGGCGGGGCACACACACACACACACACACACACACACTCATTCTTTCACACACAGACACGCAAGCACGCAAGCACATCCATTAACAACACTCATACCATTCAAACATGCATGCACGCACCAAACATTAATTTTAAAACATCACACACACTCATTCTTTCACACACGCACGCACATCCATTAACAACATTCATACCATTCAAACATGCACGTACACACCAAACATTCAATTTGAAACATCACACACATACACACACACAATTACCTTCGGCCTCCAGGTCCCAGGAGGTTTGGGACTACTGCCTTCCCTCATTGGCTGACCTAAGGTCAGCCAATGAGGGAAGGCAGCAGTCCCTGCCTCGTCACAGAGTGGGATGGTGTGATGCTATTAATTGTGTTTGACCAATGACTTTGTGTTTCACCATTGCGCATATTAGTTGCTCCATGTTCACCAGTAGCACATTACATGTTGTGTGTAGTTTAGCTCCCTATTGGCTTTAACATGGAGTTAGCCATTACATTCTGTATTCAGTTTAGCTGCCTATTGGCTTTGACATGGCATTAGCCATTACATTTTGTACATTCTGTATTCAGTTTAGCTGCCTATTGGCTTTGACATGGCATTAGCCATTACATTTTGTACATTCTGTATTCAGTTTAGCTGCCTATTGGCTTTGACATGGCATTAGCCATTACATTCTGTATTCAGTTTAGCTGCCTATTGGCTTTGACATGGCATTAGACATTACATTTGGTATTTAGGTTAGCTGCCTATTGGCTTTAACGTGGAATTAGACATTGCAGATGAGCTGTGTTTTTCCAAGCTGTGTTTTTCCACATGGTAGACCAAGCTATGTTTTTCACACCAGATAAGATTAGCTGATAAGAGCACATAGATTTTGTGTTTACCTCGCAATCCAGTCTGAGAACGAGTGAGGCTCGGGAGCATTGACAACTCTCCAAGTTTCTTCGGTTCTCACACTGAGTTTGCTTTTAACTATGACTCCGGACTACAGAAGAGGTAGATTGAATCTGCTTTGACTTCAGACAGGAACGGAGACGTCAGTTGCCTGTCTCCCGTTTGGGTAGAAAAATCTCTTTCTCGCAGTTGACCTGAGTCATCAACTTGCAGACCCCAGAAAGATGAAGCTGAGCTATAGGCCCTACGGTGATGAATTTGGACTTTTATGCTTTGCTTTAAAGTTATGCTATAATATAATCACATGTATTTGCTGTGTACATTGCAAATGAGAAGTACTTTGATATATTTTGCTTTCATTGCTGCAACTACTTTTGAACGTGTGCTTCCAGTCTACTAATTTCGTCTCTCAGGAACCTCGTGGTGAAATAATAATAGCAATAAATGTCTTCTTTAAACTCAGAAGTGCATTCCAGAGAGGTTCTGTAAGCTCGGTTATGAGATAAGAACAGGAAAGCTGAACATTTTGGCGTAGTCGTCAGTTTTCAGAGTCGGAATTGGAGATTTCGAAGTGCACGATTTAAAAGTGTAATTGTTTTTGTTGTTTAGAGAATTAAAGAAGCACGGCAGACCATGTTTGAAAATGCATGTGAAGTTAAACTGCCTTATGGTGCTGTGAGAAACATGTTTTCTTGTTTATCAGGACTGTGTGAGTCTTGGGATGAGTGCTGTGATAAAGCATATTTAGAAAATGTGCCTTTTGAAAGAAATAATGTTCCTTTTGTTCTTGACAGAAGGGTTTGGATACTTTATTTGCTTACAGAAAAATGCAGGAGAGATGTAGGCAGTTAGAACATGAAAATAAGAATTTACATGAGCAAATTAGCCAGAACACATTAATGCAAGATAATGCTGAAATCTATAAAACTGCTGTTTTAGAAGAATCTGGCTTTTCCCATTCCAGTAATGAGGGGGTTAAAACAGCTGTGAGCCAGTCTGAGCCTAAGTGTGAGCAAAACACCCCACAGTTTTTGGCAGTGGAAGTGAATTCCTTAACAGATAACACAGAGAACAGAGCTCGGAATGTGCTGCTTTTGCAAAGTAAAATTAATTTGGACAAGGCAGAAGTACTGTCGCAAAATGTGACTATTTGCACTAAGCAAGAGACACAGAGTTTCATGAGCTTGTTTGATTTTTGGAAACAGTATAGCCCTCATCTGAGTGAAATCTAAACACCTTGGTATAAAGTAACTAGGAAAAAACACGAGCAGCTGTACGCTTCTAATTTGGCAAATGAAATAATTCAGACTTTAGGTTTCTGCGCAGTGCCAGAGGGAAACACTGATTTACATGTAAATCAGGAACAGGGGAAGACAAGAGTGCCCCTGGAACTTTGGAGTATGAAACCTGAAATATCAAGCATGCAGTGTGTGATGAATTCACCTAAATCTCACAGTTTAGGACAGGCACAGGAGGCTAGTATCATACACTGGATCTGGTACATGCAAGACAGGGCTAGAGTCACTGCAGCCCTACATGAACAGGTGTCACAAGCCCCTTTTCAGGATGTGGAGAGGGTGCAGAGAGTACCACAGGTAAAAGAGTCACCAGTGAAATTGAGTGCACCATTTGAATTTGTGTCCCCTGAGGATAAAAAGCATGTTTGTTTGACTATTGATTCAGATTTGTACAATGTGTGTCAGACTTTAAAGCAAAAGTTGCTTGAGATGTGTAATTTTTACACTGATTCTTGGTTCACTGCCAATGGTTTAGCCGTTTGGTTTTCCACATGGCTTGTACATAACTGGTTCAATTCCCTTGCAGATGTTAAAGAGAAAAATTCAGAGAGAGAAGTGTCCACCCAGAATTCTGACTTAGTGGGGATGGCTAAGTGGGTGCACCAGAAATGTGGACAGCTGGGAGAAAAAGCCACTTACAGGTGGCAGAGATTAGAGAGATGCACATTCCCCTAGATTTGATATGTCCTATTTGTCAGCACGCACAACAGCAATCTGCCCCACAAACAGTCAAAGATCAGTTGGAGAGAGGAAAGTTACTAGGACAGATATGGCAAATTGATCAGGTTTTAGGGGGAGTGATTGCTCCAGATTACCAAGGAGAAATCAAAATTATGCTGGTAACTAGAAAATAATCTGATTCATTTATACAGATTGGAGACAGAATGGCCCAACTTGTCAAAAGTGCAGTGAATGGAGGTTTGGTAAAGGAGTCTGCCCCAGCCCTTCTGACAGTGCAAGGAAAGGGAAGATGTGGTGCAGCAGATAAAAACCTCAGTGCTGAGGTGTGGGTTGAAGCCCCAAATTGCCCTCCAGAACCTGCAGAAATCATAACAAAGGGCCCCAAAAACGTCCTGCTGATTATAAAACAAGGAAAGGAAGAGGAAGGGCACATTTCAGATCACAAATGTTATTTGCAAGAAAAGTCATACTTTTTTCTTTTGCAGATCCTACCACATCTCGCCACTGACCATGAGTGTGCTGTGTGGTCTCCCTTTGGGTGTGTGGGGTCGGGGGAGGGACCGAACCCCAAACCTGAACCTGATTGATTAAAGTACAGACCCCATGGATCCATTTTGCGCAACTGGCGCCTTCAGTTCAAGGTCAACTTGTTTGATTACATTCTTCCACTGGAACTAAGCAACCTTAACAGTTAACTGTCTGTGTTTTTTCGTATGGAACTCTGACTTTCGCTTACATTCCAGCAAACCTTTCAGGTGGACCAAGCACCTTTACATGAGTAGAACTCATGCTACATTAACTTGTTATTTTAGAGACACTGTTCAATCAGAGTATATAAGTTTCAGTCTTTTCTGTGTAGATGTATCTGATGTGAAAGGTTATGAGATCAATATGTTAATCCACGTCCATTGCTTTACAGTGATTGCTTTTATCATTCAAATCTGATTTGCTTATAATTTTTTGTTGTTGTTGATGTTTTTGTTTTTTTGTTTGAAATAAGAGGTATGTAAACAAAAATTCATTGGTCATAGGGTGTAATGTGATGCTATTGATTGTGTTTGACCAATGACTTTGTGTTTCACCATTGCGCATATTAGTTGCTCAATGTTCACCAGTAGCACATTACATGTTGTGCTCAATTTAGCTGCCTATTGGCTTTAACATGGAGTTAGCCATTACATTCTGTATTCAGTTTAGCTGCCTATTGGCTTTGACATGGCATTAGCCATTACATTTTGTACATTCTGTATTCAGTTTAGCTGCCTTTTGGCTTTGACATGGCATTAGCCATTACATTCTGTATTCAGTTTAGCTGCCTATTGGCTTTGACATGGCATTAGACATTACATTTGGTATTTAGGTTAGCTGCCTATTGGCTTTAACGTGGAGTTAGACATTGCAGTTGAGACATTGCAGATGAGCTGTGTTTTTCCAAGCTGTGTTTTTCCACGTGGTAGACCAAGCTGTGTTTTTCACACCAGACCTTAGCTGGTAAGAGCACATAGATTTTGTGTTTACTTCACAATCCAGTCTGAGAACGAGTGAGGCTTGGGAGAATTGGCCACTCTCCAAGTTTCTTCAGTTCTCACACTGAGTTTGCTTTTAAGGATGACTCTGGACTACAGCAGAGGTAGATTGAATCTGCTTTGACTTCACAGGAACGGAGGTCTCCCGTTTGGGTAGAAAATCTCTTTCTCGCAGTTGAGCGGAGTCATCAACTTGCAGATCCCAGAAAGATGAAGCTGAGCTATAGGCCCTACGGTGATGAATTTTGACAGTATTTGCTGTGTACATTCCAACTGAGAAGTACTTTGATATATTTTGCTTTCATTGCTGCAACTACTTTTGAACGTGTGCTTCCAGTCCAGTCTACTAATTTTGTCTCTCAGGAACCTCATGGTGAAATAATAATAACAATAAATGTCTTCTTTAAACTCAGAAGTGCATTCCAGAGAGGTTCTGTAAGCTCGGCTATGAGATAAGACCAGGAAAGCAGAACAGATGGGGTCAGTGAGACTGCTGACCCCACCCCACTCTGTGACGAAGTGTCACTGATTGACACTCTCCCTGGGCACTTCAGGGCTTAAACTGAAGCAGCAGGGAGAGTGTCAATTGGTGACGCTTTCCTCGTCACCCAGGGGAGGGCCTCGAGGCACCTTTGCTGGGCCGAGGAGGTCACGCCCATAGGAGCTTTGATCTCCTCAGACCAGCAAAGTTCAGCTCAGGCAGCCAGGAGTCTGCACAAATCGTGCATGTCTGCTCCTGGCTTCCTGAGCTAAACATGAAGAGCTTTGTTCAGCCTGACAGACTCTCTTCATGGGGGCAAAAGGTGGGGGGGCGTGGCCCCTCCGCCCTAAAGGACGGGCCGCCACTGCCCTCTTCCCTACTCTCACACTGGCACATCACCCACTGTGCACTCACATAGGCACTCCTGTCACTCATACAGCTCAACATTCACTCATGTGGACAAAGCACTCAGCCTGCACTCACATCTCACAAACAGGCACATCACTCGCCCTGGAGTCACACCACTCACCCTGCACCTGTTCCTCTCACCCTGTGCTCACACGGACATACCTCTCAGCCTGAACTCACATAGGCACTGTTCACCCTGCCTGCACACAGGTACAATAGTCTACAGGAACTGTAATACACACCACTTAACCTGCACTAACTCCTCTCACTATGCACTCACCAGTTACTGTCGCAGCTCACCCTTCACTCTCACCCTGTACTCAAACACAGGCACACTATCCCCCTGTATTTACACCGCTCACACCATGCCGCACTCACTCCTCACACTCTGCACGCACTTCTCTCACCCAGCACTCACAGAGATGGGCCCTCCTCTCACACTGCATTTATGCAGCTCACCATACACTCACATCTGCACATTTTCACCCTACACTCGGCCCACTTACACTGCACTCACTCACATTAATATTCCCCCTCACCCAGCACTTACATGAAAACACGTCTTATGCTGCACATATTCAAACAACTCGTATGAATATACACATATTTCTACAAAGGCACCAATAGAATATTTGCTCTTTGATTGAAAGATCGGCTTCAAAACAAATATCTACATTCATCAAAGAAGGTATCCTCTGAGATTACCGTAACAGATTCTGGTGTGGCTGTGGCACAAAAATAGCACTGACTTCCACACGGGATGATTGAAACACTGCATTGGATTTAAATGGAGAACCAGAATCCTATCCTTGACCTCTTCCCTCCCTTTGAATATTTTCATCTTTATGTGGAAGTAGACCAATCTTCCTTAACAAATAACTTTGCATCTGTATTCTAGCTAGACCTCTATCATCAAGGCTGGCACCTCTGCCCTTAATACTATGTGCCTGGCAACTTTTTTGCCAGCTTGTCACTAACAGTGTGGTGCATTCCTGCATGGATGTGGCTCAGTAACTGCTCCATGTGGCATGGTAACAATACTGTTAGATTTGTATTTAGTGTAGCACAGGTGTGTGACAGTGCATTTACAGGCAGCAATATTACCAACTCATTGCACTCAACTCACAAAGAAGGAATAGTATTTTGGGAATTTAATCTGTGATGTACTAGTCACACACCCTAACATAATGTGTAGTAACCCACTAAGCAGTCCTTAATTTGTAAAATAATAAATGCCAGGGCCCACAGTCTTTTTCAGGAACCTGTACCCGGCAATTTCAAATGCCATGCAAGCTGAATACCAAGACTGTCTAGACATGATTCTACTGTGTGCCACTTTCATCCACCACCGGACACTCCCTGCTCTTTTTTCTCACTCTTGCAGGTTTTTTCATCTTTGCTTTCTTCCTTTGTCACAATTTTGCCATCATTCTCTTCCGCCTGTCTCCCTTTAGTGTTTTTCTCTTTCTTGTTCTTTTCCAAAGTCTGATGAGGAAAATTATGTGACCTGGAAAATGAGTGCTAGTGGAATCCATCTGCAACTACTGGCTCAAATTAAGCACTGCTACTAAGCCTAATATTTTGAGACCTGTACATAAAGAAAGCCTTACTCATTGGGTAAACTAAAACTGTACCTTCAGCCAACAAAGGGTCAGGAGCATTTTTCTGTACTTGCAATAAGTTGAAGGCTAGGAAAAGTGTCGAATCTACAAAATTATGTTTGTTATAATATCAAGTTTGTCAAATATGTTTAAATTGCACAATTTGTCACTTCTTTTTCCTCATATAATGGCTACGAGGTTAGCTCAGACCCCATTACTGGAAATGCTTGTCTTGTCCCATTGCTGAGCGTCTTAGCTGCAAGCCCCCCTCTGAAGTTTGGGTCTAGTTGCAACCTTGGTCCTTAGTCTCCTCCTGGTTCTCAGAACACTTTTTACCCACTTTTTGATTTTGGCTATCTTGGCACCTTTGGCACCACTTCCAAAGGCCCAGGACTGTAGCAACACCACATGGATAGTCAGGGCTCCCTCAGGTTGGATCCAGGTGCAGGTTCAAGGTGAAGGAAGCCTTTTGTGTCCCTGTGGCTTTAAACAGGAGGCCAACAAACTAGCCCATGTGCGTCACTCTGGAGGGCCTGGGACAGATGAAGATCCAGTCGTTGTAGCCAGGCAGAAGGCAGTAAAACAGCAGTGCAACAGGCAGCAATCCAGCAGGGCAGCAGTCCTTCAAAGCAGCAGTGCATCAGAGTGGCAGTCCTTCCAGTAGCACAGCAGTCCTTCTTCCTGGCAGAGTATCCATAGAAGTGTACTGAAGAGTTGGTGTCCAAGGTCCTACTTTTATACCCTGATGCCCTTTTTCTGGAAGGTGGGAGACATTTCTAAAATGTGGCTTTGAAGTGCATGGAATGTCTGCCTCCTCTGCCCTTGCTCTAAGCTAGCTGAAGTTAGGCTACTTGTGTGAAGGCTGAGCACAGGCTATTCAGTTGCAAGTGGGGCTGTGCTCACCTCCGCCACTCATCCTGCCAGAATTTAGCCCATTCAGACCCACTTAATCCCTCTATTGTCTGACTGTCTGGGTGGAATTCACATATTTTAATTATCAGTTACACCCAGTCTTGCGACCCGTGCCAGGTGGCAGGCACAAAAGGGCTAACAGCAGAAACATGCCAACTTCCTAAAAGTGGCATTTTTAAAAGTGGAATCAAAATCCCAACTATGTAATTAGGTGAAGATTCTTACCACAGTTCCAAAGACACCAAATATAATATAGCTGTCTGCTGTCAATTGGAAGAGCTGTCTGCTGTCAATTGAAATGATGGTAGATGTAGATCTCCTTCATATGCTCTGGTCTTGCCTCCACTTGCCTCAGTATTGGCAGGGAGTGACACATTGTCTGTCTCACTGTACCAGTAGAGAGCAATTAACCACATGGGAGGCATGTCTCCTGTGTTTATACTGCAGAGAGAAGACTTTTAGCGTCACATCATGATTTTTTGACCTGGGCCTTCCGCTGGCCAAGAGACTCATTACTCGCAGGTGGAAATCGCCTGACCCTCCACCCCTTACGGCCTGGATACAGTCACTCACTGCCTGGGCACAGGCAAAGAGTGTTGTTCTCCAGAGGGAAGACAACCTGGGGCTTTGCAAATATCCCATAGCTACTAGCTGGGGCGCTATTATGGCTGACTTGCACACTCCCACACACGATACCTCTGTGTCATTAAATGCACCACTGCTTGACAGAGCCATTGTAGGAGAGGGGGTGCAACCCACACCCCTCCTTGAGGAGGAGACCCACAACGCAATATGTTCTGAGGCCACGCACTCCGCTCCAGAATCCACTTAAGCAATGGAAACTATTACAACATCTCTGTGCGGTTGTCCTTACGATTGCTTGCACTGTAACTGATCACACAGGGAAGGGATATGATTTAATGGCCCAAATGTTTATTAATATTATTATTATTACTGTTATTACGGTTACTTACAGAAATAGACTGTTTACGTCTGACATTATGAGCTATTCACTCTTGTGACTTGTGTACACCTGCAACCGAATTGTGTTCCCTAGATACATTGTTATAACTTTCCTGAAGATTCAATATGCATATCTAAACTCCTGTTTCCATAGAACCCTATTGTGATAAATGCCCTAGCTCTAACGACAATGCCTTGTATCCTCATTTGCAAAACTGAGATGCAGATACTGTTACTGTTGCATTGAAACTCATTGTTGCTTATGCCAATAGATTGTAAAATGAAAATGGATTAAACATATTTAAAAGGACAAAAAGGAAGTGCCGCAATAAGCAGAGTTCTCAAGTACCCCAGGTCCATCCATCATAAAATCAGAGAGGCAAAACGCTCAATACAAAGCATCAGGCTGGACTAGAAGAGTTATGTATATCTGGATCAAACACACAATAAGGGATAAAAGAAAAGCTTGCAAATAGCCTAACCAGTTGCAACTGCTCTCAGTAGCATTCCATCCCATTGATTTGTGCCTACAATGCCACATCAGGTTAAACCCCTCCGTATGCAAGCCAACCATTGACCTGCTCCAGTGGGAACAGTCCAGCCCAAACTGCTGAACCAGGCTTTCTCCAAACCGGAACAAACAACCCAAAACCAGTTTTGGCCTAGTTGGTCCTCTTCAGCTAGATTCGAGTGACAAGGTGAGCACAGGACCTTGTGAAGACATACCCATGGCAATTACAGCATCACATGAAACACACAAAAAATGATGGTAGGAATGCTCGCAAATAGTCTAAACACTGGTAAATTGCTAAGAGTAGCATTTCAGCCCATAATGTTTTTTGCCAAAAATGCCACCTTAGATTAGACCCAGCTGTATTCAAATCTGGCTTGTTCATGCTCCAATTGGAACTAGCAATTGCTTGCAATAACATTCCAAACCATTGTTTTTTGACCCATGATGCCACTGCAGATTAGACACAGCCATATGCATATCAGCCTTGATCCTACTCCAGCGGGAACAGTCCAGCCTGAACTGCAAATCCAGGTCCCCTCCAAACTAGAACACACGCAACCCAAGTCTAATAAGGCTGAAAATGGTCTGGAGTTGCATGTGTTCTCTTTTGGAAAGGGCCCTTGGCGAATGGTCTGTTCCAATGAGAAGCACGGTCACTACTGAGTTACATAAGGCAGGTGCTTGTCTATAGTGGCACAGTGGGCAAAAAACAATGAACTGGAATGCTTTTCTAAGCAATTGCCAGTGGTTAAACTATTTGCAAGCTTTCCTCCCATATCCTTTTATGTGCCCTATGTACACACAGACCAGGGAAACTTGCGAGGCGTATTATGTTTTTCCCATTTGAAGACATTGGAGATCTCATTTTCCAATTCTCCCTCCCACTCATTTCCTATCCAACTTCCACCCTGTGGGCTCTCAAGCTTCCCCGATCCATGCACGAGTAGCTCATCCAGATGAGGATTTCCTTGAATTGTGGGACTTGTAGTCCAGATTTGTTGTTGAGTTAAAAAAAAAGAACTACAATTCCCAGAATATAAAGAAAACAAACCCTGGACTGGATGGGCTGCTCACGTATGGGCCTTGGAAATTTGAGAGCTCTGGATGAGGGCTAACACTGTGGTGAGAAAGCTTCCTGAAGCCTTTAGAGCTCCCAGAAGTTGCTCACCACAAGGCAGAGGTCTAAACCAAGTTGGTTGTGCAGAGCAGATGCTAATTCTATTTACTAGGTGTGACATGTAGCCTGCTGTGAGTGAAAGCCCAACCTGTATCTACCCTTTTTTTATTCAAAGGAGATGCGATATTAATACAGATTTGGATTGTGCGGCATTTTCTTTAGTGAGGCCTTGCAGAGCTGTTGGGTTAAGTACCTTACCATGCTGGTCTCGAAGATCTTATGCTTGGATCAGGTTCATAATAAACGTCTCTCTCTTTTTTTCCTTTTTTTTATGACATTTTTTTATGAGATGAAAAAACTACATTACCCATGAACACCAGTGGGGCATATCAGTGCTTGAACCGATCAGAGACCTAACACACTCCAAAATACATGAACAAGATGAAGTAATTCCTTTTTGTCGCTGCTCAGCAGCAGCAAAGTAAGTACCCGATCTTCTCATGCATTTTCTTGTGATGAAAAGACTTGGTTGATGCTCAGTGCAGATAAAATAGGGCTGTGTTTTGAGATGCCTGCTTGAGCTAGATTTTCCATTGTCATCCAAGCATCAATTGTCTTGGCATGGAACATCAAGCTCAGAGGTATAAAATAGAAAGACCATTGTGTTTAATGACATTCTATCCATGTCTTACGGACATGTGATTTATAACTTGTTACAGGCTTATGTTAAGTTGTATTTAGGTACACATGCATATTTTAGGCTAAAATGCTGCAGCTTGAAGTGGCACTGTTTTTTGTTGCTCTCAGTCCAACAACGTTTTTTGGTAGTGGCAGGGATGACCACTGAGTAACTGTCATGCTGCGGGCTCCCGCGGCCCGGGCTGAGGACTCGCTTCGGACCTCAGTTGGAGCTGCTGTCCATTTTTCCTTTTTTCGGCCGCGGCTGGCGTTGTTGCCTGCGGCGGGGTCAGGGGCCCAGGGTTGGGCGCCCGGCCTCGCCGCGTTCAACGGACGGCATGGGTTCTTGGCACAGGGTGTCTGTGCACCCCCAACCCCTCACTTACCTGGTGCCCTGTTCTAGGGCTCTTATCTTCTTCCTTTTTCTTTTTCATAGTGGAGCCATATTCTATTCCTCCCAGCATGCCTTTCGTCTTGTCTTTTTCCCTGCATGCATCTAGTTCCCTTTCTAAAATGGCGTCGTCTTCTACCTTGTTCTATAGTCTTTTCCCAATCTAAACTGGAGTTCTTGCTTTTTCCTGCATGTCACTTCCTGCTAAGGGGTACTTAAGGGATTAGATTCTTGTTCTCCTTGCGCTGCAACTCTTCCTTTGGTGGTGATCTCGCTCCGGCTGTTTTTTCTCTGATTCCAGTTTTTGTCCAGCTTCTTCCAGTTATTTTTCTCGACATTGGAATTCTGATTTTTTCACGTGCCCTTCTCTTCTGTTCTAGGAGTTCCTGTCATAGAGGTTTTTTCCCTCAGAGGTTTTTCCTCGGGGACTCCTTCTGGAGGGCACAGACTGTTTTGACGTACCATTGTCAGCAGCACTGTCGCTACCGGAAAGGGTTGCCCTTACCTTGGCCAGAGCAGGACCTGCAAGAATCGAGGTCGCCCTTCAATTCCAGCTGACAAAGGCAGTAAGCGAAGGGTAGATCGTGACAGATTGCAGTGCCCTAAAACCCAGTTTTTTCAAGCATTATGGAGGACACTTCGACGGCTGCTGAAGAAACAAACCAAATGTTACTCCTGACCACCCCACAACAGACCCAGGAACTGCAACAGTTACGAACTGAAAATTCGGCTTTGCATTATGACAGCATTTTAAACCTGGATGGACTACACGCGGCACACACAAAAAGAGGAAAGGAGAAAACCAAGACGCCGTAGAGGGGAGGAGTAGAGGAGAGCCGAAGGAAGGAACCGCTGATGACGACTGGAGTGGAAATCAAGGCGGCATACCCCAAGGGAAGGAATCAACAGGAAACGGACGCGAGGGAAGACTCATGCAAGACCAGAAGACCCACCACGTCCCTGGAGGGACGTGGTTTTACGAGGTACGTGCTCGTATACAGGGTCTTAGGAAATTCTTGGGATTCTCAGAGGGCACAGAGAATCTTAAACAAAAAGAGCACCATAAGGTTAGTTTACACGAGCAGCGAGCAAGGATTATATAATATATCTCACTAGAGTGAGAGAGTGTTCCAAAGTTGATAGAGCCCTCTCCATTCTATAATAGTTTCTCTTTCATTCTTAGATTTTCTTTTCTTTTTTCTTCCTTTCCCACCTTTTCATGTACATTTTTTGTGTGTGCTTCACGAGCACATCGGACAAGCACCTAATTAAGAGTAGACACTTCACGGACGTGGTGTTGAAATATCCCTACCCCGCACCCCCACAACCCTTATCCCATATATGTACAGTAAGAAACTAAAAAAACCCTACTTATCTATGTGTTGTTCTGTGTTTCTTGTCTTCCATGTCCTGGAGCGGCCCCTGAGTTTGACATCAAATATCTAAGAGAGACAAGAAAAGAGACGGTCACAGATGTAGAGACTGTACAACAAAGACTATGAATAGATGGTATAAAGGAGAAAGAAGAAGATAACAAGAGTAAAAAGGCGGGAAGGACAATGTGTGTAAACATTTGAGAACAGGAATAAAATAGAAGACCAATATTCATAGAACAACAGAAAAGTCTTTCCAAACTACTCTGTAAATTAATTAAGGGAGAGCTTATTCCTCTAGATAGAACCCCGTTACAAATTGGTGTCAGAAGAGGGATTTGTGTTCCTAAGTTATAAAGAAAGGAACGATGGAAGATAAACCCTCTCTTGAAGATATGATTAGCCAGTTGGCTGCAGGACAGCACCATTTACAACTAGTGTGGGAGGAGCAAGTAAGAGAAGCCAGGAGTGATAGGGAGACGCTACAAAATGTACTTAAGAGTCAAGCTACCATTATAGCTAATATTCAATTAGTACATGAAATGGCTATCCAGAAATTACCAGACACTATAGCCACTACAAGGGTTCATCCAAACGTCCCGAGTTCAGTCTTACAAAAAATTCTGACCATGCTCTTTTGACCTGGCTAGCACGTCATAAAAATACTAATGCACGGTTCCGTCGTTGGTTTATGGCTTTGCAACCTTTTGTGTTCCAGGTGCAACACTCTACTGGTTCCCACATGGTACCTGCGGATTACAAAAAATTCAGGAGGGAGAGGATCCAGACGCTTTCTTTACAAACTATGAGAGAGTGGTGGCCTCGGCCAACTAGCCGCAAGACAGATGGGGTCAGTACATTGCCCCTCTACTGACAGGAACGTTGCAGGCTGCATATCAGGCTATGAATTTGGTGGGACTACCCCTTATGAAGAGATAAAGAAGGCTATCTTAGAACGAGTTGTGCATGATACTGAGTATTATCGCCTCAAGTTCAGAAAAACAAAATGGATGCCTATGGAGAATCCAAGGGCATTATATTACAGAATACAGGATTTGGGACTGAAGTGGCTGGGTCCTACTAATACGAATCAAGAAGAAGTGATTCAGGTCATATTGCTAGAACAATTCCTTGAGGCCCTACCCGGTCCATAACTGAGTAACTGAGTCTATAATACAACCTATGGAGATAGGAATTACTAGAGGAAGTGTACTTTGTTCTAATAAAACAACCCAATATTCCATGGAAGTATTAGTAAATCAGAAACCAACTCGTATATTAATCGACTCAGGATGTAGTAGGTCAGTCATAAAAGCCGAAATGTTAGGGACCGAACCAGAACCTAAAGCTGAAATTGTATCCATTTGCTGCATTCATGGGGACATGAAGTGATATCCGCTGACAATGGTTAATATTAATTGGAGAGGTTGGGAAGAACCCATACGAGTAGGAGTAATTCCCCAATTGGTTGAGGACATGATTTTAGGTACTGATTATTGTGCTTTTCCTAAAAATTTAAGTCATATCAATGGAAATCAGACAGAAGATAGTTGGATGGAAACTGCCCCTTTTGCACAAAGTGATCTAAACCCGAGTAAGACAAAAAGAAAATTAAGTAGACAGGAAAAAAGGGAAATACAAAAATTATATCAGAGAACCAAAGGATCTGATTCTATTCCTATATTCCACACAGAGGCCTCCGTACTGTCAAGTCCACCCCCATTCCAGTCAGTCAGAGAGATGATCCTGCTCTGAATCATGCTGGGGCTGCTGCAGTTACCAAAACGACTGGACCGGTGGGACCTTATTTTTTAGTCCAAAATGGAATACTCTATCGTATTACCCAGCACAGTACAGAACAGAAGAAATAATTGGTAGTCCCAACCACATATCGCTTGCAAGTGCTCCATTTAGCCCATAATCAGGTGGGAGGGGGTCATTACGGTCAGGAAAAGATGGAAGACTATCTTCTCCATCAATTTTATTGGCCAGGGTTTTTCTCGGAAATCAGAAAATGTTGTGCACAGTGTCCTAGATGTCAACTTATCAACCCTTATAACATACAAAAGGCATCTTTTCGCCCACTACCTATCATTGATGTCCCTTTCACCCAAGTAGGCATGGATCTAATTGGGCCACTAACACCTTCCTCCCAGGGATATATGTATCTCTTGGTTCTAGTAGACTGATTCCCGTTACCCAGAAGCTATTCCTTTAACCAGTATGACCACCAAAAGTGTAGCTCACGCCATGATAGGGTTTTTCTCCCGGATAGGATTCCCTAAAGAGATATTAACCAATCAGTGGACCCCTTTTATGTCGAGACGTATGTCACAGACATGTCAAATTATTGGAATCAAACAAATCCATACCTCTGTTTACCATCCCCAAACTGATGGTTTAATTGAGAGATACAACTGTGTAATTAACACCCTCTTAAAGAAAACTATATTGGATTCCGAGCAAGACTGGGATAAGAAATTACTCTTGGTCTTGTTTGCCATTCAAACACATGAACAAGCCTCAACAGGACATAGCCCCTTTGATCTTGTATTTGGGAGACAACCAAGAACTCTTTTGGATATGTCCATAGAAAAATGGGAAGAGAAAGAGTTAGAGAGTAAGGATATATTAGAATATACTCAACAATTAAAGGATAACATCCAAACTATATGGGAAGATTTTCGGATACATCTGGAGGGAGCTCAAGAAAAACAAAAAAAATATCATGACATAGGGACAAAAGTCAGAGAGTTGACTCCTGGGGAAAAAGTACTAATACTCTTACCTAGTTCTGATAATAAACTCCTAGCAAAATGGCAAGGACCATATGAAGTCCTTGAAAAAATTAATTCAGTTACTTACCGTGTGTTGTTATCCACCTCTCCTCAAAAATCACAGATATATCATATTAACTTGTTGAAGAAATGGGTGGAAGGAGACATACCAAACACACCCATCAAATTCATATTATTAGTAAATAAAATAAAACCTCGCAACCTCATGTTAAGTCCCCAACCAACCACTCCATCTATGGTTTTACCTGAGATAAACCCAGACCTATCTACGGAGATGAAAGGTCAGCTTGTGAAGGTTGTACAAACCTATGTTAGTCTGTTTTCTATTAAACCAGGAAGGACTCCATTAATAGAACATAATATTGTAACAAAAAAGGGAAGTATAATTTGTCCAAAATCATATAGGATTCCCAAAGCTCGAAGGGTCCTAGTAGAGCAAGAAGTACAAAGCATGTTGAAGCTGTGTATCGTAGAACCATCCAACAGTCCATGGTATTCCCCCATTGTGCTAGTCCCAAAACCAAATGGGACAGTCAGTTTCTGTGTTGACTTTAGGCAAGTAAATGCCATCTCTGACTTTGATAGTTATCCCATACCCAGAGTCAATGAGTTGATAGAACGATTAGGGAAAGCCTGTTATCTGTCTACCTTAGATCTCACAAAAGGGTATTGGCAAATACGCTTAAACACACAAATAAGGGAAAAAACTGTTTTTTCCACTCTCTCCGGTCTGTACCATTTTACAGTATTACCTTTCGGACTACATGGTGCCCCAGCAACCTTTCAAAGATTGATGGATAGGTTATTAAGACCTCATGCAGAATGCGCAGCTGCATATTTAGATGATATTGTTATCCACAGTGAAACATGGGATCAACACCTAACTCATTTATCCAACATATTCCACAACCTTCTTCAAGCAGGACTAACTGCAAATCTGGAGAATGTAGGTTAGCAAGAGAATCCATATCATACCTTGGCTATAATATAGAGAAAGGTAATAATAAGCCCCAAATCTATAAAGTTGAGGCCATCAAAAACATACCAATACCAAAGTCAAAAAAAGAGGTACGATCCTGTTTGGGGTTAATCGGCTACTATCGTCATTTTAGTCCCCATTATTCTACTCTGGCAGCTCCGTTGACCAATCTCCCAAAGAAAACTCACCAAAATAAGATTAGCAAATTACAGGGTGTTGAGAAAGAGAGCTATGACAAATTCAAAACTTTTCTGACTTGTAAGCCGGTCCTCCATTGTCCTGACTTCCGCAAGCCATTCATACTCCAAACGGCTGCTTCTGGGATTGGGTTAGGGGCTGTCTTGTCCCAGAAGGATGAAAAGGGGCTGGCACATCCAATAGTGTTCATTAGTCAAAAACTATTACCGAGAGAAGCCCGCTATCCTACCATTGAAAGGGAATGCCTCGCCATTAAATGGGCCATTAAGAGTCTACAGTATTATTTGTTGGGACACCCTTTTACCTTAGTTACTGACCATGCTCTTTTGACCTGGCTAGCACGTCATAAAATTATTAATGCACGGATCCTTTGTTGGTTTATGGCTTTGCAACCTTTTGTGTTCCAGGTGCAACACTCTACTGGTTCCCATATGGTACCTACGGATTACCTTTCCAGACATCCGGGGCTTCCTAGGCCCAATCAGCCCTCTTCGAGGGGGGGGCGAATATAAAAGGGTCGTTAAAACCCTGTTCGCGACAACCGCACTGAGCCCGATACCCCAGTGCCCCGGGGGTACCTCAGAGGATGACGCATCCGGGTTACAGCGTCATGACAGCAGTTTAAACCCGAAAGGACTACGCGCAGCGTGCGCAAACAAGAAGAAAGGAGAAAACCAAGATGCCGTAGAGGGGAGGACAAGAGGAAAGGCGAAGGAAGGAACCGCTGACGACAACCGGAGTGGAAATCAAGGCAGCATTTCCCGAGGGAAGGACTCAATGGGAAACGGACACGAGGGAAGACTCGTGCAAGACGAAAAACCCTGGAGGGACGTGGTTATACGAGGTCCGTGCTTGTATACAGGGTCTTAGGAAATTCTTGGGCTTCTCGGAGGGCACAGAGAATCTTAGACAAAAAGAGCACTGTACGAGTTATATTTACAACATTAGTTTTCACGAGCAGCAAGCAAGGATTATATAATATATCTCACTAGAGTGAGAGAGTATTCCAAAGTTGAAAGAGCCCTCTCCCGTCTATAATAGTTTTTTTTCTCTTTCATTCTTAGATTTTGTTTTCTTTTTTCCTTCTTTCCCACCTTTTCATGTACATTTTTCGTATGTGCTTCACGAACACATCGGACAAGCACCTAATCAAGAGTAGACACTTGGACGTGGTGTTGAAATATCACTACCCCCCCAACAACCCTTATCCTATATATGAACAGTAAGAAACAAAAAAAAACCTACTTACCTACGTGTTGTTCTGTGTTTCTTGTCTTCCATGTCCTGGAGCATCCCCTGAGTTCAACAAGGAATATCTAAGAGAGACAAGAAAAGAGACGGTCACAGATGTAGAGACTGTACAACAAAGACTATGAATGGATGGTATAAAGGAGAAAGGAGAGGATAACCAGAGTAAAAAGTGTGAAGGACAATGTGTATAAACATTTGAGAACGGGAATAAAATAGAAGACCAATAAATATAGAACAACAGAAAAGTCTTTCCAAACTACTCTGTGAATTAATTAAGGGAGAGCTTATTCCTCTAGATCATGGATACTCAAAGTACGGCCCGCGGGCCTCATGCGGCCCCTCTGACCTTTACATGCGGCCCCTTGGGCAACAGGAGCACTGGGCAGCTGTTTGCTCGACTCCGCACTAACAATAAAAATATTAAATAGACACACAATCATTTATTTCAAACTTATTTGGTGTTAAAGAAATGAAGTAACTAGGGACTCCTGCACTTAACTTTAGAAACTCCTTCATTTTTAAATAGATCTTGCAGCACAAGTGTAAAACTAAGACAGTCTCTTCAAAATTAAAAAAGTGTATTTAGTTAACATTCAGAATTTTTTTGCCTTAGTACAATTTATTTTATCAGTGAATTGAGATGTATTCATTTAAAAGTGATAGTTTTCAAACATAAATTTGGAAACATAAATTCTTTCCTCTACCCTGAGAACACCATCAATAGTAAATTAAAGAGGCAAGCCACTTGGTATGTGCACTTTATGAGTGGCCTGGCTTCCTATCATACATTAACAAAATTATAGTTTAATAAATCAAACATAGAAGCAGGTTTTGTGCAGCGCGCACCATGAATCATGTATTTTGAGGATTTTGAGGTCATCTTAAATGTGATAATGTAGAAAAAGGAGGGAAAGCGAGACTAAACTATTGCCTAGGATCACACAATTTGGAAAAGTGGGTAAGCTGGGATTAATTCCAGGTTTTCTGGTTTCCTATGGTTTTTTTCAGCCACTAGATGTATATCATTTGCTTCTCTTACACCTACCTTGCCACCAATCCCCCCAGCTACCCCACCCATCTGCCACTGCCCTGACGTTAATGCGGCCCCCAGGCACGTCACAGACCAAACTTTTTGGCCCCTGGGAAAATGTTTGTGAGTACCCTTGCTCTAGATGGAACCCCATTACACAGCCTTTGTTGCAGCCTTTAAGCAAATGTTTGAATGTCCTGGACTCAAGTCCTCCACGGAGGAAGCCTTATGTGAAATCCCGCAGGGTAACTAGGACGTCTTACAATATATCACACGCTTCAGACAATTGGCAGCTGAAACTACTTGGGTAGAACGTACCTATAGTGGGCTCCTTGAGAGAAGGGTAAAAGTTTAATTAAATGGAAGACTGAAACTGGTAATGTTCTGTTTAAGTCTCTCAAATCACTTTATTGGTGAAAGGAAAAACGTTCTTATTTTTAGTGTCCTTTGTTTTTTTTATGTTTGTTTTCTTTATTTCTTCTCCATTATTCTTATCCAATCGTGTTTCTATTCACTGTTTTTCTTCTTTTGTTCGAAATGTCTCTGGGTTTATGGCTTCTTTTTAATTACACCTTCTTTTCTTTCTTAGGGAGTTATGCTTCAGGATGTTGTTCCGTGTTGTTATGGCGTGATGAGGAAAGAGAAAGAACCTGGCAATAAGGTAAATGAATCTTATTTATGGCTGGCTCTTTTATTTTAGGGAGTAGGGAGGAAGGGATGTTGGTTAAAGCAGTGCAAAGAGAAGTGGATAACAAACAAAAGGTGCTCGTGGCTGGGTGTTCCCCCTTGTCTGTGGAGTTGCTTTGACTCTCCACTTTCTTCTGCCTCCAGACGTGCCACTGACAGTTCGCTTTCCTTGCCGCTCTTCTCTGCATTCAGACGCGCCGCCGACAGTTCGCTGTCCTCGCTGCTCTCCTTTGCATCCAAACGCACCACCGCCAGTTTGCTGTCCTCGCCACTCTCTCCCTCCAGCACTTCCGACTCCTCGGGAAGTGTTCCGCGATGTTTGTCGTCGTTCCTTCTCACGTCGCTCGTCTCTATAGTTGTTTCCTCCTCTCTCCTCCCCTCACGTCTTCCGGTTCCTTTTTTTATTACCGTCAATCGGATATCCGGATTGATGCTCAGATCATTGGGCCCCTCCGAGGTACCACTGGGGCATGAATATTACGGCCACGTAGGACCTTCGTGAGACAGGGATATCACAACCCTGTCACACATCCTCCCCATGAGAAGGGCGGATGGAGACCTTGACCCACAGGATGTCTAGAGAGATAGTCTGCTGTTGTCATCTGAGAACCAGGAAGGTGTTGAACCTGGAAAACAAATGGTTGAAGCTCCATAAACCAATACAAAATCCTCTGATTTGTGTCTTTATGCTTGGCCAGCCACGTGAGAGGGGATCGGTGTAGAAGGTAAATGGGCGTCCCAACAAATAATATTGGAGGCTCTTGATTGCCCATTTAATTGCCAGACACTCTCTCTCTATTATTGTATAATTTTGCTCTCTGGGTAATAACTTCCTGCTGATATAGACAATGGGAAGAAGGGCATCCCCGTCGGGTTTTTGAGATAGAACTGCCCGATACCAACATCAGAGGTGTCAGTTTGTAGGAAAAATGGTTGTGCAAAGTCAGGACATTGTAGAACTGGTTATTTTGTGAAGCTTTTTTTTAGGGTCTCAAAACTATGAAGCTGGTGGGGAGTTAATGCTTTAATTTTGGTCGGATTACCCTTTTTTAACAGATCGGTCAGAGTCGCAGCAATAGTAGAGTATCTGGGTATGAACCAATGGTAATAGCCCACCATTCCTAGGAAGGAACGTACTTCTCGTTTGGAGGTGGGGTGAGGTATCTGTAAAATTGCTCGAACTTTATCAACCTGGGGTCGTATTTGTCCCTTTCCAATGTTATACCCTAAATATGCAATAGTATCCTTCGCAAGGTTACAATTATCTGTGTTAACAGTTAACCCTGCCTCGAGTAATGTTGGAACACTGTTTACAGATGTTGCAAATGGTCCCTCCAGTTTTTACTATAGATGGCGATATCATCAAGATATGATGCTGCATATCCCTTGTGTCCCCTTAGGAGTCTGTCCATTAACCTTTGAAAGGTAGCAGGGGCCCCATGTAGTCCAAAATGGAGAACAGTAAATTGATATATGCCTGAAGGTGTAGAGAACGCTGTCTTTTCTTTGTCAGGGGGGTGTAAAGGAATCGGCCAATACCCTTTTGTTAAATCTAGTGTAGACATATATTGTGCTTTGCCCAATTGTTCCAAGAGCTCGTCAACCCTGGGTATAGAGTAGGTATCAAATTGTGAAATACTGTTTAGTTGTCTGAAATTGATACAGAAGCAGATAGAATCATTGGGTTTTGGTACTAGTACCACAGGTGAGCACCAGGGACTTATTGACGGTTCAATGATGCCTGATTGTAACATAATTTGGACTTCCTATTCCAATACGTGTCTCTGTGCCTCTGGTATTTGATATGGGCGGAGCCGGACAGTTTTGCCTTCTTGGGTTTTGATGGTATGATGAACGAGGGAGGTTCTTCCTGGGATTAAGGAAAAAAGGCTCTGATAACTAAGAAGGACAGATCTTATTTAGTCTTGGGTTCCTGTGAGAGCGTGGAGGGAAATGTAGGAAGACCCACAGTATGTTGTTCTGTTTGTGGAGAATGATTAATTTTGAGAGGTTTTGCCCTGTTTACCAAGAGATTTGTCTCTATAGGCCCGATAAGTCATCTGTCTCCTCCCATTTTTTTAGTAGGTTAACGTGATAGATTTGAGTCCAGTGGTGGCTATCAGATAATTCAATCTCATAGGTGACAGGACTCACTACTTTTAATACTTTGTATGGACCTTGCCATTTTGCCAATAGTTTATTCTCTGAGCTGGGAAGTAATATTAGTACTCGGTCCCCTGGTTGGAATGTTCTAAGAGATGTATTCTTATCGTAATATCTTTTTTGTCTTGTTTGGGCCTCCTCAATGAGTTTTCTAACATCTTCCCATACACTGTTAATCCTTTCTTTTAACAATTGGGTGTAATCTAAGATGTCTTTTTCCTCATTTTCGTCTTCCTCCCATTTCTCTGCGGCCATATCTAATAAAGTCTGCGGTTGTTGCCCAAAAACTAACTCGACTGGACTATGGCCTGTAGACGACTGGACATGTGTTCTTATGGCATACAGTACCAGGTTTTGTTTCCTATCCCAATCTTTACCCGAATCAGCTATGACTTTCTTTAAGAGAGTTTTCAGGGTACTGTTATATCTCTCTACTAACCATCTGCTTGAGGGTGACAGACCGAGGTACGGATATGGGTTACTCCAAGTATATGACAGATCTCTGACATTAGTCGGGACATAAATGGAGTTCCCTGATCCGTCAGTAACTCTTTAGGGAGCCCCACTCTTGAAAAAAATCCAATCATAGCTTGTGCTACATTCTTAATGGTCACGCTACTTTAAGGCAATAGCTTCAGGATACCTGGTAGCAAAGTCTACAAGAACAAGAATATACATGTTGCCTTTTGAGGAGGGGATCAGAGGTCCTACCAGATCCATCCATACCCGGAAAAAGGGAAGATCGATAATAGGAAGAGGGAAGAAAGGTGCTTTCCTATGTGTTCAGGGGTTAATGAGCTGACATTTGGGGCATTGTTGACAAAACTGTTGTATATCGGAAAAGACCCCAGGCCAATAAAATCGTCGCAACAGGTATTCTTCCGTCTTTTACCGGCTGAAATGACCTCCCCTACAAGACTGTTTGCCAAATGTAGCGCCTGAATACGATATGGTTGGGGAACTAGAAGCTGTCACCTTTCCTGCTCTTCACTCCGTATAGCCCTATATAACAGTCCATTGTGAACCAAAAAGTAGGGACCCATCTGTCTGTTATTTTCAGTCATGGCTGCTTCCCACGCATGTCGCATGGTAGGGTCCTCCCTTTGACTGTTCTTAAATGGTGGTAAGGACGCTAGCACTAGTTTAATGTCTGTAAGTGTCTTAGTACATGACATTCCCTTTTGAAATGCTTTCTTCCCTTCTCTTCTCTGTCTTTTACTTTGTTTGACCTGTTCCTTATCGGGAGTGATGGGAATCTGGGAAAAAGGAGCTTCGGGCCATCATTCTTCTGCCCTGTTTTTTCCTGCAGACTATCCAATAACAGGTGGAAGTTGCCATAATCAGTACCTATAATTGCTTCTTCCACTAGATGAGGAAGAGCCCCCATTTTTAGATTCTCGATTTTTCCTCTCCACTCAATTGTTATAGTTATCAATGGATATTGTTTCATTTCCCCGTGAATACAGCAAATTGAAACCATCTCATGGGTGGTGTATAAAGTTGTTGGTACTAAACTTGCACGGATTACGGACTGGCTACACCCAGAGTCGATGAGGGTCCTTGTTACACGTCTATGTCTATTTATCAGGAGTTCCTTAGTATACTGAGGCACATCTTTACCCATAAAGAGGACCCTCCCTCAAGTAACCCCTATCTCCATGGGCTCAGTCTTATCCATTTTGTGGGGACAGTTCTGAGCTATGTGCCCCCATTCCGCACAGTGATAACATTGGGGTAATTGATTCAGAGTTCTGTCTATAGCTTTTGATAAAGAGGTGTCTTCGGGACCATTTTCAAGTTTTCCCCGATATGAGGGATTGGGTGAGCGACTGTTTACGGTAAGTCCTTTTCCTGACCGGAATTCAGGAGCCCGGTGAAACGCACAAGCCAGTTCTATGGCCATGGTGGTATCAACATTGGGGTGTTGCTTTATACAATTCCTGGTTTGTGGGAGTAGAGCCTCAAGGAACTGTTCAAGCAGTATGATTTGAATTACATCGTCCCTATCGGTGCTATACAGCCACTTGAGACCTAAATCCTGAAATCTATAGTAAAGAGCCCAAGGGTTCTCCATGGGGTTCCACTTTGTTTTTCGAAACTTGATACGGTACAATTCTGAATCACGTCCCATGCGTTCCAATATACCTTTCTTTATTTCGGGATAGGGAGTGTTACCCCCTGGGTTTATAGCCCGATAAGTGACTTGTAATGTTCCCGTTAAGAGAGGAGCAATATACTGCCCCCACCTATCCTCCGGCCATGTGGCTGACGTAGCAACGCTTTCAAAGTTAGTAAAGAACGCATCTGGATCCTCACCCTCTTGAAACTTCTGCAGAACGGAGCTTGGTACATTAGGATAGACTCGACTGGAAGCTATGGTATCAGTAAGCTTCCTTAAAGCCGTTTTTCTGAACCAACTGGTTGTTGGCTATGATTGTGGCTTTGCTTTTTAGTGCATTGTGGAGTGTTTCAGGGTCAGTATGCGCCTCTTTCTGCTGCTCCTCCCACACCAACTGCAGATGTCGTTGTCCCTCTGCTAGTTGGTGAATCATGTCTTCCAATATGGGTTTGTCTTCCATTATTGTCTGGCTTATTTCCCCTTCTCTCCCTTACGTGAAAGTAATCCCACTTCTGACACCACTGTAGTGGGCTCCTTGAGAGAAGGGTAAAAGTTTAATTAAATGGAAGACAGAAACTGGTAATGTTCTGTTTCAGTCTCTCAAAATACTTTATTGGTGAAAGGAAATGGAAAAACTTTCTTATTTTTAGTGTCCTTTGTTTTTCTATGTTCTTTTCCTTTATTTCTTCTCCATTATTCTTATCCAATCGTGTATCTATTCACTGTTTTTCTTCTTTTGTTCGAAATGTCTCTGGGTTTATGGCTTCTTTTTAATTACACCTTCTTTTCTTTGTTAGGGAGTTATGCTTCAGGATGTTGATCCGCGTTGTTATGGCTTCATGTGGAAAGAGAAAGAACCAGGCAATGAGGTAAGTGGATCTTATTTATGGCTGGCTCTTTTATTTAAGGGTGTAGGGAAGAATGGAGGTTGGTTAAAGCAGTGCAAAGGGAAGCGGATAACAAACCAAAAGTGGCCGGTGAAAATAAAACGGGGTCCGTGCACAATATTCCCCAATACTCCTGAGTGTTCCGGGTTTTAAATGTTTATTAGCCCTCTCTATAACCCCTCATCCTTCCTCCCACCTCCCCACTTCCACCACAAGCCCTGAGTACCAGGGATACGTTCATGTACCTTTAGAAGCCACATCCCTCCAGGGACGTGGTTGGATGTTCCCGCTTGTCTGTGGAGTTGCTTTGACTCTCCACTTTCTTCTGCCGCCAGACGCGCCACCAACAGTTCGCTTTCCTCAATGCTTTTTTCTGCATTCAAATGCGGCACCGACAGTTCGCTGTCCTCGCTGCTCTCCTTTGCATCCAAACGCACCACCGCCAGTTCGCTGTTCTCGCCGCTCTCTCCCTCCAGCACTTCCGACTCCTTGGGAAGTGTTCCGCGGTGTTTGGCGTCGTTCCTTCTCACGTCGTCCGTCTCAATAGTTGTTTCCTCCTCTCTCCTCCCCTCGTTTCTTCCGGTTCCTTTTTTTATTACCGTCAATCGGATATCTGGATTGACGCTCAGCTCATTAGGCCCCTCCGAGGTACCCCCGGGGCATGAATATAACAGCCTCGTAGGACCTTCATGAGACAGGGATATCGCAACCCTGTCACAGTACCCTTGTTACCCTTTTTCGTAGGGGTCTTCGGGACGAAATAAAGGACAAACTAGTACATTCCGCCAGAGTGGAAGACCTAAAGGTTTAATGGACTTAGCGCTCTCCTTAGAATATTGCCTTAATGAACATAGGATTGAGAAGAGAAAGAGCCGTGGACTACCTCATTCAGGGACCTCAAGCACCATCATTCACAGGTCCGAAGAGACTGGGCCTGAGCCTAGAGGAGCTACCGAGGAGGAACCTATGAAAATAGATGCTGCTCGTTGACCCTTACCTGCCAGTGAACCTGAAACCAGATGACGAAAAGGACTGTGTCTTGTTTTGTACATGCCCTGTCCATCCTTCAAAGTCTTCGGGAACCACCAACTCCCGTCCTCTTTGAGAATAGAGGGGACAGGATTCTCTGAGATACCTTCTATATGTTATTCCAAAGAGGAAATAACGTACCTCTTTCTTTTGCCTATTAAACTTGAGTTACCTGCCGGTCGGGAAGAGAGGGCATTAGCATTGTTAGACTGTGGAGCCAGTGGAATATACCTTGATGATACATGGGCTATGGAAAAGAAAATTCCTCGAATACCTAAGGACATTCCAGAACAGGTTCATACAGTTGATAGATCCCTTGTAGCTTCTGGACCTGTCATTAACACTACTCCTACCTTATGTTTACATTTTAGAAAACATCAGGAATATGTTTACTTCGATCTGATTTTGTCACCAAATCACGTAATCATCCTAGGTATACCCTGGATAATACAGCATAATCCCTATATCATTTGGGAAACCAGAACTATTTCAGTCTCTTCCCAATTTTGTCAACAACACTGCTTTTCATCAGGAACATACTGGTCAACAAAGAGAATGCTATTAACACCACAAGAAGTGGGTTGTTCCATCATTTCTATTCAAGGGGTACCCAGTCATTACCAGGAATATGCAGACGTGTTTAAGAAAGTCGAAAGACCAGTGCTACCACCACATAGAGAATATGATTGTGCCATTCCTTTGGAATCTGGTGCTGTTGTACCCTTTGGGAGAATGTACTCACTTACTGAGCCCGGGAAGAAGATACTTAAGGAATATCTAGAAGAAAATTTACAGAGCGGTCTGTTTGCCCTCTCTTTTTCACCTGCTGTGGCTCCCCTCATTTTCGTGCCTAAGAAGACGATGTATCTGCTCCCCTGTATAGACTTTCGTGGGTTCAACAAGATCACCATAAAGGACCGGTATCCTCTGCCCCCTATAAAAGATATTCTGGAAGTAGTAAGAGGGGCAAAGAAATTTACTAAGTTAGATCTTAGGGGAGCCTACCACCTTCTAAGAATAAAGGAAGGTGATGAATAGAAAACCGCTTTCCGCACCCCTTTTGGTCATTATGAATATTATGTAATGCCCTTTGGCCTAACCAACGCTCCCTCTATTTCTCAAAGGTTCATGGACTCAGTGTTTTCCGACCTTTTCAATGAAACAGTAGTTATATACCTAGATGATATCTTAATATACTCCAGTCATCCGGAACATCATACTATGCATGTACTTCAAGTTCTAGAAAGACTCCGGCAACACCAACTATTTTGCAAACCAGAAAAATGTGAATTAGACAAAACTGAGGTAACATATTTAGGGTACCATATTAACCAAGTTGATATTGCCATGGACACAGACAAGGTTCAAGCCATTCTGTACTTTCCATCCCCCTCTTCTATCAAAGAAACCCAGTGTTTTTTAGGATTGGCCAATTTCTATCGTCAATTCATCGCAGATTTCACCCAACAAACTAGTCAAATCACACAAAGGGGGTCATTCCGACTCCCGCCGGCGGCGGTAACCGCACGCCCGGCGGGAGCCGCCGAATGACCGCACCGCTGTCAAATGACCGCGGCGGCCATTCTGGCTTTCCCGCTGGGCTGGCGGGCGACCGCCAGTAGGCCGCCCGCCGGCCCAGCGGGAAAGCGCCTTCAACGAGGAAGCCGGCTCCGAATGGAGCCGGCGGAGTTGAAGGCGTGCGACGGGTGCAGTGGCAATTGCTTGACACTGAAAATCAATGTGGGACTGCAGGGGCCCCCAGGGGCCCCACGACACCCATTACCGCCATCCTGTTCCCGGCGGTGAAAACCACCAGGAACAGGATGGCGGTAAGGGGGTCGGAATCCCCATGGCGGCGCTGCAAGCAGCGCCGCCGTGGAGGCTTCCCTGGGGCAGCGGGAAACCGGCGGGACACCGCCGGTTTCCCGTTTCTGACCACGGCTGTACCGCTGCGGTCAGAATGCCCATGGAAGCACCGCCAGCCTGTTTGCGGTGCTTCCGCGGTCGTTGGCCCTGGCGGTCGGTGACCGCCAGGGTCAGAATGACCCCCAAAGTCTTAAAAAAGAGAATTTACGTAATGGCTTTTGTTGGACAGAAGTTTCTGAAACCGCATTACAAGCCTAAAGCGTGCCTTCACGCATGCCCCTATATTACGGCATACTGATACCACCAAGCAATTTATAGTTGTTACTGATGCTTCAGAGAGAGCAATAGGGGCCGCATTACTACAATGGCAAAGCGATGATGGATTAGAAAACCCAATCTTTCATCTATCTCATGTACTATCAGATTCAGAGAGTAATTACTTTGTCTTGGAATGAGAACTGCTTGCTTTGAAGACAGCTTGTAGTGAATGGAGACAATTCCTTATGGGTTCAAGGGAAGCTTTTGAACTAAGAACAGACCATTGAAATTTACAGTGTCTACGAAATTTCCAATGTCGGAACAGTCGCCAAGCCCGATGGGCCTTCTTTTTCAGTCAATTTCACTTCTATATAACTTATATACCGGGTTCTCAAAATATTCTGGCAGATGCCTTGTCACACCGCTATCCTGAAAGTATTGATCCTCCTACACAAAACCTCACTGAACCAGATAGAGTTATTGGACTAGTACAGTCCTTTCTTGATAAAGTACGGTTTAAGTAGTCAACCCTTTATGAACTTGAAATGAAAAACTTATGTCCAAATTTAGGCAAGATTGAGGGGTATTACTATCACAAGGATGCATTGTTCCTCCCATCAAAGATAGTCCAAACTGAAGCACTACAGATGTGTCACGATTCTCCTATTGCCGGTCATCGCGGTATCAAAGCCACACTAGTCCTTCGCTCCTTTTGGTGGCCTACACTTAAGAAAGACACCAAGAGTTATGTGGCTTCTTGTCCCATCTGTGCACAAACTAAAATACCCTATACCAAACCAGCAAGATTGCTTCAACCTTTACCCGTTCCACCAGCTCCTTGGCATACTGTATCGACCGATTTCATGTGTTTCTTACCGCCTCAGCAGGAAATCGAGTTATAATAGTGACCGTTGATTCATTTACTAAGATGGCTCATATTACTGCATTAAAGAAACTACCCACTGCAAGAGAATTTAGTCAATTCTTTATACAGGAGATCTTTCACCTTCACGATCTCCCTCAAGTCATTGTCTCAGACCATGGCCCCCAATATGTTTCACGCTTCTGGAAACATTTTTGCAAAATACTACACATCGATGTGGACTTATCATCTGATTATCATCCACAAACAAATGGACAAATGGAACATCTGAACCAAGGACTTGAACACTATTTACGCTGTTTTTGCAATGCTACTCAAAGCAACCGGTCTATGTACTTGCCACTCGCCGAGTTCTCATATAACAATGCAGTACATAGTGCTTCAAATGTCACTCCTTTTTTTGCTCTTATGGTTTTCATCCCAAATCATTTCCTGCTTTCATCAAGGAATCATCTACACTTCCTGCAACCACATCATTTACTCGACGACTACGTAGATTCCAACATATTATACATTCCATTCTTCTAGCTACTAAACAACAAATGAAAAAGATGACTGATAAGAGATGATGTTTTGCCCCATCTTATCAAGTTGGAGACAAGGTCTGGCTTTCTTCTAAATTTTTGACCCTCCATCTGTCACAAAACAAGTTCAAACCCCGTTGCTACGGCCCATTCCTGATTCTTCAAAAAGTCAATCCAGTATCATTTTGTCTTCGTTAACCACGAACTTGGGAGATACATCCTGTGTTTCATGTGTCTTAGTTGAAGCCCTATATGCCTGATCCTTTTCATAGACAATTTGCCTGTCCCCTCCTTTATTAGTAGATGATGTGCCCGAATATGAGGTTCAGGAAATATGTGACTCTCGTATATTCTGAAGACGTCTGCAATTTCTCATTCACTGGAAGGGCGATCCTCTTAGCGAATGTTCTTGGGAAAAAGACTCTTCTGCTCACGCTCCTCTGCTGGTCTGTCATTTTTTTTTGTCTCAGGGGTCATTACAACATTGGCGGTAAAATTACCGTCGTGCAGAAGACCGCCAACACAACGCCGCGGCCGCAGAATTCTGCCACAGCTATTATGACCCACATCCCGAAATCCGACAAAATTCAGACACCCACACAAGTCTGCCACACCAAAGGTCAGTGATAAACTGGCGAAAACAAAACCTCCACCGTCACGCCAACAGAAATACGCCCATGCTATCACGACACACAAATCCACACGGCGGTCTTTCAACCGCGGTATTCCATTGGCGGTGCACACCGCCGCGCTCAAAATACATACACCCTTACAAAACACAGCCACATTGGACAATTCGAAATACACACACCTGATACACATACACACACCACTCCCACACACCCAATACTATATAAAACACACACCCACATCACCCACAAACCCCTACGACCAAAAATTCTGAAAGAAGGCCAGAGAGAGACACCACCATCCACAAACTAGTAGCCACAGGCACTCAACACCATCACCCACACTACTTCCACGCACAAAACACCACGACATATCACCACACTTATCACCACATACACCACCCCACACATCACCTACACCACCCCATGGCACGGCAAAGACAACCCAGGTTCTCGGAGGAGGAGCTCAGGGTCATGGTGCAGGAAATCGTCCGGGTAGAGCCACAGCTATTTGGATCACAGGTGCAGCACACCTCCATAGCTAGGAAGATGGAGCTATGGCGAAGAATAGTCGACAGGGTCAACGCAGTGGGACAGCACCCAAGAAATCGGGACGACATCAGGAAGAGGTGGAACGACCTACTGGGGAAGGTGCGTTCCGTGGTCTCCAGACACAACATTGCAGTACAGCGGACTGGCGGCGGACCCCCACCTCCTCCCCCACAACTAACAACATGGGAGGAGCAGGTCTTGACTATTCTGCATCCTGAGGGCCTCGCAGGAGTCGGTGGAGGAATGGACTCTGGTAAGTCAAATCTTAACTATCAACTCCCCCACCCTACCTGCATGCTATCACAGACCCCCACCCTCGCCCCCTCCCCTATCACTCCAACTCCTCACAAATGTACTAATAACACAAACCACCCATCCCAACCCCAAGCCCTGCATGACACAACAAAGCATGGACACCCATCACTAAAGCATGCCCACTGCACATACCCATAATACCCCCCTCAACCATCATCACACAAGCCCCCACACAGGAGTGCTAGCACTGGGGTACACGGTCACCCACCCATTGCCCACCATGACACACACAGATGCAATAATCATGCTTTTACACCCCTGCAGGACCACTACCCAACGTCACCAGACAGGAGGGTCCAGACATCTCCACCCCACCCACAGAAGAGGCCCACAGTGATGACAGCAGCTCTGTCCAACTGGATCCAGATGACCAGCCCGGACCATCGTGGGCCTCTGGACAGTCGGTTCCCCACACCCAGTCACAGGCCACCACAGACCTTCCACCCTCTGGTAAAACCAGCACAGCACCCACCCAGCGGGCCCATACCTCCGTACCCAGGACACGTCAATCAGCTGTGTGTCCACCACTACAGGGAACCCAGGATAACCCACCTCCCCAACAACAACAGGGACCTGGGGGCAGTGGCAGTGGGCACACGGTCCAGGGGACGGAGGCCCAGGAACACAGGGGAACTGGGAGGGCAGCTATGCGATAGGGGGCAGACAGGCCTAGGGAACCCACTCTCCACGAGGCCCTCTCCTCCATCATGGGAGCATACCACCACTCCCAGGAGACAATGGCAACGGTCCTGGCCAAGTTTCAGGAGACCCAGCGGCTGCAGGAGGAACAGGATTTGGGGTTCTGGGAGGAACTCAGAACCATCAGCACCGCCCTAGGCAACATTGTAGGGGTGCTGAAGGAGATACTTAACACCAGGAGGGACACTGTGGCACTCCAAGGGGCCCCTGACACTAGCATGGACGATGAACTGCCCACCACCTCCGCCTGCGCTAGTGGACAGGAGGCACTGCCACAGGACCACCACACCAGCACCCCACCCCCTGCAGACAGAGAACCACCCCGCAAACGGTCCCTGAGATCCAGGAACAAGACAGAGCACGATGCCAAGACCCCCAACAAGAAATGAGACCACCCTGCTTGTCATCCTACTGTCCCATTGTGTAACCCTGTCCATATTGGAACTGCCCCAGCTCCACTTCCTATGCCCCTTTGGGCAATGCACCTGTGAGACTAATAGACTGGACTCTGCCATGGACATTCCTCCACCATCACCCCTCACCATTTGACAACCCCCCTCCAATATTGAGCACTAAAATAAACACCCTTGAAGCACAAAACAATCTGGAGTCAGTCTGTGATTTCGAAAATGTGTATTAGCAATGACAGTGAAAAAATGCGTTCTCAAATGTAATGTCAACATACCTATGTCACACATCTCAAGTCCATGAGGAATCTAAGCAGATGACACACGTTGGAAACCACACCTGTGAAACCGTAATGGAAATGTACAACTCAGTTACCATATACTGGTTGAAATCGACAGACAGGATAGAGGTAGAAGTGTGAAAGTACTTGTAGTAGGCAGGAATGTGTTCTCACCTGTGTGTCACTGGAAATATTGCTGGATAACTGAGCCCCTGTTGTCAATGTCTTCTTCCTCTGCTTCCTCCTCATCACTGTCCACAGGCTCCACAGCTGCCACAACACCGCCATCTGGACCATCCTCCTGCAGAAAAGGCACCTGTCGTCGCAAAGCCAAGTTGTGAAGCATACAGCAGGCCACGATGATTTGGCATACCTTCCTTGGTGAGTAGAATAGGGAACCACCTGTCATATGGAGGCACCTGAACCTGGCGTTCAGGAGGCCGAAGGTGCGTTCGATCACCCTCCTAGTCCGCCCATGGGCCTCATTGTAGCGTTCCTATGCCCTGGTCCTGGGATTCCTCACTGGGGTCAGTAGCCATGACAGGTTGGGGTAACCAGAGTCCCCTAATAGCCACACCCGGTGCCTCTGGAGTTGACCCATCACATAAGGGATGCTGCTATTCCGCAGGATGTAGGCGTCATGCACAGAGCCAGGGAACATAGCATTTACCTGGGAGATGTACTGCTCTGCCAAAAATACCATCTGTACATTCATGGAATGATAACTCTTCCGGTTCCTGCACACCTGTTCACTCCTGTGGGGGGGACCAGAGCTACATGTGTCCCATCAATGGCACCTATGATGTTGGGGATATGTCACCTTTAACTGTAGGCAAATCCTCCACCTGAAGGAAAACGATGTAGCTCCGCATGTGTTTCAGCAGGGCAGACAACACTCTGGACAACACGTTGGAAAACATAGGCTGGGACATCCCTGATGCCATGGCCACTGTTGTTTGAAAGGACCCACTTGCAAGGAAATGTAGCACTGATAGCACCTGCACTTGAGGGGGGATCCCTGTGGGATGGCGGATTGCTGACATCAGGTCTGGCTCCAACTTGGCACACAGTTCTTGGATTGTGGCACGGTCAAACCTGTAGGTGATGATCAAATGTCGCTCCTCCATTGTCGACAGGTCCACCAGCGGTCGGTACACCGGAGGATTCAGCCATCTCCTCACATGTCCCAGCTGACGGTGCCTAGGAAGGACAACAGCGACCACAGAGTCAATCAACTCAGAGGTATGTACCCACAGTCTACACAGAACACCATCCATACACAGAATCTGGCCTGTATTAGTGTTGTGCGACAAGGCCTAGGTCTGTGTGGCGCAGTTGTGAATTAGGTCATGTGGGCCCCTGAAATGGCGGCTGCCTGACCTCTAAAGTGGGACAATGGGATGTGAGGTAACTGCGCTGGCGTTGTACACCGTCGCGGTAGGCGGTCGAAGACCGCGGCGCAATGCTGCATTGGTTAACATTGGACCCTATGGGTCCCAGGAGCCAATGACGATGTACGCCGGCGGTGATGGTACGCACTGCCGCGGACGTGACCGCCATTTTCTATCTGTTCAATCACTCGATACCTGATCTTTGACAGGAGAGGACCTACACTGCAAGTGCTGCTGTGACCTCGGTCTGGAAGAGACAATGGCTTGCGCGTCTGGGGAAAGGGCCCTTGCCTTCACTGCAGATGAGTTGGAGAAGCTCGTGGACGGGGTCCTCCCCCAGTACACGCTACTCTACTGTCCTCCAGACCAACAGGTAAGTACACAGGGAGCACGTTGTATGGGCTATGCCTGTGTGGAGAGGGCTAGTTGTAAGAAGGAAGGGGGCAGAGTTCTGCGTGCATGAAGGACTGTGAATGCATGTGTCACATGGCAAGGGTAGGGATGTGGGCCACTCACTTAGACGGTGCAGTTGGTAATGACTTCTCTTCTTACCCTGTACATGTCATGTAGGTCAGCGCCCACCAGAAGAAGGATATTTGGCGTGCCATCGCCAAGGACGTCCGGACCCTGGGGGTCCACCACAGACGGAGCACCCACTGCCGTAAAAGATGGGAGGGCATTCGCCGCTGGAGCAAGAAGACGGCGGAGGCTCAGCTGGGGATGGCCTCCCAACGCACCATGACCCCCCTGATGTTCCGGATCCTGGCGGTGGCCTACCCTGAGTTGGATGGGCACTTGAGGGCATCACAGCAGACACAAGGGGGTGAGTACACTCTCATTCAGCGGACTTAGCGCGCAGTGAAGGTGTCTGGGTGGGGGAGGAGGGCTGTGGGTTTCCCTAGGCCAGGGCGAGTTCCGTAGGCTAGGCCCCTCCGTAATGCAGGCCATGTGGCACCCCACCCCACCTCTGTAGAGTGCCAAGTACAGGTATACATGCCCCTGTGTCATCTATGTGTGTAGATGTCGACCATAGCCATGTAGGCCATATCCCAGGAATTGCATCTGTAGAGCCCAACAGCGCGACGTAGAGCAGGGGGCTGCTGTGTCTGTATTGTCTCCAACGGTAGCGGTAAGCCATGCACTCAACCTGTCTTTCTTCTGTCGTCCCCCCCCTTTTTGTGGTCTCCCTGTTCTTGTGTGCATCAGCATCATCTGGCGGAGGTACAGTGGCACCGGAGCACGAAGGAGCTGCATCCCACATGGCCATGGAGGGCCACACCACGGACTCGGAATACACCAGTGGGACGGAGGGCGAGGGGAGCTTCACAGCGGTCACAGGATCTGCAACCAGCGACACGGACTCGTCCTCCGATGGGAGCTCCCTTGTGGTGGCAGCAAAATCTGTGCCCCCCACTTCTACAGGTACAGCCGCCACCCCCCCTACTAGCACCGCCCTCCCAGCAGCCCCTCAGCCTTCGCCCCGTGCCCGCTCACCCAGGAGGGTGGGCATCACCTTTGCCCCAGGCACCTCAGCCCCTACCCCTATCACCTCTGCTGCCCTCAGTGAGGAGGCCAATGACCTCCTCAGGTCCCTCACTGTTGGGCAGTCTACCATTTTGAATGCCATCCAGGGTGTAGAAATGGAATTGCAACACACAAATGCATTCCTGGAGGGCATTCATTCTGGTCAGGCTGCCCTTCATCGAACCCTGCAAACTCTGGCCTCAGCACTGATGGCAGCCATTGTCCCTGTCTCTAGCCTCCCCCCTCCAACTTCCTCCACCCAGACCCAATCCCCTGTACCCCAGCCTATCCCAAGCACACCATCAGACCAGCCTGCACACACCTCACCACACAAGGGAAGCTCAGGCAAACATCAGCACCACACATCCCACAGGCACTCACGCAAGCATCACACACATACAGACACACCAACATCCACTGCCTCCACTGTGTCCCCCTCCTCATCGTCTCCCTCCTCCCTCCCAGTCTCGTCTACACTCTCACCTGCATGCACTACCACTACAGCAACTACGTCCCGCACCAGCACACCCACCACCACACCCCGCTCACGTGCATTCACCACCCCCACTCCCATTTACACGTCCCCTGTGTCCTCTCCCAGTGTGTCTGTGATGTCCCCTCCGAAGATACACAAACGCAGGCACACACCCACCCAACAGCCATCTACCTCACGACAGCCTCCAGCGCATGCACCTTCACCCAAAGTCACCAAACGTACACCTCCTACAACCACTACCTCTTCCTCCACTCCCAAACCCCCTCCAGCTACCCGTCCCAGTGTTCCTAAGAAACTGTTCCTGGCCAAGCTTGACCTCTTCCCCCCCCCCCTCCAACTCATAGGTCCCGTACTAGCACCTCAGCCAAAAAATCTCCGGGACCAGTGGTGCCTGTTGTTACAGGTATGTGGAATGCACCGGCCACCAGGCCAGCCAGTGTGGCACGGAGCCACAGCACAGCCAGTCCCCCCCCTGTGAAGCACCAGAAGTTGGACAGTGCCCGGCGGGAGAGGGGGAAGACTCCAGGCAGCAAAGGTGCTCACAAGGGTCCCGGGGGAGTGTCGTCTCAGCTGTGACTCCTCCCAAGGTGGGGAAGGGGCAGAAGAAATCTCCAAAGTCTGGGAGGAGCAGCACGGCGGAGAAGACGGCCATCATCCCCGCTGCCCAGGAGGCCACCGCCAGCCCAATCGTCACTGGCCAGGAGGCCACCGCCAGAGTCACTGCCCAGGAGGCCAGCCCCATCGTCATTGGTCAGGAGGCCACCGCCAGAGTCACTGCCCAGGAGGCCAGCCCAATCGTCACTGGCCAGGAGGCCCCCGCCAGAGTCTCTGCCCAGGAGGCCAGCCCAATCGTCACTGGACAGGAGGCCACCGCCAGAGTCACTGCCCAGGAGGCCAGCCCAATCGTCACTGGCCAGGAGGCCACCACCAGCCACAGCCCAGCTGGCCAGGAGGGCCTCGCAAGCCAAAGCCCAGCTGACCCATGAAGGACCGCCAGCCACAGGCCTGCTGGGCAATGAAGGACCGCCTTGGCAAGCACCGCTGAACAGGGCAAAGACCGCCATGGCAAGCACCGCTGAACAGGGCAAGCACCGCTGAACAGGTCAGAAACTGCAAACTCAAGCACTGCTGAACAGGGCAAAGACCGCCATGGCAAGCACCGCTGAACAGGGCAAACACCGCTGAACAGGGCAAAGACCGCCAAGTGAAGCACCGCTGAACAGGGCAAAGATCGCCATGGCAAGCACCGCTGAACAGGTCAGAAACTGCAAACTCAAGCACTGCTGAACAGGTCAGAAACTGCAAACTCAAGCACCGCTGAACAGGGCAAAGACCGCCAAGGCGAGCACCGCTAGCCCATTAGCAGCAGGGGCAGTGACGCAACTGGGACCGTCACGGGGTGAGTGCTGCACTCTAGGCACCAGTCCCCCTCCAGAACCAGTGGAGACATGCATCCACCCCGTCTGTCCTGCACAGGACGAAGCACTCTGGGCACCAGTCCCCCTCCAGAACCAGTGGAGACAAGCATCCACTCCATCTGTCCTGCACAGGATGAAGAAGTCTGGGCACCAGTCCCCCCCCAGAACCAGTGGAGACATGCATCCACTTGAGAGACTGTGGCTTTGCACTCCCCAGGATGGTACAGTGGGCACACCACCCACTGTAGAGACTTGAGTGACTGTGGCTTTGCACTCCCCCGGATAAAGCAGTGGGCAAACCACCCACTGTAGAGACTTGAGAGACTGTGGCTTTGCACTCCCCAGGATGGTACAGTGGGCAACCCACCCACTGTAGAGACTTGAGAGACTGTGGCTTTGCACTCCCCAGGATAAAGCAGTGGGCAAACCACCCACTGTAGAGACTTGAGAGACTGTGGCTTTGCACTCCCCAGGATAAAGCAGTGGGCAAACCACCCACTGTAGAGACTTGAGAGACTGTGGATTTGCACTCCCCAGGATGGTACAGTGGGCAACCCACCCACTGTAGAGACTTGAGAGACTGTGGCTTTGCACTCCCCAGGATAAAGCAGTGGGCAAACCACCCACTTGAGAGACTTGAGAGACTGTGGCTTCGCACTCCCCAGGATAAAGTAGTGGGGAAACCACCCACTGTAGAGACTTGAGAGACTGTGGCTTTGCACTCCCCAGGATAAAGCAGTGGGCAAACCACCCACTGTAGAGACTTGACAGACTGTGGCTTTGCACTCCCCAGGGTAAAGCAGTGGGCAAACCACCCACTGTATAGACTTGAGAGACTGTGGCTTTGCACTCCACAGGATAAAGCAGTGGGCAAACCACCCACTGTGGAGACTTGAGAGACTGTGGCTTTGCACTCCCCAGGATAAAGCAGTGGGTAAACCACCCACTGTAGAGACTTGAGAGACTGTGGCTTTGCACTCCCGAGGATACATCAATGGGCATGGAGCCCCCTCGTGGATCTGGCGTGGTGCACTCATCCGGCTGAGGTGCCCCCGCTTCCCTTCCCCCTGAGGTGCCTGTTGTATTTCTATCTGATGCCCCTGCAGTGTTCTCTCCGTTTTGATCAGGTATCTAGTGTGGGCCTCGCCCATGCATTTTGGGCCCAGTGGTCCATGGACAATGAATGGTGCATTACCTGCACTACTAATCGTCGTGTATATTTTGTTTAATGTGTATATATATATATATATGTATATATTTGGTTACGGTATTTTGATATATTACAATGGTTCAACTCATTTCCTTTGGTCTTTGCATTCTTCCTGGGGGGGTTGGGGGTTGTTACTGTAATGTTTTGATATGCATTGGTGTGTGTGTTGTAGTGGGTGAGTGTCGTGGTGGGGGTTGGGATGTTGGTTGTGTGTGTCCCTGTGTTTTTCCCTCCCCCTCACCTATGTCGTAGGTGCAGTTCTCACTGTTGTCTTCGCCGCCGGCGTTGATGCTCCTCGTAGATGAGCAGGATGACTATCGCAGGGAGAATATGGAGTTCCGGCTCCATGGTGCCCTCCTTCCTCGTGGAGTGTGTAGAGGTGAGCGTTTTCCCTTTGAAATGCCTGTTTCCGCCGTGTTTTTATCTGCGGTGAATCCGCCCCGGAAAAGGTGGCGGATTGGTAGGTTGTGATACTGTGGGCGGTACATTGTCCTCCGCCTGTCTGTTGGCGGTGACTGCCGCGCTGTTTGTCTGTACCGCCGTAGCGGTTGGAGTGTTAAAGTGGCTGTCTTTGTTGGCGGTTTCCGCCACGGTCATAATTCCAATTTTTTTACCGCCGGCCTGTTGGCGGTTTTACCGCCGCTTTACCACCGACCGCCAGGGTTGTAATGACCACCTTAATCTGGACAAACCCAGGTCTCCCGCGGCCCGGGCTGAGGACTCGCGGTTGGAGCCGCAGTCTGTTTTTCTGGCCGTGGGCCTCGCAGCGGCCACTTTTTTCGGCCGCGGCTCAAGTTGTTGCCCATGGCGGGGTCAGAGGCCCAAGGTTGGGCGTCGGGCCTCGCCACGTTCAACGCACACTGTGGGTTCTTGAAACAGTGTGTCTGCACCCCCCCTCCCCTGACCCCTCACTTACCTAGTGACCCGTTCTAGGGCTCTTTTCTTCTTCCTTTTTCTTTCTTTTTCTTTTTCTTCTTTTTCCAAGTGGGGCCATATTCTCTTCCTCCCAGCATGCCTTTCTTCTTGTCTTTTTCTGTGCATGCATCTGGTTCCCTTTCTAATATGGCGTCTTCTTCTACCTTGTTCTATAGTCTTTTCCCAGCCTAAAATGGCGTTCTTGCTTTTTCCTGCATGTCACTTCCTGCTAAGAGGTATTTAAAGGGGTTAAATTCTTGTTCTCCTTGCGCTGCAACCCTTCCTTTGGTGGTGAACACGCTCTGGCTGTTTTTTCTCCAATTCCAGTTTATGTTCCTGTTTTTTCCAGCTTCTTCCAGTTATTTTTCTTGCCATTGGAATTCTGTTTTTTTTCATGTGTCCTTTTTCTTCTGTTCCAGAGAGTGCCTGTCATAGAGGTTTTTTCCCTTAGGTGTTTTTCCTCTGGGACTCCTTCTGGACGGCACAGATTGCATTTACCTACCATTGTCAGCAGCACTGTGGCGACCAGAAAGGGTCGCCCTTACCTTGGCCAGAGCAGGACCTGCAAGAATCGAGATCGCCCTTCAGTTTCAGCTGACAAAGGCAGTAAGCGAAGGGTAGATCGTGACAGTAACCACCTCCTGTCCTCCTTTGAGCAATTACCCAGCTGGAAGCAGACTCTTCTGAGTAGCCTCAGATAATTCCCCCTATACAAGGGACATCCTGGACATTAAAGGGGGGGAGGGATTAAAGGGGTTTCCACAATGAGCCTACCCAGAAAGAGATCGAGATAGATTGTGGTAGCTTTCCCTGGACCAAAAACGCTTCAGAAGAGCAGACATTCCAGATACCAATTGGGGGCTTAGGATGGTAAGGGCTTGTTTGAGCCACAGGACATTTTCCACCTCATTCCTCTGACTGGGCTCCAGCAGCGAATGTTGCCGGTAGTCTACACAACATGCTATGGATGCCTCTGGAGAAGGAGGTTAGGAATCAGCTGAGGGTGGAATGTCGTTTTTCATGACTGCATAACAAGGTAATTGTCAATACAGAAATTGATGTAAAAATGGACACATTTTGGGGGAATTTGTTAAGACATCAAAAAGAGATGCAACCATTCTTTGAAATCTTCCCAGGATAAGCTCCTAGGCACTGCAGACCTCCACAAACATTCTAGAAGGTGTGCCCCTTGAATATCGAAACAACAGTGTCAATGGGACATTAAAGAGCGAAGAGTATATTGAAAATAAAATATCAAGAGGTCAGTTAATCTTTCTTAATTTTTATACCTAATTCCACAAATATGTTCCTACTTGATGCATATATGTTCTAGATATGTAGATGACGAGTTAGGAACAGTAAATCTATATTTCCCTATATGTACTTACCTTTTGATATTTTGTTCCTTGATATTCTGTCCTCGATATTTTTGTAACACAATATTGTTGGTGTACCTATTCAGTAGTACAACCATTCTAGACATGGTCAAGAAGGCCAAATCTTCTGGCAAGACCATTTCACAGGAGGTCCAGTCAGGCTCTGCACAATGAGCCTTGTGATGCCTTCGGATGTCCTATTGCACAAAAATAACACATTTTCTCCTTATCAAAACTAACCCAAAGTTGAAAGCCTTGGCCCTATGAGAAGGCGACTTTGGGTTCCCAGGGCTTCCACATGGACAAGGGTAAAGATGATTAAGATGTATGTGGCTCCACAGTTTAATTGCGTTTTGTCAATGTTTCAGTTGCATAGCCCCTTGACACTGCTCAATACAGTGACCAAAATGACATTTCGATGGGAGGGAAGAAAGCCAAGACTGGAAATGGGCAAATTATATGCACCCACTAAAAAAGGAGGGCTGAGATCACCGCATCACACTGGATGTCCTTTCAGCTTGCACTAGTGTGATATGTGATACACAGTTCCCTGGAAACCCCGAGGTGGGTGAGAATCGAATCTGTGCTCTTGGGCGGATCCAGCAGACAGTCGTCTTTACACTACAAACACTCAGAAATCTGAACTCCTTTATTCACACAGTGAACTATGCATGGTATCACATACATGAGAAATTGAAGGTTGATAGCAGGGTTAGGGTGACCACCCGTCCGTAAATTTCACGGACTGTCCGTAATTTCGACCTGCTGTCCGTTGTCCGTGAGGAAAGCTTAAACGGACGGCATTTGTCCGTAATTTTAGCCTTTCACCTAAAGGGCAACGGAGGCAGAGCGAAATTAGGGGCAGAGGAGTTTCCCCAGCTGGGCTGGAAGGCAGGGGGTCTCCTGTGCTCTGAGGGAGGGAGGGGTAGACAGATAAGAAAAGGCCTTCTTGCCAGGGGGTCTCCTTCCCTAAAGACATGCAAATGTAGGCAACTGGTAAATCTGCAAATACAAAGGGGCTTGAAAGCCTGCACTGACTTTACTAAAAGGAGTCACTTGAAGTTTTCTGGTGGCAAAGATATTTCTTTCAGAGAGGTATTGTAATGGTGTTCCACGGTGAGCTGTGGAGTGTGTGGTTTTAATGTAGTGTTATACATTTTGTTAGCACTAGGTATAAACTGTATATTATTCAAAGCTGTATTTGAGAAGCACTTTTTTTTATTTTACCGAAATGTATTTGCGCATTTTGTAGCAGCCTTTATTATGATGTAATTGTATTTTTTACAGTTCTTTCAGGTACTTCGGTACCTTATAGTACTAACAAACATTGGCAAAGCAATAGGTCTCATCTACGAAAGAGTTATTGGCTTTGCTAATGTGTTTTAGCCATTAGCCATGGTATACATCAGAGTAGCTGCTGTTCAGCATGGCTTAAAGCTAGTGGCATAGTGGTGTGGAGTGGAGTAGAGTAGCATAGGAGCAGTGGTGTAGAGCCCAGTGGTGCAAAGTACAGTGCTGTGGGGTACAGTGCAGTTGTTTAGAGTGCGTTAGCGTAGAGTGCAGTGGTTTAGAGTGCAGTGGCATGGGACAGAGTAGAGTGGCATAGAGTGCAGTAGAGTAGAGTGGCATACAATAGAGTCGCAGAGAGAGCAGTAGTGTAGAGTGGTGCAGTGGCATAGATTGCAGAGTAGACTCACATTGCAGGGAGTAGAGTGGTGCAGAGTAGGGCAAAGTGCTGTAGAGTGGAGTGATGCAGAGTAGAGTGGCATAGAGTGCAGTGGCATAGAATGCAGTAGTACATAGTACATTGGTGTATAGTACGGTGGTGGAGAGTGCAACACTGCAGAGTAGAGTGTCAGTGCAGTGATGTTGTGTGGAGTAGAGTGGCACAGAGCAGTGGCATAGAGTACAGTGGTATAGAGTAGAGGGCAGTGGCGTACAGTGCAGTTGTTTAGAGTGTATTGGCGCAGAGTGCAGTGGCATAGAGTGGCATGGGGTAGAGTTACATAGAGTGCAGTGGAGTAGAGTGGCATACAATAGAGTAGCAGAGAGTGCAGTAATGCAGTGTGGTGCAGTGTCATAGAATGCAGAGTAGACTCATGTGGCATAGAGTGTAGTGGTGTAGAGTGGTGCAGAGTGGAGTATTGTAGGGTGGTGTAGAGTATAGTGCCTAGAGTGCAGTGGCATAGAGTAGAGTGGTGTAGAGTGCAGAGTTGCAGAGTAGAGTGTCAGTGCAGTGGTGTAGAGTGGTACAGAGAACAGTGGCATAGAGTACAGTAGTGCAGAGTAAATTGCAGTGCAGTTGTTTAGAGTGCACTGGTGTAGAGTGCAGTTGCATAGAGTGGCATTGGGCAGAGTAGAGTGGCATAGAATGCAGTGGAATAGAGTATATTGGTGCAAAATGCAGTAGTACAGAGCAGAGTGGTGTAGAGTATAGTGGCGGCCAGAGCAGTGTTGCAGAGTGTCAGCTTGCAGTGGTGTAGAGTGCATTGAACTAGAGTGCAATGGTCAGAGTGGTATAGAGTACAGTGGCGTAGAATAGATTGTTTCAGAGTACAGTGCAGTTGCATAGAGTGGAGAGGTGCAGGGTAGAGTGCAGTGCCATAGAATGCAGTGGCACAGAGTGCAGTGGCATGAAGTAGATTATTTCACAGTAGAGTGAGGTGGCTTAGAGTGAAGAAGTGCAGGTTAGAGTGGAGTTGCATAGAGTGTGATGGCATAGAGTAAAGTAGAGTAGAGTGCCGTGGCATAGAGTGCAGAGGTGCAGAGTAGATTAGAATGGTGTACAGTGTATTGATGTAGAGTGCAGGGGCATAGAGTTGAGTGTTACAGAGTAAAGTGCATTAGCATAGAGTGTATTAGCTTAGAGTGCAGTGGCGTACAGTGCAGCGTTGCAGAGTGGCAGAGAGTGGAGTTGTGCGGATTAGATTGGTGTTGCCTAGACTGGAGTGGTATGGCGTGCAGACGAGCAGAGCGCAGTGGTGTAGAGAGGCGTAAAGTGCAGTGGCTTAGAGTAGAGTAGTACAGAGTAGAGTAGAGAGGCATAGTGTGAAGTAGCATAGAGAGCAGTGGCATAATGTGGAGTGGTTCCGAATGGAGAAGAGTGCAGTGGCATGGAGTGGCGTAAAGTGGAGTGATACAGAGTAGGGTGCAGTGGTGTGGAGTGGTGCAGAGCAGAGTGGAGTGGAGCATGCATGGTGAGGTAACACACTGCCATTACAGACAACACATTTTTGATTGAAATGACCATTACATTTGCACAAATATACAGTTTTTCAAATCAAACTATATTGTGCACAGACGATGATGTGTGGAAATTGCATCACCTAATGCAATGATTTGTTTTAATCATGTAAAGGTATTTGTTTCCAGCACAGTTCAGAATTAACAAAAATGTGCTTGATTTGTACTTCTAATTCTGATATATTCTGAAGTCTATTAAAATGTTGTCATGTGAAAGAAAAAACTCTTTCCTAACCCCAGTATCCAGCAAGATTGTCGCATAAATCCTCTCACTTTGAAGTCAGAGAAAGGAAAGTATACACTAAGTTCCCACCGAAGACAGAGCCTGACATTTGACTTTGTTGTTTGAATGCACAGCAAATATGATAAGATAAGAACAAGATTTACAGGCCTGTTTACAGAAAGGGAGCATTCGGCAGGATACTGTAAATAAGGTTTTGGCAGGGGAAGGGACAAATTCAAGCTGCATAGCCTAAAACAAATAAAGCAGGTAAATTGAAAGCAACAAATTGTGAGTTACAAAACACAAGGCCAATGGCAAGCAACGGGCAGAATGCATGCACAAGGAAGCACTATGAATTTACTTAAAGTGACAGCTGTGGGATACTTTGATGTAGCCAAACCTCTGCAAGATATGGACTAAAATACTGGACTTTCCCAACAATCACCCAGGTAGTATGACAAGAAGACCTGGAGTGGTTTCCATGTTGCAGGATAGGTCTGTACACCCATTCCATCAGTTTGCCACCATTTCCTATGGTACAGAGCTTGTGGCACACCTCTTGTAGGGTTAGTGCTAGGTAGCAGACATGAAATAGGCCATATAATGATTATTTAAGGTGGTTGTAAGTAAGGAGTTGACCGGGGTGAAGATGGTAGTCTGCCACAAGGGTTTGGAAATTTAGTAGCTCACTGTTCAGAAACAAAGTCCCCAATTTTAAGACACCTGCAACATGCCACTGATGGAGTTGCTCTGAGCACAGCCATCCTGTGCGAGTGGGAAGGCTTAGCAAAGGTAGTGCAGGAGCATAGGGTTTCTTCGTGTCAGTGAGTTTACAGGTTCTGGCAAGGCAAGAGAAAGCCATGCATGATAACCCCGGATAGTGATCCATAGAATGGTCAGTAGGAAACGATGAGCAGTGCATTAAGCCTTCCTTAAGTCTTTACTGGTAAACCCCATCTCATGCAGGGAGGTGGGCATAAAGCCAGTGAGCCACCCATTGGACATCTGCAGCTGAATAAAAGCATTCTAAGTCCAGAAGATCTAATCCACCCGCAGTCACAGTTAGCTTTAGAGTGGAAAGAGCTCCCGATGGCGCCGCAGTGACCAAATCTGATGTGTGGCCTGTCTGAAGAAGGAATGAAGGACGAGCAGGGGAAGGTCTGCAAAATAATACTATCATTGGGGTAGCACACCATCTTCGCTAGTGCCACATGGCCTCTACAGAAAGCAGAAGAGAAGACCAAAAAGCAAACTGGGCTTGGAGGGACCGTTCGCTCTGCTGAGATTTTCATCCTGGAAATCAGTGTAAGAATGGTAGATATTAATCACTAGGTATCAAAAGGTAACTGGTTCCCAGTTCAATCTGAGATCTAATTGTGTATGAAGGCGAAAAAAGTGCCATATGTTAAAGAAACACTAATTACATTTTAAAATTTGTAAATTTTGTTTGTGCAATTTACATCCCAAATATTTTGAAGATTCTATGTGTACTTGACACTTAGGGATAACCCAGATCTCTAGTTTGGCTTTTGCTCAATTTCAAAACCATATAAAGACATGGACTAAGTGGGCAATTGCCTTGCACAACCTTGCAAGGGGTCTGGCCCCTGCTCACCCTTTAAAAGCACTAACAGCGGACCATTGCACCAGAAGAGTTTGCCAAGGTGGATGGGTGTTGCTTGTTCAACCACTTGACAGTGCCCCTTCTGTTTCACTCCTGTGTGCAGAGACAACTCCCCAGATACCCAATACCTTTGAATAGTCTTGGTGGACCCATCTTGTCTGATTTTAGGAACTGTCCCACCTTGTTCTTCTCTTCTTTATCCAGTTGTTAGCAACAACCCTTTGAATTACTTGCCGTGGATCTCCCATTTGATCTCGATTTCATCCTAATCTTTTATTATCTTTGATTGGTAGTCCGGGCTCCCATTTCTGAGATAAATGTAGAGTCCCAAACATACACTCTAGTGCAGTGAGACTACAGACAAGTTATGGGTACATCACATCCTGTCATTAGGTGTGAGACTGTCACCCACACCATCTGCCCTGCCTCTTTAAAAAAATTAGGTTGAAAGTCCATGGGCGGTTGGGGTAAGCCAGATGTTTTTGTTCAATTTGTTTAAACTAGCATAAGGTTAATTACCTTAATGTTTCCCAAACTGTTTGCCAGGGGTTTTGAAATGTTCTGAAACATAATCAACATTTTGCTGTTACTTTCTCTTCAGGAAAGATCGGGTATATTTGGGTAGGGGTGATGGCCTTGCCGTGAAGGGCATTAATTTACTACTGAACAAGGACGTAATGTGACACCTGAATGTAGCATACCAGGAGGCAATCACAAAAGGTCCACAGTGAATAAATAGGGCTATGTTAAAAAAGAGTAAATAAATGCACTGATAACATAGTGAGGCATGGCCTCTCTTGCGTGTGTCTGTAAAACTGACGTTTGTTCTTGAATTTTTGTCCTGAATTTTGACCCTTTGTCCTTAATTTTTGTCCTGAATTTTGACCCATTGTCCTGAATTTTTTACAGTCCTGTCCAGAATTTGCCTCAGTGCCAGGTGGCCGCCCTAAGCAGGGTACATGTGGAAGTCCTCTTGTGGGGAAGTGGAAATGTTCGGTTATGAGGTTCATATCACGGTTAACCAGGCTCACAAATTCTTCTCAGATTCATTAGCCACACATTTAAGAGACTGGTGGTTATGCAGACAACTAATCAACTATAGAGGAAGACTGTATTGACCTAAACAGACTCATGATAAGTACTTGAGATAAGCTTGATTAAGGTTCAGATACTTAAAATTCTCTATAGATAATATTGGTCTCCAGAGCGGCTGAGGGCAGCAGAACTTTACCTTATAGTAGAATGATGGAGATGTGCCCAAAATGATTATGACATAGTATAGCTGTTGCAGTAATTCCAAAGACTACTACATTTTTTGGTGGCTGTGTGAATGGTACTGAATCAAACATTCAGAAGCACAGGTCCCATGACAGAAGAAACAGAAGTATTACATGACACCTCACAATGTCTAAAGATCACGTTTCCAAGAAAGAGATGGTTTGCAACTGCAATATCAGTTGCCTCAATATGCATACATAGGCTATGGAGAACAAACAAATGCCCAAAGATTAAAACCTGGATGAAATAATTGTGTAACATGGCGCTCTATGAAAAAAATCATTTAACAACTTTCCGATCAGTAATAGAAGTTTGGAGCTGTATGTGTCAGCTTTTTAAATGAATCAAGAGTTAGCACTCCTATTGGAAGCAGGCAGTGGTGTCTAGGAAGAAAGTTAAGGGGCAGAAACTGCTAGTTGGGAGTGTACAGGAAGTGTGTGAGTAAAGAGGAGATGAACGGGATGGGGTTTGATTAAAACAGGAATACTCAAGAGACATCACTGTCAAAGCTAGCTGCGTTGTTCGGTACAGGAGTAGTGTTATATGTAGGATGTTAATCTTCTTTATGCTAGGTAGATCCATAGGATTGGGTAATACTAAGGCAGGGAGAATTGAAGGTGGATTGAGAGGCTAGAGATGGGGTTGTATCCGACGGCAGTACAGGGGGAGGAATGAGAGGAGGGGATAAAAAAAATGCTTGACCTGACCTGTCATTCTTACTGGTGTAACTTGTTTGGGTGTACTGGATGTAAAAATGCTGTTTGAAATACTACTTAAGTCTTAATAAAACATGTAAAAACAAGAATAGGTGAAGTCTGTAGCCACTTTTAACTCTCTTGACAAGGAGCAACTATCCTGAAGAAATTCTTCTGTCCTAGATTTTTGCCAGAGCTTGGTGAGAAATTGGGGCACTGGTCAGGCTCAGCAGGCTTCTGCGGCTCCCAAAAGGCACAGGGCATCAGGCCCAATAATCAGTGGCTGCACTCTCACTGATTTAGAGGTTTTTTCCAGTCCAAAGTGTTGTTCTGGGGAAGGGGGAGCAGTGGTTTGAGGACAAATTGATGTTTACAATGTGAGGATTATCCCATCTTCCCATCTAAAACTGGAAAGTCGTTTAGTAATGTTTTTTTCATAGATAGTGGATCTTTAGAGGAGATTCCTGGATACCCCAAATGGTGCAGACGTTTCCTATAGTGCTCTTTGAGTTTCGGAATCAAAGGAGGAATCCTTGTCCCCTATTTGTCTCTTCAGAGGAGGAGGCTGATTGCAAGCAGGTCACCAGCCTAGCACATAAAGGTGCTATACTCAGAATGAGAATTCAACCCTAAGAGTTCATCAACAATCCTTTCCCCATGGAAAAGAAAGATGAGAGGTTGTGGCCAGTGATCACCCTGAGGGAATTCAATATGTGGTTGATCTGCAGCACTTCAAGATGGATGATATCTATTGTTTGTGAACCATCCTGTTTTAGAAAATAACAAGATTGTCAGATGGGGTTTATGGTGTGCATATTTCCTCCTCACAGGAAGTTTCTTCAGTTTCTTTGGGAGGGTTAAGACTTCAGATTTACAGCTCTGCCCTTTGTACTTTTGCTAGCTTCTTTACGCTGGATCAAGCTGATGAAGTCAGCTATTTTCTTAGGTCCAGGAAATTGACAATGAATGTTTACCTAGAAGGCTTCTTGATCATGGCTCAGATACCATGTTGACTTCTGAACCAGTTGAACATAAGGGTACAGAGCTCTGGATTTGACATCAATGCTGAGAAGTCAGTGCTTCAGCCATCACAAATGATCACTTTTGTGGGCTTCATAGTGGACTACCCTTAGGTGAAGACGAGATTACCCCAGCAAAAAATATAGAATATCAAGAAATACCTAAGGAGGTCCCGCAGATTGATAGTGTCTCACTCAGGAACTTTGTTGGGATTGTTGGCCATTTGACATTGTCAATTCAGGCAGTATTTATGGGGCCACTCCACTACAGAGCATTGCAAAGGTTAAAGGCCACTCATCTATGAAAAGGCCTTACCTATCTGGTGATGGTCCAGTTCTCAGAGGAGGCTTGGACAGAATTACTCTGGTGATTGGAGCACATGGAGGCCTGAAATAGCAGGGCCTGTTACAGCATGTCACCGACTGTGGTAGTAAAGTCAGACACCAGACATTTGGGCTGTGGTTCCCACTGTGTAGTATTGTCACAGGTGTGCAGTAGTCAGACAGGGAGCTGGGCCTCCACAAAAACTTCTTCTTCATGCGTTCCTTTCCATTATGGCTCTTAACAGCAGACCATGTTGTTAGCTCCATCCTATTGAATATGGAAAACATGTCCGCCTTACAATTTATAAACCATCTAAGTGGTACAAGGTACAGGATGGATGTCTGGCTGACAAGGGGCATTTCAGTTAAAGCAGTATACTTGCCAGAAATGGAGAACCCAGTAGAAAACTGAGGTTCTCTTTACCTTCAAAACACCAGCAACTGAAAATTGAACGTGATGGTGTTGCATTGTTTCCTGGAACTCTGGAGGTTGTGTTCGACCGAACTGTTTGCATCATGTCTGAATTTCCAGCTACCTGATTTTTCAGTTGGAGAACAGAACAGGAGTCAGCAGTAGTAGATGCCTCCTACTGAAGGGGCAGTTTTGCCTTTGCAGGGTGCTGGAGTAAACAACGAGTCAATGGGCAAATATACATTCCCAGTTATGCTGGAACTTTCATCGGATTTTCCAGTCTCTCCCGTTCTTTCCAGAAGTCCTGATGAATAATCTTGATTATTGTCACGTCAGGGCGACACCTCAAGGTGGCATAAGGATATCGTGGGGTGGCCCTCATCGTAGTTTGCAAGGGCCCCCCTAAGGCATTGTTACGCCACTACCCTTGAGACACTTCCAGGATATGAGGCATCAAGAGAATTATGATCGATACGCTTGAGAATCTGTTCCCAGCACACAGACTTCCTGCTCAAGCCCCTATCTGCGTCATTGCCCCTTAAATGAACTGCTGGTGTTGACATTCTCTTCAATGTTCTTGTTTGGGAGCTACTATTGCATTTGTTGTTGATCACCACACACACCATTTTCTTATTTTTGCTTCCTTTGGCACTTAGCAGTAACAAGAAACTGATCCAAGCCCAATTATAAAATTACTGTTCTCTTGGGCATTTCATTATAATGATATAATCTGGTGTTTTCCTCATTAAGGCTGCATGCAGCATTGCAATATATTTAATGTAATTATAGGCATTTTTGAACCTACGTATGTTTATTTGTATTGTAGAAAATGGCCAGGGGCAAAAACTAGCTTCCCACGGTGTAACTTACAACATTCAGAAAGTAACACATTCAGGTCGGGGGTCATTCATTTTTTTTTGGCAGAGTCATGATTATGTGATTTAAGTACATTCAAACATTTTGTTATTTAATTCTCTTCGTTCGCAAGTACATGCGAATAAAAACAGTGCAAAACGCATCTTAAATTGAAATTACACTGTAGGATGCTAAAGTTTGCTTCAAAAGGGAAATATGTCAATTTTTTTTTTTTTAAACTTCCCCAAACACTTCTCACGATGGAGTATGTGTCTTTGAAAATGTGTTAATGATGTAGGATTCTGTTAGTGGACAGCAAAATATCTTGCTGTAAAACAACGAGTAGGCCAAAATAAAAAGCAATTGCATAGGTTGAATGTTGGTACTCTAGCAAATAGTTTAAACCACTTTGACAGTAAAATAAACCCTAAAATAAAACATTTTAAAGATTGCCTTTAATTGGAAAAGAAAAAATGCAATTCAATAAGTTTTACTCTTGGTCATTTACTATAGATTCCATTTGAAGTCAGAAGCTCACAAACAGTATGATTTCATCAAACATGGCCACTGCTATTTGGCCACTGCTGTCGTCCCATTGGTCAATACCTAAATATGTGTTGACCATATGTTGAAGAACATAATCACATGGTTACATTCCCCTGTTTACCCATTCACTATATTCTCATATCTCTCGCTATTTTATGAGGTAATGTGTTCTTTTATATCTCTTTTTGAAACAGAGGTTTAAAAACATACAATTTCTTAGCATGGAACAGTTAAACCTTCAAAATTCAGAGGACCCAATTGAATTACACAAAAAACAATTATAATTGCAGAACGTTGTCATTAAAATATGCCGAGAGTCGCAGTTGTAAAACGTAGTTTAACATTATCAAATGTATACAAATATGTTAAGGCCTAAGATTTATAAGTAACAATATTCTCATTAATCTCCACAAAACCTGTCATTTTTCTCCCGGGACAAGCGGAAAAAAAATCCAAATGAATAAAATATGGAGAATTGCTTCAATCCGCCGCATGTCTCCTCAAATCTCTGGTGGTTCGAGGTAGGTTTGCAGATGACTTTTCAACCTAACACAGGATGGCCATCTATCAACTTTTAAAAAAACTATATTTTTATTAAGATTTCAAATGCAGGTTAAAACGTGGGATATCCGAGTTCATAATAGATTTTCTACAATGCAATATTATACAAACTGTTTCAGGAGGGACTTTTCAGCTGCTTTTGGTGAGAGCAACGACATCACTCTGAGGAGTTGTTCACATTCTATGAGGTGTGTCGATTTAGTAGCTGACGTGTGTCCTGATAAAACATAAGGAACTACAATACATAATGGAGTTAGAACCGGGGGTGAGTAAGGTGATAGGGAAAGAGCAGTCGTAAGTACAAAACTGTAATAGAAGAGCGGCAGGTAGCCATGAAGGCTGCTGCGTGAGCATGATGTGTGGTGTTTGGTCACATTCCTTCCAGTCGCAAAATATAAGGAAGAGCAGAGTGGTGTGTTAGGTGCAAGGCTCTGAAGTGGGAACCATGGCATTCGTTTCATGTTAAAAAATGTGTTAGTAGCTTGGTCCTTTGAGGGGATTTCGGGCACTTTTGCAGGTGCCGCACCTCCTTGCATCGGAGAGCATCTTTTTCCCCTGGATCCTACTTATGACTCCACTGGGGTGGAGAGTGCAGTGTCAGGGTTCGCTTTGAGAAGAGGAGTGCCAGGGATGGGAAGCGGGCCCACCGTACCGTCCCCCACTTGTTGCGCTTTAAAATACACAGGGAGATGGCCTTTACATACTGAAATCTGCAAGCTCTTTAACAGATTGCAGCGTGGAGTGGTCAGAGTGGTAGTAGTCATGGAGAGCTGGATAAGACCAGAGCATATGAGTGAGATCAGCCTCCTTAGATGGGCAGCGGAGGCAGCTGGACTGCGTGTCTAGGAAATAGCGGTGCTGAAGGGTGAGATAGGGTCTATGGAGGATAAAGAACTGTATATTTTGAAAGCAAGAATTTCAGCGGGACAGGCGATGCACTTGGGTCATACACCGTCAAGCCACCGTCACCTGTAATGGCCATGTGTAGGAGGGTTGCAGCTTCTTCAGGAGTAGGCCCGCAATGCTGGGATCGGAATGGCCCCCTTAGCAGTGGTGGCCTCCCCTAAATGGCGGCCAGCGGTCCAACAGTGGTCCTTATGGTTTCCCTTGTGGGAAACCATGAGGAAACTAGTAAGAAACTGTATGATTTGCTGCAATCCGCTTGAAAATTCTTTACAGTACCTACCACACTATTGATCCTATCAGACACACTTTTAGTAATACCTTTAATAGTTTTACTTGCTGTAGATAGAGTGAAAGCTACCACTGCTGCTCTTAATTTTTATTGGTAGGTCAGAGTTTTTAGGTGTTTCTACTTACTGTGCTGATTGCTAAATTATAAAGCCTTTTTTAACGTGGACACTTTACACTGGATGATGTACTTTCAGCCTGTTACAGTGTGTCACCATTGGTGGCCATCTTCTTCCTCAGTAGGGGAGGCTACATAAAACTGATGTCAGGGTGGCCATGCAGCAGGCTCACCAAATGCACACCAAAGGCAAGCGCATCTGCGCCCGTGCGCGCACCGGGCTGACTCAGCGCCAGCCATGCGGCCCTATTTTTGCCAGGGTCACTTTTTTAAAACTCACGGACAGGTAATATACGTAGCTATACCTAGGTCCAATTGCATGAGATAGGCAAGGTATTACCTACCTCTTTAACAACAATTCCCCCTTGTGTTACACCTGTACCATATTTTGAGGAGATTACAACTGTTAAATTCACTTGCTCAGAGGGTGTAAAATTTACCCCTGTAGAGGGTGCTGGGCCCACCACTTTAAGATGTGGACTCCTCAGTGTCAGATCTTTGATTAAATACTCCACCGAAGTATTTTTACTGCTTCACACAGGGGATTGGGATGCTCTATTTCTGATGGAAACCTGGAACTCAAACAACTCTAATGTCGATCTAGGCTTCGTCTGTCCCCAGGCTATAAGATCTTTCACAAACTCCGCGCACTGAGGAAGAGCAGCAGAGTAGGCCTAGTTTTCATGGACAAATTAGATTTTGTCCCACTAAGCCTGGATGAGTTGTTGGGCTCTGAGTTGCTATTTTTTTCCTTAAAGATAGTAACAGCTTTTTTCGGGGGGAATTTTGTGCTACCTTCCACCAGGACCAGCAGGCCCTAATGTAGGAGACTGGCCTGGCTAGTAGTGGGTACTAGAGGTACTTACACCTTGTGCCAGGTCCAGTTATCCCTTATTAGTGTAGAAGAGGTGTTTCTAGCAGCTTAGGCTGATAGAAGGTAGCTATGGCAAAGCAGCTTAGGCTGAACTAGGAGACATGTAAAGCTCTTACTATACCACTGGTGTCATATACACAATATCATAAGAAAACACAATACACAGAAGTACTAAAAATAAAGGTACTTTATTTTTATGACAATATGCCAAAAGTATCTCAGTGAGTACCCTCAGTATGAGGATAAGATATATACACAAGATATATGTACACAAACCAAAATTATGCAGGTAATAGCAAGAAAAGTAATGCAAGCAGTGTAAAGTTACAGTATATTGCAATAGGAGCACATAGGTATGGGGGCAACACAAACCATATACTCCAAAAGTGGAATGCAAACCACGAATGGACCCCAAACCTGTGTGAGCTTGTAGAGGGTCGCTGGGACTGTAAGAAAACAGTGAGGGTTAGAAAAATAGCCCACCCCAAGACCCTGAAAGGTAGGTGTAAAGTGCACCTACTACCCCCAGAGAGCACAGAAGTCGTGATAGGGGGATTCTGCAGGAAGAACAAACACCAGCAATGCAACAACAGTGAATTTCCGGACCTGAGTACCTGTAAGACAAGGGGACCAAGTCCAATAGTCGTGACAGTATCGAGAGTGGGCAGGAGCCCAGGAAATGCCAGCTGAGGGTGCAAGGAAGCTGCCACCTGTTGGAAGAAGCTTGGAGTTCTGCAAGAAAGAAGAGAGCTAGGGACTTCTCCTTTGGAAGACGGATGTCCCACGTCGTGATGAAGCTTGCAGAGGTGTTCCCACGCAGAAAGACCTCAAACAAGCCTTGCTAGCTGCAAGGGTTGCAGTAGAGGTTTTTGGGTGCTGCTGTGGCCCAGGAGGGACCAGGATGTTGCCACTTGGGGGAGGAAACAGAGGGGGCGCCCAGCAATTCAGGGAGCCCTCACAGAAGCAAGCAGCACCCGCAGAAGTACCTGTACAGGCACTTGGAAGAAGAGTGAACCGGAGTCCACGTGAAGTCACAAAAGGGAGTCCCCCGACGCCAGAGGACAACTCAGAAGGGTGTGCACTGCAGGTTAAAGTGTCGGGGACCCAGGCTTGGCTGTGCACAAAGGAAATCCTGGAAGAGTGCACAGGAGCCGGAGCAGCTGCAAATCACGCGGTACCCAGCAGTGCAGTCTAGCGTGGGGAGGCAAGGACTTACCTCCACCAAACTTGGACTGAAGAGTCACTGGACTGTGGGAGTCACTTGGACAGAGTTGCTGAGTTCCAGGAACCACGCTCGTCGTGCTGAGAGGGGACCCAGAGGACCAGTGATGCATTCTTTTGGTGCCTGCGGTTGCAGGGGGAAGATTCCGTCGACCCACAGGAGATTTCTTCAGAGCTCCTGGTGCACAGAGGAGGCAGGCTACCCCCAGAGCATACACCACCTGGAAACAGTCGAGAAAGCTGGCAGGAGGAGGCGATACAACGTTGCTAGTAGTCGTCTTGCTACTTTGTTGCTGTTTTGCAGGCGTCCTGAGCAGTCAGCGGTCGATCCTTTGGTAGAAGGTGAGGAGGGAGATGCAGAGGAACTCTGGTGAGCTCTTGCATTCGTTATCTAAAGAATTCCCCAAAGCAGAGACCCTAAATAGCCAGAAAAGGAGGTTTGGCTACCAAGGAAGGAGGATTGGCTACCAAGAGAGGTAAGAGCCTATCAGAAGGAGCCTCTGACGTCACCTGCTGGCACTGGCCACTCAGAGCAGTCCAGTGTACCACAAACACCTCTGTTTCCAAGATGGCAGAGGTCTGGGGCACACTGGAGGAGCTCTGGGCACCTCCCCTGGGAGGTGCATGTCAGGGGAGTGGTCACTCCTCTTTCCTTTGTCCAGTTTCGCGCCAGAGCAGGGCTGGGGGATCCCTAAACCGGTGTAGACTGGCTTATGCAGAGATGGGCACCATCTGTGCCCATCAAAGCATTTCCAGAGGCTGGGGGAGGCTACTCCTCCCCAGCCCTGACACCTATTTCCAAAGGGAGAGGGTTTTACAACCTCTCTCAGCGGAAATCCTTTGTTCTGCCTTCCTGGGCCAGGGCTGCCTGGACCCCAGGAGGGCAGAAACCTGTCTGAGGGGTTGGCAGCAGCAGCAGCTGCAGTGGAGACCTCGGAAAGGCAGTTTGGCAGTACCCGGGTTCTGTGCTAGAGGCCCGGGGGATCATGGAATTGTCCCCCCAATGCCAAAATGGCATTGGGGTGACAATTCCATGATCTTAGACATGTTACATGGCCATGTTCGGAGTTACCATTGTGACGCTGTACATAGGTAGTGACCTATGTACAGTGCACGCGTGTAATGGTGTCCCTGCACTCACAAAGTCCGGGGAATTTGCCCTGAACGATGTTGGGGCGCCTTGGCTAGTGCCAGGGTGCCCACACACTAAGTAACTTTGCACCCAACCTTCACCAGGTGAAGGTTAGACATATAGGTGACTTATAAGTTACTTAAGTGCAGTGGTAAATGGCTGTGAAATAACGTGGACGTTATTTCACTCAGGCTGCACTGGCAGGCCTGTGTAAGAATAGTCAGACCTCCCTATGGGTGGCAAAAGAAATGCTGAAGCCCATAGGGATCTCCTGGAACCCCAATACCCTGGGTACCTCAGTACCATATACTAGGGAATTATATGGGTGTACCAGTATGCCAATGTGAATTGGTAAATTTAGTCATTAGCCTGTTAGTGACAAATTTGGAAAGCAGAGAGAGCATAACCACTGAGGTTCTGGTTAGCAGAGCCTCAGTGAGACAGTTAGGCATCACACAGGGAACACATACAGGGCACATACTTATGAGCACTGGGGCCCTGCCTGGCAGGGTCCCAGTGACACATAGACTAAAACAACATATATACAGTGAAATATGGGGGTAACATGCCAGGCAAGATGGTACTTTCCTACAATCACTCATTTATATCTTTGGTAATATGGCATTGGCCCATCCCAGATTTCTTATTCTGGGCAATTTTAACCTCTAGGCTAAAGGTGGCCCTGGGCCCACATTAAAAGATCTTCTTGGATCCTGTAACAACTTTGGACTTCAACAACTTGTGCTGGGAAATACACATAGGGGTGGTCATATCCTAAATCTTATTTTTTCCACTCACAACCTTGCTACTGTTAATGACATCACTCTCCTCTGCAGGACAGATCACTTCCTGCTCACTTTCTCCCTTCAGGGTAGAGAAGTAACCCTGAAGAGGGCAAAAATGGTCACAAGTTGGGTTGGAAGAGCATGGTATAGACTTCTCAAACAGTCGAGGGATACTCCTTCCTTCACTGTTGTTTCTTGCAATACACAGGACAGCTCATCAGTAGAAAACTATGCAGGGCTAGATAGTAGCATTAGTAATGTACTTGATCAGGTTATCCCTATTAAAGCACTGAGAACTACAGGGAGACCTTCAGCTCCCTGGTATAGTTCCACGCTGAAAGCCCTAAAACTGACCTGTAAGATGCTGAAAGACAGTGGCGGAAGGCATATAAAGATGAGGACAAGATTGCCCTTAAAGAAGCACTGAGACAGTATAAGATCGAAATTGGAAAGGCAAAGGCGGAACAGTATGCTAGTGCCATCTTGGCTGCACCCAATAGCATGAAGAAAGTATTCAACATTATGCGTGAACTGTCTCAACCAAACTGTCTAAACCATCCCATACCTGTCTCCCAAGCACTGTGTGATGAACTTGCACATTTCTTTGAGGGAAATATGAATACAACTATCACATGCTTGGATATTCCAACTCAGGTGATCCCAGGTGCCGGTGGCCCCCTGGGGACCAAAACATAAAAGGAGACTTTATTTAGTACCAGACACTATATACTTGTAGAGGCGCTAGAGCATTTTGAATGCCCTACTCAGGATGAGTTTGAATCCTTGCCAATGTGTCTATCATCTGGATCACCGGCTGACCCTTTGCCCCACAGAATTTGGAAGGAGTTCTCATCAAAACGCATTCCAGTACTCTGGCAAATAAGCTGCCAATCTCTGCTGACTGGCCTGGTACCTGCGATATGGAAAAAGGCCATTGTGACTCCATTACTAAAAAAAGCATCGGTGGGCACAACCATTCAAAGCAACTACGGGACTATCTCTCTCTTGCCTTATCCGGTTAAGATTTTGTAATGTTGGGTCAGTAAGTCCCTATCAAACTATTTGGAAAACAACCAAATCCTGGAGGAAGAGCAATTAGGATTTTAACCAGGGCATAGAACCGAAACAGCTCTGCTTTCTGCTATGGATAAACTGTGTATACTTGTTGATAGTGGTCAATCAGTGGTTCTGATTCTTTAAGACCTTTCTGCTGCTTTTGACACAGTTAATCATAAAAGGTTGCTGGCAAGGCTGGAAGCAATTGAAATAAGAGGCACAGCTGCGAAGTGGCTCCAGTCTCATCTATCAGATAGGCAACAAGAGGTGTCCTTGCCCCCTTTTTGCTCAGAGGTCTGGGCCATTAAACATGGGGTTCCACAAGGCTCCTCAATCAGCCCCATACTTTTTAATATTTACAAGAGCCCTTTAATCTTGCTTAAAAAATCTCATGGGAACTGTTGGGAAAAATATACATTCACATGCATGTACCTATAGATATGATACTTTAGTTCCAACTCTCTTTTCCCTTATCTGAATCCCAGTAAGACTTCCCTACTGACCTCTCTGACACCTATGCCAGTTGTACAAACAAACCTCTCCAAGCCACGTTGTTAAGTTTAGCTCGGTCTCACACTTTAAGTTCAGCCAGCAACCCAGCCCCCATTTCTTTAGGGACCACCTGTTGTCTGTTCACGTGCTCATGCTCACACTGCATTCTGTATATTTTTACACTATGGACTTCTAGTTTTGTATGTGCAGCATTTCTTTTGTATGTGCGTGCCCATGTTTGGACTGTGTCCCCTTTTGGGGTTGTGCAGTGACAGCACTTATTAACATATATAAATGCCTGACTTATATGCTTTAGGGCAGAAGATGCCAGCTTGTACGACGTAACACCGGGATGTGCGTTTGCCTTCTGCCTTGGCCTGCCAATAAACCTTGGTAACTCAAAACACATTTCATATGTTCCGGAGCCTTGCCTGGTGTTTGTGTTTTCTTTGCGTCACTCTGAGGAGGGTTGAAAAATAGTTTCCTAATAGGAACAGCCTAGTGACTTATGCTGATGATACCCAACTAATTTTATCATTGGAAGGTACCCAAAAGATGCCACTGGAGACTTTTCATGACTGCATGAATGACATTATTGTGTGGCTCAGAGCAAATTTCTTGAAATTTAATGGGAACAAGACAATTTCTCTGTTGCTTGGCAAACAAGTCTCCCGCCACACCTCCGGCCAACTTTTGGCCAGTTCTCTCTGATGGAGCTCAGGATCTGTCTGATAATGTCAGAGATTTGGGGGTATTGTTTGACAAAAAGTTGAGCCTTGAAGTTCATGTGAATATAACTTCACAAACCTTCTTTTCTTTAATCCAGGCACTGCATAAAATCTTGCCTCTGCTGCCCCCTGCCACAAAGATGTTGGTAGTGCGCAGCATAATCCTGAGCAGGTTAGATTATTGCAATGCTTTGCTATTAGGCACACTTGAATACCTGCTTAACAGGTTCCATATAGTTCAAGTTGTAGCAGCCAAATTGGCCTTAAACCTGCCCAGAAGATCTTCGGCCTCCTTAGCTCTGAAGGAGCTACATTGGCTCCCTCTAAGACAAGGAATTATGTTCAACTCTCTGTGTATGGGTTCTAATTTTCAGAACAAACTTGGCCCACTCCTGCTGTAGCACACACAGAGGTCTTTCTCCTGACTCAGATTCAGAAAGCACATGAGATCTGGTGAGACGCCCTAACTCGTCCCACCAGCACTAGAGGTCGACAGGATCTTTGGATTCAGGGAAGAGTGGGTAATCAGATTTATTCAACACAAATCAATAACATGATCATAAACAATTTTAAACATCATGACCTTTTTGGCTACAGAACCAAAACTCCAAGATAAATCAAGTTTCAAAGCTTTATTACAACGACAAAGCCAATGTAATGTAAATGGTGTGCAAGATGAAGTTGTAAACATACATGAAAACCATAGGCTAACCAAACAATTTCTAAAGAGATTTAGCCTACTAAACATCAATCTTATTAAACACTCCAAGATAAATAACTCAAACTTACGGAATTATAATATGCGCATCAAAATCAGATTTCAAAGCAGATGATGGTGACATCAGTAAATCATCAAGGTCAAATAATAACAATCAATAATTGTTCAGGGCCATCCTTATCCCTAATACGAATTTGGACTTGCATGTGTGGGAAGGGGCTAACACATGCGGACAAAACAAAAGAAGAGGCAAAACCAATTTGGAAAATCATCTAACTAGGGTAACTCACTATACAAATACACTGGTGTAATCATCTAAGCTGATGAGGAAACAAGAATAACCATAATGCAAATTATATACCGCTCCTCATGGGACAGCAGACAGGAAAGATTTGTCAGTCCAGAGCGCTCACAGCTTCTCAGCATCAGCAGACAGCAGCATCAGGGGCAGTGCAGAACACAAACTGCACATAGGGCAGGACAGCAGTTAAGAATTTATTGGGCATATTAGTACTGAACAGCCTAAGTAAATGGGGCAAAAAGAATGATAACTTGGATTCTTCAGAATACATCTAAGGGTCATAAGGATTCAGGAGAAGAGAGAGTAGCATTACAGCAACGGGTCATAAACAAGACTGACTACAAGTTTCAAAATTCTCTCCCCAACTAGAAATGTCCGTAGAGTTTGGATTGGTCCTCAGAGTGGACTCATCTTGCACAAATTGATCAATATTCAATGAAAATTATTGATGCCCATCAGGTTTGCAACTATTCTGGATTTTCTCAGGGAAAGTGCGAAGTCAGCTTGATGAGCTCACACAGTTCTGCCAAAATATAACATTTAAAGAATTTTTAAAAATGGGGATCCTTTACAAGGCTTTTACACGATGATTCTAACAGTCACGTTTTTCTCTAAGCAACCTAGGAAATAATTCAGGTCAAAGGGAACAGAACGAATCAGCACTTTTCCACTACTGCTGCAAATATGAATCTTCATGCCTAGTCTAGCTAAGAAAGCCAAAATACATATTAATGGAAATTAATGCTTATAAATCCTTTTGCGCACCTTACAATTTAAATCAAATCAAATATGCAAAACAAATTATTTAATTGCAATCATTATTTATGCATAACATTAGAAACAGTTGAAATGTGCATTTATTTTCTGCACACATGTAATTCATGTTAATAAATTCATTTAAATCAATATAAGTATGATTATTTCATACTCATAATATACTTTTCATCTCTACTGTTCCTCAAAAAATAATTGTTTTTAATATTAATTCATGTCAGTAGTTCACTAAATATAAATGCATAACATCTTTCTTGGCAAAACACAATGTCCAAATAAGTGGAGGGCACAATATCTGCCATATTTTAAACAGGCACATTTTACATTTTCATGTTAATTTCTCTGTTAGGCTTTTAAATTAAACTTCTAATTCGTCATATGCTAATTTCTATGCCACTAATATATTAGTAAAAATCTGATCTCTATCAGTTCCTCGCTGATGGCAAGTTATGCTCCCACAAAAGGATACTCATTTACGATGAGACAATCTCAAAGCCCCGTAGTATGATAACGCATAGGTCTAGGTCTGCGGTAATTTGACATTTTCCTCAAATTCTTGTAATATCTGTTTCTCATATTCTCCATTTCATTCTCTTCCCTCCTCTGTTTATTCTTTGCTCTTTGTATCTTCTAGAAATTGTAAGCCTTGTAAAATCCAAGTGCACAAATTATGCACATTGTCACAATCAATAAAGATTTCAGGATCATTCTCACAAATCCATTCCCTAAATCTCCAAACTGAGATCCTATTCTTGAGAATTCTTCACCTATTGTCTCCCAAATATTTGCCTATTTTAAGTCATTCAAATCATTTATCAGAGTTGTCAGATCAGAAATATATCTCCTTGTCTCTTTACTGTTGTTAGACATGTAAGTACAACAATGTTTAAATTTCGACAGACTCTGCGTTCTTTTGCTAAAAGAATGTCTAATACAAGGTGATTCTGCAAAACCATTGATCTTACCGCAACAATTTCCATGTCCATTAGGACCATTGCACCTGCAAAATCAGTTGACATTTTGGGGGTCATTCTGACCCCGGCGGTCAGAGACCGCCGGGGCCAGGGTCGGCGGGAGCACCGCCGACAGGCCGGGGGTGCCCCGCAGGGCATTCTGACCGCGGCGGTTCGGCCGCGGTCAGATGCGGAAAACCGGCGGTCTCCCGCCGGTTTTCCGCTGCCCATGTGAATCCTCCATGGTGGCGGAGCGCGCTCCGCCGCCATGGGGATTCTGACACCCCATACCGCCATCCTGTTCCTGGCGGGTCTCCCGCCAGGAACAGGATGGCGGTATGGGGTGCCGCGGGGCCCCTGGGGGCCCCTGCAGTGCCCATGCCAATGGCATGGGCACTGCAGGGGCCCCCGTAAGAGGGCCCCACTTTGTATTTCAGTGTCTGCTTTGCAGACACTGAAATACGCGACGGGTGCCACTGCACCCGTCGCACCTTCCCACTCCGCTGGCTCAATTCTGAGCCGGCGTCCTCGTGGGAAGGATGATTTGCCCTGGGCTGGCGGGCGGCCTTTTGGCGGTCGCCCGCCAGCCCAGGGCAAATCCCAAAATACCCTCAGCGGTCTTTCGACCGCGGAGCGGTATTTTGGTGGGGGAAGTCTGGCGGGCGGCCTCCGCCGCCCGCCAGACTTAGAATGACCCCCTTTGTCTGCTATGGTTGATAACTTCCTTATCTTAATGTCATTTAGGATCACACCTACTGATGGAATAAAAACTTCAAAAATGTCTCTGGTAATTTCTGAACTACTTGCTCTTCTTTTCATCCTCATCTCAGGTCTCTTATTCCACACTTGGTTGTCAGTGTTGTCTACTAGATACATTTTCAGAAAAAACACAACTAAATAGCATGTGCCTTGCCAACCTTTAGGTAATCTGTAACAAGTGTTCTTCCCACAAATATATTATACACCAGGCACAGTGGGGTCTTGTCCATTTACCATAAAATCCCATACATTCTTAAACAAAAACACAAGTCTGCATTCACTAGTCCCTTCAAATTTATTGTCAGTTTTTGATCTCGGCTTATATATACACAAAGCTTCCCTACATGTTGCCAATCTAAAGCTAAGCATCTTTGTGTATCAGGTATGTTGTGAGCTGATTTATTTTTGTAATCATGTGAAACTATACCCTTTTCAAACTTTTTTTGCATTGCTTTCCCTTTGTCAGCCACTTGATCAATAAACGTTTTCTCTACTTGTGTAAGAATAAAAGTTACATTTTTTCTGTGTGCGTATTCTGTGCCAAAAGTTAGTGTAGGTCCAAAGAATCCTCTTACATCTATATTCTTAGCCTTTGCAATGCTCCTCAAATGATGAATAATGGGAACAAAAGAGAAAACCAGTTAAAAGTTTGAGTAAAAATACTAAATGTACTATTGATTGTACAAACGTGTTAACAGTAAGCTGCAACTAATGCCATAAGTCATTGGTAAGCTGTGGTATGTGATCCCTTCTTGTACTGACGAAAGAATCTGGGTGCACACATAGCTGTCAGACACATTCATTGTATCCACATACTCAGAAAGCAGACTATAATAAACGTTGGAAGACAAATCTCCCTCTGCGTCCTCTAAATGAAGCAATCTCTCATCCTTATGAAACTTTTCCCACTTAGATGGTGTTATTCCCTGCACTGGAATTGCTGTGCTTTTCACATTTTCTTTCACTGAAACATTCAATCCTGCAATCAAAAGAATGCTCACAATCATACATACTATAAATAAACCAATGAACACATATTTACATTTACTACGTTTAGCCTGTTCTGGGATCATGGCTTCTGATCCCTGAGAGAGGGAAAAGAAAAGGTAGAATTCAAAATGAAAAGCAAGCATAAATCTAAATTGAAAGTGACTATTTAAAAAGTCTTCTTACACTTATTTACAGCAGTTCTTGGTCTTCTAGCGAGTTCATCACGCTTCAACCAAAAGGTTCTAAAAAATAGTTCAAAAAGGTTTGTCTTTAATAAATCACAGTCTGTTGATCACTTATTATCCCTTACAGTGTTTAGGGGGTCATTCTGACCCTGGCGGCCGGTGACCGCCAGGGTCACCGACCACGGGAGCACCGCCAACAGGCTGGCGGTGCTCCCTCGAGCATTCTGACCGCGGCGGTTCAGCCGCGGTCAGAAACGGAAAGTCGGCGGTCTCCCGCCGACTTTCCACTGCTCGGGGGAATCCTCCATGGCGGCGGAGCGCGCTCTGCCGCAATGGGGATTCTGACACCCCCTACCGCCATCCTGTTCCTGGCGGGTCTCCCGCCAGGAACAGGATGGCGGTAGGGGGTGCCGCGGGGCCCCTGGGGGCCCCTGCAGTGCCCATGCCAATGGCATGGGCACTGCAGGGGCCCCCGTAACAGGGCCCCACTTAGTATTTCAGTGTCTGCTTTGCAGACACTGAAATACGTGACGGGTGCAACTGCACCCGTCGCACCTTCCCACTCCGCCGGCTCAATTCTGAGCCGGCGTCCTAGTGGGAAGGTTGATTTGCCCTGGGCTGGCGGGCAGCCTTTTGGCGGCCGCCCGCCAGCCCAGGGCAAATCCCAAAATACCCTCAGCGGTCTTGCGACCGCGGAGCGGTATTTTGGAAGGGGAACATTGGCGGGCGGCCTCCGCCGCCCGCCAATGTTAGAATGACCCCCTTAGTGTCTCTGCTAATCAACTGACAAGGTTATTTCAAAATTTAGTTCAAATATGATTTCAAGTTCCAGAATGTTTAACTGAATTCTCACAGTGAAAACAAAAGGCCATAAACTTATTCTCCCATTAATTTGCAACAAGATAAGTCCATTCAGGTGAAGAGTATTTGCAGCTTGGCAATCTTTTCATTTTTGCTCTCCTTACAGAACAAATTTTGCCTTTGCTTTGATTCATTTCTTCAACTGCTTCTGTTATAGTTAGGAGCTCATCAGCTACCAGATCAGGTGTGGATGCAGGCCATTGACCTCCTTTTACAGTTCTCTTTTTGGGTGCAACTGGATTCTCATCATTTGCTATGTTGGCAGGAGTCAGTTGGCTTTGACATTGCTCTCCTGCATCTTTATCTGCATTTTGAATGCTTGCATTTTCACCATCTTGCATGAGTTCATCTTCAGCCACTTGTCCAGTTCTCCCAGCTTAGTTAAACTGAATCACTTCACCTTCTACATTCACTTCTAGGTAATCGTGCTCTGTATCTTCAAGAGGACATGGAACTTTGCATGTGTGGTTCTCATGAATCAAGTTTGGAAGACCAACACACTTCACAGCTGTTGTAGTCACTAGGATGACGTGATAAGGTCCTTTCCACCTTGGTTCTAGACAAGTCTTCCTCTCATGTTTCTTGACAACCTCCATTCACCAGCCTTCAAGCTTTGACACTGCTCTTGAGCCGTTTGAACCATTGCTGCTTCAACTTGATGAGATAAAGAGCGTACCAAATCAGTAAGACCTTTGCAATAATCCAGCACTAAGTCATCTGTTATGCTCACAATTACATTGGAAGGTACTACTGGTAACCTCGTTGCACGCCCCATAAGGATTTCATGCGGTGACAATCCTGTCTTCCTGTTGGGGTGCTACGCATGCTCATCAAGACAAGTGGTAATACATCAGGCCACTTTAATGTTGTAGAGGCACAAACCTTTCCCAATCGAGCTTTCAGTGTTCCATTTTTTCACTTACCCAATCCAGATGCCTCTGGTCTGTAACTGCAGGGCAATTTCTGCTCAATATTCATTGCTGCACACAACAATGTTATGATATCGGTATTAAAATGAGTTCCTCTATCTGATTCCAAAGAAGTCGGGAAGCTGAACCGAGGTATCAGTTCCCTGAGAAGCAGCTTGGCTACAGTAAGCCTGTCATTCCTAATTGTTGGATAAGCCTCTATCCAATGTGAAAAAAACACACACAATCACCAGCACATACTTCAATCCATTTCAGGCAGGCATTTCAATAAAATCAAGTTGCATTTTGCTACATAGACCTCCCGTTCTGCCTATATGGCTCAAATTAACAACAGTGCATTTTCCAACATTCATTTGCTGACATGTAACACATCTGTGACATACTGCTTCTGCAATTAACCTAAATCTGGGGTTGGACCATGCATGTGTAAATGTGCACATCATTGTATCTCTACTAAGATGAAGTTGACCATGATAATATCTAGCCTTAGAGGTCAACAAACAATTTGGCATCACTACTTTCCCTTAATTTGAAATCCAGATATCATCTTCCTCTCTTTGTACACAACCTGCTCTACTCCAACTTCTGTAGCCTCTTCCTCCAATCTCTTAATCTCATCCCAGGTATCAGCCACTGACATTAGGAAACTTAGATTTGTCTCACCGGTGTCACTTCCACCACCCCACTCTTCATTGAAGTTGACGCAATGGAGTGCACAATATCTGGCAATTTAGTCAGCATAGGCCTTGCCTATTTGAAGATATAATCATTTCATCTCTGGTGTGTAATGCACTTCACAACCGCAATTTTCTTAGGTAACTAATGCATTTAATAAACTGTGTATTCTTTCACCATTTTGAATGGATGATCCTGAAGCAGTCATAAAACCCATCTAGCGCCATAACTGCACAAAATCATGGACAACACCAAATCCATATTGCTTTCTGTGAATATTGTCACTTTTAGCTACTCAGATACACAGCATGCTCTTGTAAGGGCAACCAATTTGGATGCTTGGGCAGAAATGACTCCTTGAAGCCATGAAGCTTCAGCTACTCCTAAGATGGTGCAAACTGCATAACCGGCTCTCAGGGTTCCCTAACTGTCCCTTAAACAGGAGCCATCGACAAATACAACTTGATCAGTCTCCTCTGAAGGAGTATCCTGAATCTCAGGTCTGGGTTTGGAGCATACGCTGTTGCATAGTTCAGTGACATCGTGGCAGTCATGTTCCACTTTGTTAACATTATGTGGATCATCAATATTAACAGGTGACAATGTGACAGGATTTGAAGCTGAGCATCTTTTGATAGACACATTAAGTGAACCAAGAATGAATAACTCATAACAGTAAGATGGGCATTAGTCAGGTATTGGTGTTTTCTACGAGTCAAAAGGACTTCAACCGAATGAGGGGCATAAACAGTTAACGGGTGTCCCATCACAATACCTATGCATAAGACACCAGTAGCAGCCACATTTTTTAAGCAGCTGGGCAAAGCTGCAATGACAGGATCCAATGTGGTGGAAAACTATGCTACAGGTCTGTTTGTTCCTCCATGCAACTGTGTCAAAACAGAAAGAGCACAACCATCACGTTCATGACAAAACAATAAAAATCTTTTGTATTATCAGGCATTCCCAGAGCTGGAGCTCGTGCAACTCAGTGAAAGTTTTCATGCATTCATCAAATGGGACTGGGCCTGTAAAATCTTTATGCGTTCATTTCTACAGAAGTTTGGAAATAACTGAAAAATTTGGGAACCATTGGTGACAATAGCTCACCATGCCCAAAACAATTCTGACATCTCTCTGTGTAACTGGGGGATTTATCTGCAATATGGTCGCAAATCTCTCTGGACAATTTACTTGGTCCACCTTTCTCAGTCTGGTGACCCAAATACTTTACTTCCTTTTGGCGATGCTGTAATTTGGTTGGGGAAACCTTATGTCCGTTTTCACCCAAATCATTCCACAATGCTATGGTATCCTGTCTGCAAGCTTCACGCGTCTTGGATGCAACCATCAGATCAACAATGTATTGTACAAAAACTGACTGAAATGGCATACTTAAGGACTCTAAGTTATTTTTCAAGATCTGATTATCTAAGATATTTTTCAAGATCTGATTAGAAAATGGACAGTGATTCGGAGAATCCCTGTGGAATATGGCACCATGAATACACACAGTTGCCAATTTTAAATGAGAATAGGAACTGGCTGTCCTCATGTAAGGGCACTGAAATGAAAGCTTGGGACAAATCAATAACAGAAAACCATTCTGCTTCACATGGAATCTGGTATAAAATTACTGCTGGATTTGGCACCACAGGACAACATGATACCACAATTTCGTTCACCTTTCTCAAATCCTGGACTATGCAGTATTTTCCACTTAGCCTCCACAATCCCATAAAAGGAGATTTACAAGGGCTGCCCATGACTTCTTTTAGAACTCCCTGCTCAACAAAGTCTGTAATTATTAAAGTGATTCCCTCAATTACCTCTGGAGTCATATTATACTGTGGCGTTCTGGGAAAGACTGCATTTAGCTTTCTAGTCACTTTGACTGGCTCAACACCTATTATGAGTCCAATATCTTTTCCAGAGAGACCCCAGACGCTTAACATTGCTGTGTCTTGTAATTCATCAAGCAAGTCTCTGACTGTCATGACAGGAAACACTGAATACATCTCATCAATTTGACTGGAAGTTTCATCCTCACTATTTGTTTGAGTACAAGTGATGGAGCATTTGAATTTGCATAGCAAGGTTCTTCCTAACAGACTCACAGGACTTAAATCACAGACTAGAAAGTGGTGTAAATCCTCAAAGGTTCCTATCTTAACCGAGATGTACTGAATACTGGGGTTTACCAGATGCTGGTTTGCTACTCCTACGCTTACCTGAATTGACCTACCAGAAAGGGGCATATTAGGGACTTCTGCAGATCTGACAGTGGAACTGGTTGCTCCAGTGTCAACCAAAAACAAAATATCATGACCCATAACACTTGCATTCACATAAGGACCACGCTGATCTACCTCAAATGAGGCACCCAACACACATTCTTCCTCTTCTGAACTCTTACTCAGATATTCTTCACTCACTTCATCAACACGGAAATCTATTAGAGGGTATTGTGTGATTAACTGATTAACATTTGCATTTGCTCTCCGGTTTGCGTTCTGCTGAGGAACCATTACCTGTTGCTGTGGCATCGGAGCTTGTGGAATCTACATGTTGTGGGGTCTGAATTTGCTGTTGGGGAACTTGTACTTGTTTTTGAGAAACTTGCATTTTTATTGCTCAATAGGAACATTCATGTTTTGGTTTCACTGCCTTTGAACTCTTTGATTTTGAAATTGACTGTTGTCAACTATCTGCTCACCACCACCACTTTGCACCAAATTATTTACGCTATTGTATGGACATTCCCATCTACAATGTCCGACATTCCCGCATGCATGACAAGGAAGCATTCTCTTCATGCTTTGAATATCAGCCACATTAACATTCTGATCTACTTGAGCTTCACAACTTCTTCCTCTAAACGGAGGCATCATAGTGCCCTGCTGTTGAACAACCTGCATTCCTCCTTTGTTCATTTCCCTTGCAATCCCTGCGTACCTGCTGCTTGGGCAGACTTAAGTTGCAGTCTTAAGTTGCATCAGTGGGGCATATTTTTACACAGGTTTTTTGACAACATGTAGGCTATTGTCCATATGAAGCTTATAAAGCGAAGGTTGCATGTATCTGTTCTGGAAGGCTATTCTTTGTCACAAGTGATATTGGCTGAATTTACTAGCCAGGGCCACTAGGGCTGGGGCAATTAAAAATGGTGATAAAGGAAACCTGTGGGGGTGCCCCTTCCTATCTGGAATTGCAATGAAATAGTATTGTTGATCAAGCTCTGTTGTAGGGCTTTCATACAATAACTGTTTAAAGCTAATAACATATATGCAAAAGCCTATTTGTTCTAATACAATCTTTAGAAAAAGCCAGTTTCCAGATAGTGGAAGGCCTTCTCAGTGGTTAGGAACGCTTATGCAGCTTTGGTAGCCGGATGTATTTGTTTAAGTACCACAGAGTGCATAGATTGTGGTAGATCGCCTTACTTGGGATTAATCCCAATTGATCCAGCAGCATTAGTTTGTACAACTATGGGGAGAGTGTAAGGCCTACTATTTTAGCTATGTTAATGTTATTCCTATTTCATAAGAACAATGGGCGGTAGGACTGGCATTTATTCTCACCCTTGCCTGGTTTGAAAAGTGTAGTCATTATTACCTTTCTAGCTCCCTAGTGGACTGGGGCATATATCCTCTTTCTAATACTTCATTATTTGAAGTTAGCAGATGAGGGGCAAAGATTTCTATATATATCCTTGTATAATTTTATGATGATTCTGTCCAATGTGGTCAAAGTTTTCGATGGCTTTAATAATTTTAGCCATACTTCTCGGCACCAGCAGTGGTTCCCCATATTTAGGGCCACTGGAATTATGCGATTGTGCAGTCGCTACGATTTTCACACAACTACAGATGTGCCGCATTTTCCACATAATCCATTATGTTCCGCATAATCTGCAGAGTTTAACAAAAAAAATTTTTTTTGGCTCAAACCGTTCAAAGGTTACAAACAATGCAGCAACACGTGTTGCCGCACAGTGAAAGGCCCATTGCAAAGCTGCACTGGTCCCCTTTTTGTTGACTGTTACTATATTTGGGTATTAAAATGGTACTTATGACATACAACCAATGCCCAGACAGTGTTACCAATTTTAAAAAAGATGAAATAATGAAGTAATACTATTACAAAATGTGCAATATTATGCTGCATAATTTGCCTTTTCTTGACGTATAATTTACTAAACCCTGCTGCATAATTTGCACCCGCTACTGCCGCATAATTCCAGGAGGCCTGCTTATATTCATCTCCAATCTCTCCCCAGATGGAACATTAATCACCACTTATTTTGACATTTTTATTATTGCCTGAAAAGTGCTGGAGGCAAGGAGCGCTGCAGTAGGTGCTTTCAAATCACAATACGCTTACTTGCAAACACGGTGCCCCTTCCCAAAGTCAGCACCCAGTGCGGTGACACCGGTCAGACCGTCCTAGAGCCGGCCCTGGACTTCAGGTAACGGCACACCTTTGGTGGACTACAGTGAAGTACAATACTCAACAAATTCTTTAAGATCTCTTGTGGTAAGTTTGTCACCAATCTGTCATAATTGCATGTACCATGGGAAGGGGGTGTTGGTCAGCCACTTTCATTAATCTAGCCAGCATTCAGCCCCACATTTACATGCTAGTATAAATTTACTGACAAATTTACCTTCCCGATTTGCACAATCAGGGTCTCATTACAACCTTGGCGGTCTTTTGTAAAGACCGCCGAGGCTGCGGGCGCCAGTATACCGCCAGTGCTGGTTTACGACCGCCGGGACCGCCATGGCGGTATACTGTCGGTCCCGGCGGTATGACCGTGGGGGAAGTGCCACGGTCATGATAAGGCTGGCAGCACGGCCAGCCTGTTGGCGGTACTACCGCCACAATAGCCCTGGTGGTCGGTGACCACCAGGGGTATAATGAGGGCCTCTGTGTTTCAACAGAATTGTATTAATCTTTACTATAGTGTCCTTCCGTGGGTTATTCACTTGTAACTGTTCTATCTCTATCAAAGTGTTGCCATGCTTGTGAATTTGGCCCCTGGTATACTACAGGACCCCAAAATGCAAAACTTTTGTCACTTCCCTTCTACAAACATTGAAGGTCTCCCGTACGGTTGAGTGTGAGGGACGGCACCTACATTTGCTTCAAAATATTGAGTTGAAGAGGCACTTGTTTCTTTGCAGAGTATTATGTTTCATAATGCAAAAAGATGAAAATCCTCAGATTGCACTACACAGCAGGTTTATAGGTATACCAGCTTTCAAGATCACCAGGGAATGTTCTGCAAGAGTGCATGGGTTTTATTTAACATCACATGCCGAGTGAACAACGTACTGTGACACAAGCCCTGGTCACCAGCTGACTAACCTATGGCAATGTACTCTACATAGGAATCACCTCACTATTCCTCAACAAACTGCAAATAATACAGAACTCATCGGCCAGACTCACCCTAGACCTCCCTAAGTGGACCCACATCACACCCCACCTCAAGAAGCACCATTGGCCCCCATTCAAAAAAGATGGCAATTCAAAATGTTGATCCACACTTTCAAAGCCCTCCACAACCAGGGACCAATGTACATCAGCCACCTAGTGAACTTCCACCATCCCTCCAGACACCTGGGCTTCACCTCCCTGTGCCTCGCCCACATTCCCAGCATACGCTGGAGCAACAGTGGAGGACTCTCCTTCTCAAACCTTGCCGCAAAGTCTTGGAAAAACCTCTCAGTTCATCTACGGACCTTATCATCTTTGCTAGAATTCAGAAAAGGTCTCAAGACATGGCTTTTCAACTGAGCTGACTGTAGCTGCACTCTCAGTGCTTGGATACCCTCACTTGAGATTAGCCACACTATACAAATCGAGATTGGATTGGATTGGAACAATCCTCTAATGTAAGAACTAATTTTCCAAATAACTGTCATTTACAGTCTACTACAGAGGTCTTCAAACTGGGGCCAGGCCCTTTAGGGGGGCCTCAAGTGATCCCAGGGGGGGCCCCAGACTCTGGCCAAAATAAATATTATACAGATAACAGGCCTTTGTTTTAAGCAGAAGCATGTTATTGCAGTTTTAAAAAGGTAACAGTACTTAACTGCAATGTTTAAATAGGTTTAGACATATTTAAACATTGCCATGTTTATAAAATAATTGTGAAAAATTCTGAGAGGAGGTCCCTATGATTTTTATTTTTCAACTGGGGGGGGCGCGGCATTAAAACGTTTGGAGACCTCTGGTCTAATAGAAACAGAATTTTTTTTCTTTTCCCATCATTACCCTCACGATAGCTGCTGGCCTGCATATTTTCAACATCTGTAGCAAGGTGTGTGTGACTCACGAGTGATGTGAAGATTTAGGGTCCATCCTAAGTAATTTTTCATCTTGGGCCAGATTGAAATCCCTGCCACATATTACATTTAGACTCCCGTTTCGCTCGATAAGCGTTTCATTGCTTTCACAGAAACTGGGTGCTTCATTATTTTGGGCATATATATTAATAGTGGGATTAAATGATCACAGATTACGCCTGTTGTTATTAACACCCTGCCGTCTTGGTCCATATGTGTATCTCTTAAAATATCACAGTGTTCCTTATGAGGATGACAACTTTTCTGGAACAAAGACTGAAGAGAGCAAAATATCTCAACGGACCTCATTTAGAAGCAAACATCTGAGGTTTCTGAGGACATGGATATGTCTCCCATGGGAGTACCACATCAGCTTTGATTATATCCTGATACAATATGACCAGTCCTTCTTTTTAGGGTTATTCAACCCCCTGACACTCTAAGTTAAAAACATAACGTTATGCAATGTCATTCAATATTTCGTAATACTGCATCATACCTAGTTTTCCTTCTATAATGAGACATCACTGTCATGGTACTCTTGAAGTATGGGGATTCTATTGCATTAACATAGATAAGTGTAAATGACAAATATCTCTCGCCACACTCACACTGCATCCACCAACAATAAATGTAGAATCTTGAAACATCGTAAGCAAAATTTCCAGAGTATGCAAACTTTGTATTATATTTGTGTGCCAGCCCCAACTACCTGTGTAAGCTGTCATGATTGCCATTTCTTTAGAAGGGTTAAGAAATATCTAGTAATTAACCTGCATGACCTATGTTATACAATCTTTGGTGGAATCCAAACACCCACAGAATAATCCAGTTTGTCACCTGTTGAGATATTCTGTGTACAAATCTTGTCACCATGCTTGATCCTAGATGTGCTTGAGAGGCCTCTGGCAGCTTCTTTTTTGTTATTCCTCATCACTTGTTTGCTCCTGGGAATATCACTGGTGGGAGTATCACTGGTATTCAGCAAATATTTTAGATGTCTTTCTCCTGTGAGGTGTTTTGCAGATTAGATTTTTTTGTGTGACTTCTGGCTTTGGAAGCAGTGACTCTGGCCTTCATATATGGTTTTAGGTTTGGTGGGCTACAGCATTGTTTATCCCACTTTTGTTTCTCTCAGAGATTATTTGACAACAGTGAATACATGGCTCCAGAGTAGTGATGCATTTCACAGATTGGCTTTACTCTTGGCGATGTGACTGTTAACGAAACACTGGAGGTCCCCAATGGTACCCCCTGGTGTTTAATTGTGGGAGGAGGAGACACACTGGGGTCTGGCCAAAAGCGGGGCCCTGTGTTGGGAGGAGTATAGAGGTTTGGGCAGAAGACCCATATTGACGGAATGGGACGCATTATTAGAAGCATTCAAAACACAAGAAGACACAACCGAGGGAGAGCAGTGATCACGACCATCCTGAGCGATGACCCTGATACGGGGCAAGCTGATGATCTCATTTCCCCCCAGCAACACAGCATTCCTAGTACGGCCCCGGTGTACTTTTTAACACATGACCAGGTGGTGAAACGGTTTAGCCCCTACAGCAGATAGTACATTAGCCTTAGAGGTAATATAGGCTCTTCTTCTACAGTACATACATTGAGCCATAACTATCAATACTCACCGCGCTATACTCATTGATCAACAATTAGGTGATGAAGTCTAGTTGATGGACGGGAAAGATGGGATGGAATGGGTTAGGTTTCAAGAGACTGATAATGTACATTGTAAATAACGTTGATCGTCTCAATGAGACAGAATTGTAAGAATTTGTTCTCTCAAGCACAATTAACTGGTAACAGATTATCTTATATTTCTGAACTGTATCTGTATAATGTCAGAATTCATAGTGAAGTGAATATGTCTCTATTACTAAAATGCAATACAGTTTGTGTTAAAAAGCTAACAGTGAATGCACGTCTACTCTGTTAGTACAGTTGTAAAGTCAGGGAATGGAGAGATTTGGACACCGTGGTATTCAATCTTATCATTTTTTCTGACCAGGTTCAGAAATGTGTCTCTATCCACACAATTTAGTATTTTAGCAAATATAGGGCATGCTGGAGCTCTTTATAGAAGTCATGAAACAAAGACCTGGGTTCACGTTCCACATAAAGCATTGTGAGAATTGTTCTTTGAAGAAGCTATCAATCAATACATTCTCAGCCAAAATTTCCATTTTCTCAAGGGCAGTAGTCTCTGGGAATGTTATTATACCTTGACTATGCCTCCAAAACTTAATTTATTGCTTTGATCAATGTTATTGGCTTTTTGAAGTTGTAGCTTTTGATATGTTAGCACTGACTTCCTTGTAAAATACGCATTTTTGGCTTCATCAAATCGCACAGGTTGCCTATCAAGGTGTTTCTTCTTTCAGTCTGATTTCAAGATCAGTTTTATTATTGATGGCTCCTGGGCTGTTTTACATATCTAGCAAGATCCCTTGCATGTCCTCTGCTAGGGTTCCTGGACGATTAGCAGAGATCATGTTTGAATTGGTATTTTCAGTATTGTTCAGATCCTTAGACCTCTTCCTATTTTTGAATGCAAGTTTGGACTGTTTATTCTCTCATTTACTCATTTTGCGCTGGTTGCAGTAACTCAAGTGAAATACTATTAGGTGTCTAACTCCCCCTTGGCAATAGATCAGGATAAGGGTGTTCCAAGGTTTATCTCAGAGCTATAGTTGATTTAAATGTCATTCAGTGTATGCCACCTACTGTAAGTGGGAGTTAACGTTTCATCTCCAAGGCATTGGTTTCTGGTATTACCCCCCCCCCCTCAATATGTAAGGTGGAGAATTTTTAGTGTGATGTTAGCGCCATGGTTCTGCTAAGCTAATACATTCAGGACCTTGTATGTAGATATTTATGATGTCAGTAGCTTGAACTAGATGACAGGTTTAACTGTTGTGCCCAAAACTTTTGTTGCGCATGTCCTTCAGTGCCTCTGATGTGCTGCTGCAAAATTCCTTGTTTGTAATAGATCTTCTAGAGGGACATTCTTATGTGGAGGGCTCCTTCGTTCCTAAGTGCAGGGCCAGTCCTATTTTTACTGTCACCAATGTTTGGGCCATGAGAGCAGTCTCATCTGGAGCACCTCAGTGAAAATAGTCCTTCCAACAGCCGTAGTAGGATTCTCCCATTTAACAGCAGTGTTCAAACAATTCAAAATGGTCCCTCAGATCATCATGTCACACTGACCTGGATCTCAGTGCCGTGGCAATGCAAGTCTTCGAAACAAAGTTATGCCAACCTGCTGTCGCCTCTCCCGACTCTGAAGGACCACTATGGAAAGCAGATCAGATGAATCCATTCATACTTAACGTCCTAAGCACTGGGTCATTGATGTAGCACAGTGTCAGGCCGCAGATCCCACTTGGTGTTTCAGTTTCAGACTAATACCAGGCAACAGTTTTTGGCATCCCAGGTCCTGGGTCCAATCAATTAGTTTTTAAATGAGATTGTCTCTTCTAAGCACATAGGCCCTCATTCTGAACATGGCGGTCCGTTCCGCACCGCTGGCGGTGGCGGCAGAAACCGCCAACAGAGGAGCGGTCCAGACCACCAAATAATGAACCAAACGAAACTCTTGCATCCCACGCACCACCCACCGCCAGGAAAGGAGTCCCGCTGACGACGGCAGAAGCCGCCCACAGGCCGTCGGAAAGGCCCAACCCGCCCATCAAATTATGAACCACCATTCTGCCGCCAGTTCCGGGGCGGGAACCACCGCCACACAAAGCCAGGCGGAAATGAAACAAATAGAAGGAAACACTCAGCGGAGCTCAACAAAACGTGCAGCGGCAGCCATGGACAGAGAGCTGCAGATCATGCCAGCCTTGCTCCTTTCCATATATCTACACGACCGAGACCGCCGACGAAGACGGTAAGTACCGCAACCTACAAAACAAGGGAGGAAAGGGCAAAGTTACATGCCCACCCACTCCACCCACCCCAAAAAGCCCCTCCAACCCTTCCCAGCAGCAATAGTCAGACACCCCACACCAAGAGGTGGGCACATTTCGGGACAAGATGGGGTGGACCAGTGGGTTCGAACAGGTCTACACAAGAGAGGAAAAGTTTCTTGGGAGCAATTGGGGTGGGCGTGGATGAGGGCGTAGGAGTGGAGGCAGAGGGAGTTGATGTATGGGGTGTAGGTGTGCGTGTAGTGGGTGCCGGTGACTGCTCAGTATGCTGTGGCGTGGTGGATGTCTGATGGGTGGGTGTCTTGCTGCGTTTGAGTGTTTTGGGAGGTGGGGGGTGGACACAGTGAGAGAAGACAGACAGCTAGTGTGATGTATGTTGGGTGGGTGTGTGCAAGTCGGGTGGGTGTGCTGCATTTGTCAACTACAGTGGAGATCGTGAGTGCAGGTGTGGTGTATGGGGTGCATGTATGGCTGTCTGCTATTGTGGTGAGTGCAGGAAAAGGAGCAGTAACAGTGAGTGACGGTGCAGTGCATGAGGGTGTGCATGTAGAGGGGACAGACAGGGGGCAGACGAGGCGGGCACACTGGGGGAAGTGGACGTTGTTGTGTGTGCAGGTGTTTGTTGGCTGTGTGAATGCTTGTGGTGGGAGGTGTGGTGCTTGTGTTTGGAAGTGTGTTTTTTGTGTGTTGAAGTGCTTGACTGCATGTCTGAATGTGTGCCTTGGACGGGTAAAGGGAGTGGGGTGCTGGAAGGGGTAGAGGAGATTGGAGGGGGGACGGAATGGCCAGGGAAACTGGCTGCCGTCCAAGAGGAGGCCAGAGCCTGAAAAGATCTCTGTAGGGCAGACACGGCACCGTGAATGCCATTCAGATAGGCATTAGTCTGCTGCACCTCTGATGCTAGCCCCTGGATGGCATTGACGATGGTTGTCTGCCCTATAGAGATGGTTCTCAGGAGGTCAATAGCCTCCTCTGTGAGGGCAGCAGGGCTGACTGGGTCAGGGGAGGAGGTGCCCGGGGCGAAGGAGACGCCCACCTTTCTGGGTGGGCGAGCACGGCCAACTCGGTGGGGAGCAGAAGAGAGGGCACTGATGGTATGGGTGGTGGCGGAAGATATCACGGTCGTGAATTGTCCACTAGTGTCCGCCACCGCCGGAGGACCCCCATCGGAGGAGGTTTCAGAGTCACTACCACCGGTGGTAGTAGCCTCCCCTGTGGAAGTCCCCTCGCCCACCCACCCACTGGTCCCCTGTGCGTCTGTTGTCTCTGCCTCCGAGGATCCATGGGCCGCTGTCTCCCCACTAGCTGGTGCCTCAGCTCTCTCGCCTGATGTTGATGCTGTACCAGACACACAAAAGAGAACAGGGATGGGGAGACAAAACAGGAGAGACACTTGTAAGTAGCTGAATGCTGATACACAATGGCCAGACATACACCTACACAGCAGACACACCCAACAGGCAGCACCGTGCACTAGGCCCATGACCATGGCCCTGACTACTGAGCAGTATACTGACCTACACCCATATCCTGTCATTGCATTGAAGCTGAGGTAGGTGAAACCTGACAGGGACACCCCTACACACTTTGGGGAGCACACAGTAGCTGGACACCAGTCAAAACCCTGCTCTAAGCCCCATGAGCCCTATTGCACACACACTCATCCTTCCAGGCTGAAGTATGGGCTGTGAGTACTCACCCCCTTGTGACTGCTGTGCAGCCTTCAAGCGCCCATCCAGGTCTGGGTACGCCACCGCCAGGATCCTTCGCATTAAGGGGGTCAGTGCCCGACGGGCACCCCTACCACGTTGGGAGGACTTCCCCAGCTGGGCCTCACGAATCTTCCGCCCCAAGCGCCGCAGGTCCTCCCACCTCTTCCGCCAGTGGGTGCTCCACCGGTTGTAGACCCCCAGGGTCCGTACCTCCTTGGCAATGGCATGCCAATGTGCCCTCTTCTGGTGGGCGCTGACCTAGTAGGGAGACAAAGAGAAGAAACACAGAGGTCAGGCACCTGCACGATGGCAATAGCTGGCTGATTGTTAGACATAGGACAGACAGTACTCCCAGACATGCAGGACAGTGGCACGCAGCATTCCATGCATCAAGCCCCATCCTGGCTCACAGGAACGCACATCAGAGCAATCCACCCCACCCATTACACACACAGTGCCCCCCAAACCCGGACTCACCTGTACCTCTGGCCGGCCGTAGAGTCTGCCGTACAGGGACAGGACCCCTTCCACCAGTTTCTCCAGTTCTTCCTGGGTGAAGGCCAGGGCCTTTTCCCCTGCACCATGTGGAACATCCATAGCCAGAGGCAGGCGATAGCAGTACACAGAGTGGAGTACTTGTCTGCACAAGATTAGGGAGTCAAGTGAGCACACGATGAACGGGTGTACGTTCCGCGGCGGAATGCACCATCACCGCCGGCGGCGATCATGATACGCCAAGATTCCCCATTGGCATCCATGTTATCCAATGAGCGTGCAAACAGCGGTAAACACGGTTGAACGCTGTGACGTCAGCCGCTAGCGGTCTTAGGTCAGTTCCACAACGAAGGGGCAGAACTACAGTGGGCAGACATTTTGCCATCACCTACACATCTTGAAATTCAATTTAGTCACAATTCTGGGCCTACTAGCCATATGAAGCGCATATTTCTCTATCCATACAGTATATTATCACACATGATTTACTCCGTTCCCTCTTATTGATGTCAATGTTCATCTGTCAGGTTGCAGTTATTGTACAGACACTACTATGAAGAATGCAGTGAATCTGTTTAGCAAATATGCCTGTGTATGTATGCACATGACTCCTTGTTCTTACCCCTCACAGGTACAGACCCTTGTGGCGAGGAAGGGCACCTTCTGTGTACAGACCACTTGTGGATAAGGGGACCATGGTGGAGCGTCAGATCATTATCACTTACAGACTCACACCTGCAACCATTCAGGACCTATGTGCATTACTAGATCCTGCACTGACTCCCAGAAATCGTAATCAGCATGCCATTCCAACTGAGGTGCAGGTGCTCTCCGCACTACATTTCCTGGCCACAGGCTCTTTTCAAGTGACAGTGGGCATGGGTGCTGGTTTCTCACAGCCAATGTTCAGCCAGGTACTTACAAATTTCTAAATGCATTTGTACAACATCTGCAATCCTATGTGTGATTCCCCCAAAGTGCTGAGCTCCCTGCCATCAAGTCAGACTTCTATGCCTTTGCAAACATTCCTCATGTTATTGGTGCCATCGATGGAACCTACATACCCATCATCCCCCCAAGAGTGAGTGAACAGGTGTACAGAAACAGGAAGAACTTTCACTCCATGAACATTCAATTGGTATGTACAGTAGACCAGTACATATCCCATGTGAATGCCATGTTTCCGGGTTCAGTCCATGATTCATTTGTTTTGAGGAACAGTAGTGAGCCACAAAAGATGGAATATCTCCAAGAGGACAGAGGGTGGATCATAGGTAAGTGTGCCTGTCACTAACTGACACATTGCTGGAAAACAGCTTGTCAGACTAAGGACATTCCAATGACGAGTCTGTATTGACCATTTCTCTAGGTGATTCTGGCTATCCAAACTTGCGTTGCCTCCTGACACCAGTGAGGAATCCCAGGACGGATGCAGAGAGGAAATACAATGAGGCCCATGGACGTACTAGGAGGGTGATAGAGCGTACTATAGGTCTCCTGAAGGCTAGATTTCGGTGCCTACATATCTCTGGGGGTTCCCTGGCCTATGGGCCTGATAAGGTGAGTAGGATAGTGGTGGCCTGCTGCATGCTGCACAACGTGGCAGTGAGACATTCAATCCCCCTTTTGGAGGTGGAGGGTGCTATAGGTCCTGAGATGTGAGGTGAGTGATGGTGAGGATGAGGAAGGGGAAGATGTAAATTCCAGAAACCAACTGATACAACTCTACTTCAAATAACTGTCTAGGACTTCAGCCTGTATATGTGGTTAGTGACTGATACTGTAAGTGTGCCATGTCAACTAGGGGGAATTTCTCATGATATGCGAGTCATGGACCTCTTCAGCATGGTACAGACAGACAACATAAGCATTCCCTTCTTGACTATTTAGAAACACTCTGTACCAGCAGCATGCACATTTTGACAATAAAGTTTATCCCTGCCTGTTGCATCATTACTCCACTTTGTTCAACATTGAAGACAGGGGACAGTGTTACAGGTGAGATATGTTGTTTATTGGTGGAATACAGTGAAATATGCTATGTACAGTGATGGAAGTTGTTATGGTTGGTAGTCCTCAAAACCGACTTGGTGGCAGTCCTGTTTGATTTCATAGGTGAGTCCTATTTGTAGTTCAGTACATCATTTAGCCCTCAGCTAAGTGCAGTTGGTGAATGGGTGGGTTGGTTACTTGGCAGTAGCAGCAGTGTCAATTGTTGGTAGGGGGCTTGTTCTTTGCTGGGTTTCCAGTGCCATATCTTGGCCTGAGACTACGTTTGGGTGCCTGCTGTGAAGCTACTTGGGGTGACATGGTCGGCCCTTGTGATTCCTGGGAGGGTTTTTCCTATGCTGTTTCAGCTGCTTGGGACAACTGTTGCTGTTTGTCCAGGGCTGTTGTGAGGGCCTCTTGTCCTTTGTGGGTGTCTGAGGGTTTGTTGACCAACTGCAGCAGTGCTCCAGTAATGGTGGCCATTGTGGCATTGTGTTCTTTTCACTGCTCCATGGCCTGTTGGTGGTGTTCCAGCTGCATCCTCTGAATTTGCTCCAGGGTGGTTACAATCTGTGCCAACCTGTCTTGGGTATGTTGGTATGCCCCCAATACCTCTGCAATGACGTCCTGGGCTGCTGCATCTATCCTGTGCCCTACCCCCTGACCCACTGGGGCACTTGACCTTGCCCCCTGTGCCCGTGTCCCCTGCGCAGGTCTGGACGTGCCACTAGTACTGGGGCCCTCGTCTTCCTGCATGTTGGGGGTAGGAGACTGTGGCTTCTGTTGCTGTGGTCCACCTGTTTGTGCCCTGGGTCCACTGGTGTGGGCACGCCTCCCCTGGCCTGCTGGGTGTTAGGGGTGACAGTGTTTTCCTGGCTGGGGCTGCTGCACGGTGAGCATCCAGGGCTGTGTGAGGGGTCTGCCTGCTCATCAGTGTCCAGGGATCCTTCACCAGTGTCCTGTGATGTGCCTCTGTCTTACTGGAATGCTGTGGCACTCCTTGTCCCCTCCATCAGGGTTGCATGGGTGGTGGTGCCTGTTGGGGGACATAGAAGTGTTTGTTACATATGCAGGAGGGTTTGAGGTGGGCAGTACTGTACAATTTAGTGCTGGTGTGCCTTTCAGGGGCCTTCAGGGGTGCCTTTGTGAGGTGGACATAGCATCTAGTGGCAGTGATAGCGTTACATTGTGGTGGGGGTTATTATTCCATTGTGGGTATGTGCAGGGGTGGGTGGCTGTGCACAGCGGGAATGATGTGGGCCTGGTAGTGGGTTGTGGGTGATGCAGGGTGGTGGATGTGGTGGGTAATGGCTGGGAGTGGTGTGGGTCTAGGTGGGTGTGGGTGGGGTGGGGTGGTGCATGTATTACAGGTATGGTGTATATGGGGTAAATGTAGACGACTTACCCGAGTCCATTCCTCCAGTGAGTCCCTCTGGGTGCAGGATGGCGAGTACCTTCTCCTTCCAGTCGGTGTAGTCGGGTGGTGTTGGTGGCGGGCCTCCCCCAGTCTTCTGCACTGCAATGTGGTGCCTGGAGCTTCCCCCGCAGGTCGTTCCATCTCTTGCGGATGTCATCCCTGGTTTATGGATGGTGTCCCATTGCATTCATCCTGTTGACGATGGTCTGCCACAGCTCCATTTTCCGGCCAATGGGTTTGTGCTGCACCTCGGAGCTGAATATTTGTGGCTCCACTTTTAGGATCTCGTCCACCATGGTCCTTATCTCCCTTTCGGTGAAGCGTGGATTTTTGGGTGAGGGTGGTGGATGGCGTCGGGACTGGGGACGGTGTTTGGGTGCTCCTGTGTGGGTCGCTATGCGTGTCCTGTCTGCTGGCGTTCTCTGTCTGGCTCTGGTGCTCTCTGTCTTCTGATCCTGGTTTCGTTGCAAGGGATTGTGGGGTGTGTCTGGGGGTGTTTTATGGTGTTCTGGATGTGTGTCAGGTGTGTGGGTGCTAAGCCTAGCCAATGTGTGCAGTGGTTAATGTTGGGCCCACTTGCCGCCCGTGGCGGTGGCAGCCGCCAATGGTCATCCGGCCTCCACTGTCCGCCGAGGTGATTTGTGCATCTTTATTTGGAGGGACAGATGTGGGTGTGCTTGGCGGTGGCGGGATGGGGTGGGCAGTGATTCCCGCCGACAGGGTCGTGGCGGGGAGTGGTGGTGTGGGTATGTTTGGCGGGGTTGGGTTTTTTGTTCATTATATGGCGGGTTTCCATTCGCCGCCGCTGGCGGGATTCTGTTCACCTCCGCCACGGCGGTCTTTACCGCCATGTTCATAATGACCACCATAGTTTTGATGGATTGCATGGTGCCGGATGGAACTACAGACTAGGTGTTTACTTTATTTGCAACTCAACCAAGCCATTGGTCATTGTAAAACAGGCTGTTTTCTGCAGGAAGCTTTTGAAAACTATCATTCCCTTACCTGTCTTTCCACCGTCCACATGAAAAAAAAAGTAATTACCATCACAATAAAAGGGATGTGCTGATACTTTTAGTCCAGAGGTAGCTGAGAAACTCCCTCCCATTACATTATTTAGACACATGTAAGTATATATCTGGATGTCGCAGACACATTGATGGAATGCCAAAAACACATGAAGAATGTATTGAGCTGTTGCCATTCCCATTTACTGTATGCTGCGCTAGAAAAATGCAGTTTTAAAACAACCAACACCACTTTCTTGGAATTTCAAATGTCTCCTTCCGGGGGACAAATGGATGCAAGAAAGGCATCAGTGGGTCTGAATTGGCTCCAACCTTCAACTGTAAATGACTCAGAAATTTCTAGATTTCGCAGACTTCTACAGACATTTCATTCAGGATTTTTCGAGCACTGTATTACATATCATGCAATTCATGAAGAATGCAGTTCCTTTGTTAGGGGTTGAAAGCAAGAAAAAGCATTGCAGATACTTAAGAAGGCATTCACCTCAGCTTTAGTTCTGAAACACTCTTATGTAAATCAACACTTCACCCTGGAAACTGATGCATCAATATTAGCCCTCTGAACCATCCTCTCACAAGTATAGCGTTTTATTCATAATCCCTTTCATCTGTTAAAAAAAATAATGCCATTTCCAATAGGGACTTGCTGGCTATTAGGGGCTCATTTTCCAAAGGAAGACAGTACTTATAAGGAGCCATAACGAAAATCTTGGTATGGACAGATAATAAAACCTAAGCCTCTTTGAAATCTATGTACTGCTATAGTGCAAGACGTGACAGGTGGACTTGGGTTTTCTCAACATTCAGCTATTAGGTTACATATGGACCAGGGAAGAGACATGGAAACGCTGATGTGCTTTTTATACAAGAATAACATGAGTAAATAACAGAACCTTCTTATATTGTAGCAGCTTTGTATCAGCAACAAGGTCAAACCACACAGATCGTAAAGTAGAAATGTAAAGCTCAAGCACAGATGGATACTACCACTTGGATGCAAGAGGTTCCACAATCAGAGGTTATTGGTACCAGAACGAAGAGTACAAGTACAGGTAATGACATCACACTAGGACAGCCTTGAATCTGGGCAACCAAGAACAAGAATAGCAAGATAATTATAGACAGATTATGTTTTAGTGGCCCAGTATCCAACAGCCAGCAAAAGAGCGCATAAAGAAATGTTTCATTTCTGTCAGATCAGATCATTATTCAACAGCAGATCTTTTTCAGCTTCTTCCTGTAACCTTGGTCTTAATGTGTGCCAGACTTTATAGTGGAACTGACCTATTCCAGTACTCTAAACATGTTGTTAGTGGTACTGGACTAATTCACTAAGCTCACTCCTTTTATACCCCTCGAGAAATTACCATTCGTTACAAAACTGGTCAGAGTAATTTTGAAAGCAATTGTTCTTCTTCTTTGTCTTCATGAGATCATCATTACAGACAGAGGAACGGAGTTTATATCAAACGTTTGGAATGAAAGGTTGAAACCTTTAGAGTCAGTCAATTATAAATTCAACAGCTTTCAACCACAGACCGATGGGCAGATTGAGAGGGTGAATCAGGCTATTGACCAACATCTACAATGTTTTTTTTATAGCTTGTCCTCATGATTGGGACAAATGGATTGATAGCTCAGAATTGCATAAAAACAACTATCAACCTAGCACATTAGGTTTTTCACAGTTTTTCTCTACATATGGTATTAATTAAAATATGACCCTTCTCGTTTGACACAGTAAGCTCACAATCAGTACTGGTGCCAAGAAGATCCAAGCTGCTGCAGTCAGTTATATACAGAAGACTAAACTGGAGTATAAAAATATGCTGAGCAACATTGAAGGTCAGCTCATGTATAAGAAAGTTGATTCAGTTTGGTTCTCTTCGAAAGATCTAAATTCTTCCTAGTATTCCTAAGTTTTCTTGCTTGATTCATAACACTGTTACGAATATGACAGTGTGTGTGTTTCCTAAACAGTTAGTGTATTGCCCCTCTGCTGCTCTTTCATGAAGGATCAGATGCAGTCATTCACGAAATCACCTACTGTTTTCAGGCATTTCTCAGATGGCAATATTTTTATGGGTGTACTACTGTTTTATGCCCTATTTTTTTAAGATGTGTGTGATACTCCAAACTAAGGTGTAAATGTACAGTGCATAGTTGCCCAATTTCCTACCCAAAGCTCGTTACTGACCTACCAGCCTCAGTATCTCAGTGTTTGGGACTGTAATCCAACTCACAATTGCTTATTCGGATTTTAACTGTAAACCCTTGCAGTTACTAACTCTTAGCATTACCAGGAAGGAGGGCTCCTCTGTGGGTAGAGGCATTCTCCAATCAGATTCTGCAGAACCACTATGGAAACTCATTTTCTCTCATGGGATAATCCCTCTTCCCTGATGCATGATGGCAATCAGCTTGGTAAATGGTAGTCGTGGGAAACGCTTAACACTGCTGAGCAGCTATCATTGCTACCTTCTTGAGGGTTGAATGACATCCAGATGATGGGAGGCTTTAATTACTTGCACAACAGTTAAGAAAACTCATAATAATCCTTACTCACGCAATCAAGCAGCTCTCAGGCCTATCTCATTTTATCACCTGTACAGAGCCTCTACATCACAATCATGCAGGGCTGTGATGTGGGGACGGCCTGCCATGCTCTAGTACGGATATCCCTGGCATTTCTACTTGACTTCATTAGATGAATCAGCACTTTGTTTTGTAATGTCTCTAATGAGATGTTTAAAATGACAAAGGACCTCACCTTCCAGAGGAACATTTGAAACTTGCAATTAAAGTGACAGTACTATTACATCGTTTCACGTCTGAAGGCATAATAGGGCAAATGGTATTTAAGTCTTTGGTCTGTCAAACGTTATTCATCTTAATGGACTTAGTATTGCAGGACTAGAAGAGAGCACAGGGATGTCGTGTTGAACCCCCTGCTATGTGCAAGGAGTGATCTCTGTACTAATGTACCCATTAACGTATCCAGGTTATATCTAAAACCTTGCAATAATGAGCCTTTCACCAGCTTTCATGGAAGGCCTTTCCTGTAAGCTACTCGGTGATATAACGTTTTCTTTAATATCGCACCTGAAATCATTGCATTAATATCCATGACCTTTAGTAGTTCTTCTTTTTTGTAGACTCTTTTTTCTGCATAGTTGACATGTTCATTTACAGTTCGATATTTGTAGACAAAATACATGTCTTTCAGTACTTCTTCAAAACTTAAACACTCTGGTTCTTTAGTTAGTCTTTTCCTCTTTTCTCTAAATTTTCTTATTTATCTGTGTCTTTCTTGAATTGCGGTGACCTAAATTGAACACCAGATTCTAAGTGTTGTCCCAGTTCTCCTCCATAACGTGATATTTGTTCATGCTTAATACTGTTTGGTGGTCTCTTTTTTATATAATAGTACTGCATTTTATTTTTTTTACAAATTATGATTTCAACTACTCAGTAGTCTGATGGTTGCGTGTTGTCTGATGTTTGCTTGTTAACCAATACAAATCTCAGATATGCTCCAATGGAATAATCACTGCCAGTCTTGAATTTATTTTATGTAATAGGACTTTACAGACATGGGGGGTCATTACGACCCTGGCAGACGGCGGTGAAGCAGTGGTAAGACCGCCAACAGGTTTGCAATTATGACCATGGCGGTTACTGCCATGGTCATCCGCCTCTTCTCCGTTCCGCCCGCCAGGGCGGAGACGACCGATGGGCTGGAGACCTGGGTCTCCAGCCCAGCGGTCGTCACTATACCGCCGGCGTTATTTGGACCCGGCTGACCGCCATGGATTTCATGCGGTTTGGAACCGCCATGAACGGTAAGCACTATCAGTGCCAGGGAATTCCTTCCCTGGCACTGATAGGGGTCTCCCCCACCCGACTCCCTCCCCTACACCCCCCACCACCCCTGCCACCCCCCAAAGGTGGCAGGACCCCCCTCCCACCCTTACCCCCAACATCACATCACTCATACACACCCGACGCGCACGCAGGCACCACCAACACACATACACGCACACACACCGACATACATGCCAACAGCCACACACACAGTCAGACACGCACATCCACATTCAAACATATACGCACACATCCATACAGACATACCTACAGACATACACGCACTCATTCCCAAACACACAACACCCCCGCAAGCATACACACACTCACACACCCCCTCTACATACACACATGCACACCCCCATGCACGCACACAACACACAATACTCCCCCACCCCCTCCCCTAACGGACGATCAACTTACCTGGTCCGTTGATCCTCCGGGAGGGGATGGGATCCATGGAGGCTGCCCCGCCGACACCACACCGTCAACAGAACACCACCACGCCGAATTACAGGATGTGATTCAGTGGGCGGTGTTCTGTTGACATGGCGGTGGAGGTGGAGCAACCTCCACTCCCCGCCAACCGCCAGTATGGCGGCTCTCCGTCTGAAAAAGGACGGAGGGCTGCCAACAGTCATAATACGCCGAGCGGAAAACCGCCACCACTGGCGGTCTTCAGCACGGCTGTCCCTCGGCGGTCTTGACAAAAGACCAGCCGAGGTCAAAATGACCCCCATGATGTTTTAGCTAGTTAGTTTCATTTGTCATATAGGGCCTCATTACGTGTCTGGTGGTCAACAGACCGCCAAACTCATGGTGGTGGTCTTGTATGCAGCTGGTTTGGCAGTCCGACCACCAAATAAAGAGTTTGGCGCTCAGGAGGACCAAACAACCGCCGTCACTGCCGTGAACAATGTTCCCGACGGGCTGATGTTGGTGTAGGTCGTAATCAGCCAGGGCAATGCTGAAGTCAGCGCTGCCCTGCTGATTACGACCTGGATCTCTGCCAGCCTTTTCATGGTGATTTCGCCGCCATGAAAAGGCTGGCAGAGAATAGGTGCAGGGGGCCAGTGAATGGGTCCTCCTGCCCTGCACCCTCATAATGCGCACTGTCTGCTTTGCAGACAGTACGCATAACAAGAGTGCTTGTGCCCCCTGCGGGTGGCAGCATTGCCACCGGCTCGATTACGAGCTAGTGACAATGCTGCCACCACTCTCCCGCTGGACTGACGGGCAGAAACCTTGGTTTCCACCCGTCAGCCCAGCGGGAAAGTCGTAACAGGGCCAGCGGGAAGGTCGCCAATAAGGTGGCAACCTCCCCATTGGAAGTTCGGCAGACGGGTCTTCCCATCCACCAAACTCGTAATGAGGCCCATAGTATACAATAGTCTAGCCTGGTTAGTTTGCATATGTTTTCAGTAGAGTTAACTCTGTTTACCTTTGTTATATTGCCAGCAAATTTTGCAACCAAGCTATGGTTTCCAACCTTCAGGTCATTTTGTGATAAGTTAAACTCTACAAGTACTTATATAGTTAAGTAAGTGCCACTTGCACATAATTGACATCTATTTCACTCAGTCATTTTGAGAGCCCTGGATCAAGATGGTAACTTCTGCTGTTGCAGTCTGGAACAACATGCTCTTACTGTTCCCTGGCACAAGCCAAGCAAACCTATCTGACTTCAATTTAGCACATAGGGTGCAAGAACTGGGTTAGTATGTTTTCACAACAATAATTTATTTACAATTTTAAACACCTTGTCATGCATAATTAAGGACCAGTAAATCTATTTTGACATGGTCGTGGTTAAAATGATGAAGGATAAAGAGTTGCATATTATCCCTGAATTAGGTGGAACATTGATCTGTGTGCAGAATTTGCAGAAACCAATAACTTGCAGCAGATATTTTTGCAAGTTAATTTATAATTGTTTTTGGGTCTGGCCAAGAGACAGCTTTAGCTGTCTTGCCAGGCTCGTCTAATCATTAAACTCATAAATAAAAATGCATAAACATATACATAACATATAGGGTCTTTGTGCAATCCCTCTGCACCCAGTGTTCTGTTCAACTTCTGTTTACATTTTGATTCTGCCCATCACAGTTTACACCAGGAATCAGTGGGCCATCTTCTATCTCTTGCACTGTGACATTATTTTGTTTGATCACGTACCTGTCCACCCAAAAAGACAGAACTTCTCACTGCCAGGGCTGGTGGGCCAATACTTTACTTTGCCAGTTCTCTTTTTTTTCCATTATGTGTCCTTTAATTTTTTTTTCACCATCTTTATGCGTTTAAACTACATCCTCAGATTACAGTAACTGAAAGCCACTAGTACCTTTACTATGTTCCAATAAGAATCATATTTTCCTGCGATGTGCATTACAACTAGAAAGGGCCTCTATTTCTGTTTTAAGTACACTGGCGTGCCAGAATACCCTGACTTCCTCTACAAAAACCAGTACAAATGCACTACATAAAATAAATACAAACGTATATGTAAAAGACATTAAATACATACTTTCAATAATTTAGGGATCTATCCATATGCATTTTCATGAAAGTACAAACTGTTTATAGCAGGGTGTATATTGGTTTGTGACACCAAGACGGGCAAGAAACATGCAGTATTTGCCTTCAAAGGACTTGCATATCTTTTCTGGGCAAAAGGAAACAAAAGGAGGCTATTAACGAGCATGTCAGTCCTGTTTGGTGATAACTGTACACTAAAAATAGGATTAGGATGCTGTTCAGAACATTAAAGTTCTAAGTGCCTTGTTTAGAGTTTGGTGAATGGAATACTATGTCAAAACGTGAGGGATATCCTATCCTCCCTATTGCAAGTGCCCTAAGCTATAATGCTCTTGTAATAAAGCAGGTGGGACATGCTCCACATTTGAGACGGAGTTATCCCATCTGCCAAACTCTAAATCAGGACTCAAGTTGAAAAACATTTCACAAATGTTTTTTGGGATAAACAAAATGCTCACTGCTATATTCCATCAGATTTTGTGTGCTCTAATTTCAGGAATAAATAATAAAACTGGCATTATTTCCATTAAGGTAGGATACAACTCTGATAGAAGACAATTAAGGGCCTGATTTAGAGTTCGATGGACAGGTACTTTGTCACAGACATGACAGATCATCTACCATATTACAAATGCTGTAGGATATAATGCACTTCTAATAATGCAGATAGGATATCCGTCACGTTTGTGACAGAGTAATTTGTCTGCCAAAGTCTAAATCAAGCCTTAAATCAGCATCAACTTATGCCAGAATAGCATCTTGGGCAGAAATAAATTTGGCAGCCTCGCTGCTATTGTATAAAATAAGGCCCCTTTTGTGTTCATAGATCAATCCCTGACAGTTGCCTGACATCTGAACACATCCACCTTCACCAGCTCACGTGAATCACTCACAGCATAGCTCAGGCACCCTGGTGGCAAGTTGTTTGTTGGTGGAGAATGTGGCTTATTTGGGGGGGGGGAAGGAGGGTGTGAGAAGAAAGTGGGAGGGCAACGGACGGGCTAATAGGGTACACCCGTGGCATATTAAGGGTTAAAACACTTTAAACTGAATCGCTAGAGCAAAGTGAGCGGGACCCTGCTACTTGTATTACCTTAATGCAGACAGTTCCATGAGCCCACCTGAAGTCTAGCGTCCTGGGCCCAGCTCGCCCATGCCAAAAGCCAGCCCTGCCCTAAATGTGGGCACTACTGCCACCTCCGGCAAGGAGTACTCATTAACTGTTCTCCACTGGCCGTTTGCTCTGCATAATGATTTCTGGAAAGATTAATTGACACCTTCTCTGCGATCTCGTTCAGAAAATGGTCTTTCCCCGACTTTGCACCTGGCTATTCTAGTATTTCTGTTCTTTTGCATCCATTATGGGTGAATGGAATACTTACAAGACACTTTATTTTAATAAAGTATCAACCAAAAAACGAGGAAAAATCACCCCTCTTCTATTTAAATTCACAGATTTGGAAATGTCATTTCTGATAAAGAAGAATATATAGATTTGTGAATAGAAAAAAACGTCTTCTCATTCTTTTGCTTTTATAGAAATAAATCATGCATTGCCACCTTATGTTTCCTATGAAAAAGTACAGGGTTTATTATCATGATCTACATTGACACAAAAGGGCCAGGAACAATGCAACCTGGGCCATATACCATATACAAGGAGCTCACTCTTTCTTCCCTGTTGGCACCTAAATATATAAAGTGGGATAAATTAGTAGAACCAGGGTATGCCAGACTCACAAGGAACCCCACTCTTGTTCTCGGTAGCTTAAACTTGAACACATCATTGGTATAAAGCAAGACATTCTCTTGTGTGAACAGTCTAAGGCCCGTGGCCGTAAAATCAGGGTGTGACCTGTCCATGCCTATATTTCGGGAGACTACAAGTATAATTGTGATGCAAGGGTTCCAACTGCCAGATCTTATCTATCCATGTCTGAACTGAAGGCAAAGTGTGACATCCAGGGAACAACATCTTGATTTTAAAAGGCACAGTGTGGCAGAGGGACCCTTTGCCATTCCGTCAGTTAGAGTGATTGGGGGACCAAGTAATTTCAAAATAACCAAATGCAGTGTCTCGGGTGTGGCCTAATGCCCTCCTGTTGTACTCCCAGGCTAACACTAGGTCCTTTGAGGGAAACCTCGCATGCAATGAACCATTTCATGTACGTGTGAGGCACCAGCAAAAGAGCCTCCCTTTCACGACTCCAAATAGCAACTTATTCACTCTTCGGGAACCTTCAGAGACAGGGAGAATTAAAGCATGCCACTCCATCCACCTAGCCATCCACATTAACATTTAAATTGTTGGACCAGTGGCGGCCCGTCCTTTAGGGCGGAGGGGCCACGCCCCCCGACCCCATAAAGAGTGTCTGTCAGGCTGAACAAAGGTCAGCCTGACAGACACTCTTTATGTTCAGGTCAGGCAGCCAGGAGCAGACATGCGCGATTTGCGCAGACTCCTGGCTGCCTGAGCTGAACTTTGCTGGGCTGAGGAGATCACGACCCCTATGGGCGTGACCTCCTCAGCTCAGCAAAGGTGCCTCCAGGCCCTCCCCTGGGTGACGAGGAAAGCGTCACCCATTGACACTCTCCCCCAGGTTTAAGCCCTGAAGTGCCCAGGGCGAGTGTCAATCAGTGACACTTCGTCACAGAGTGGGGTGGGGTCAGCAGTCTCACTGACCCCATCCCACTCTGTGACAAGGCTGGGACTGCTGCCTTCCCTCAGCCAATGAGGGAAGGCAGCAGTCTCTACCCTCCTGGGACCTGGTAGCTAAAGGTAAGTGTGTGTGTGTGTGTATGTATGTGTGTTATGTTTTACATTGAATGTTTGGTGCCGCGCGTGCATGTTTGAGTGTTATGAGTGTTGTTCATGGATGTGCGTGCGTGCGTGTGTGTGTGTGAAAGAATGAATGTGTTTGATCTTGTAAAATGAATGTTTGGTGCGTGCGTGCATGTTTGAATGGAATGAGTGTTGTTAATGGATGTGAGTGCGTGCGTGTGTGTGGAAGAATGAATGTGTGTGAATTTGTAAAATGAATGTTTGGTGCGTGCGTGCATGTTTGAATGGAATGAGTGTTGTTAATGGGTGAGCGTGCATGCGTGTTTGGGTGTGAAAGAATGAGTCTGTGTGTGTGTTTGTGTGTGTGCCCCGCCCGCCCTCCTCCCAAAGCTGCTGACCGCCACTGTGTTGGACTTTAGTTGTTAGGAGAAATGTGCAAGGTCTCACAGCTCAAACCATCAATGGCACTTTTAGGAGCGTCTCCTCATTTTCTTTTACTCCTCTCCTATATTCTCCTGAGGCAGTTTTGATCAATCATTAACACAGCCACTAGTCTTTGAATAGGGTTGTAGTTATTTTTCTGTGGCCTACACAAATTTTATTGGAAGTGTGCACTCTTGGGGGAGGGGGGGGGCGTTTAACCTATTTGTTGCAATACACCTTGCCCCTGTAGTCTCACCTCAGCGTTGGTCTTGTGATACAGTGTGAATAAGTCTTACCCGTGCTGCTCCTTATGAACCATTGATGGATATTCTTGGTTGCACCATATACTGCGATGTGGAATGCATAACCTGAAGAGAGAGAGAGACTTTTTTTGTGTGTGTGTGTGTGTGTGTTTTGAACAATCTTTTCTATAGGCATAAAGAACTATTACAGCAGTGGGTTTCAGAGATTTAAGTTCACAGGGTGTCACAGATGACAACTGTTCAGCCCTTCTTGATTGCATAAAGGTATGGATGCAGTGGCAAAGCAAAAGCTGGATGAGGTGAGAGAGGATGAGACAATAGCAGGAGAATAATAAAAAGTATGTTTACTGCATACCAGATGCAAATTAGTGAATGCCTACAACAGTTGTGGAGAATTTGGTTTAAGAATGAGCCTATGTAAATCAGTCTGACTGGGGAAACAGCCTGAACCACGACTCTGGAACAATGACTGCGTTGTTCATGAAAGCGTAACCACACTTGCGTGAACAAGACCTCTCTTTTTCTCTGCCTTAACCATGCATGTGCTGAACAACGCACATGCGTGGTAAAGGCTGAGAAAAAGGGAGTCAGGATCGGGAGAGGATGCGGTCAGGTAAGTGGGGCTGGGGCAGGGGATAGTTTTAGGGGCGGGTGGGGGTTGGGGTACTTTTAGTTTTTAGGGGTGGAGGTGGGGGATCAGTAGTTTTAGTTTTTAGGGGTGGGTGGGGGTAGGGGTAGTTTTAGTTTTAGGGGGTGGGGGTTGAGGTAGTTTTAGTTTTTAGGTGCAAGGATGGGGGGTCGGTGTAGTTTTATTTTTAGGGGCAGGGTGGGGGGGTCGGGGTACTTTTAGTTTTTAGGGGCAGGGGTGGCTAATTTTAGTTTTTAGGGGCAGGGACCCTGGGTAGTTTTAGTTTTAGGGGTGGGGTGGGGTCTGGGTAGGTTTAGTTGTTAGGGGTGGGGGTTGGGGTAGTTTTAGTTTTTAGGAGCAGGGGTGGGGATCGCAATAGTTTTAGGGGCAGGGGTGGGGGGGTTGGGCTAGTTTTAGTTTTAGCGGTGGGGTATGGGGTTGTGGTAGTTTTAGTTTTTAGGGGTGAGGGTGGGCTGGTCGCAGTAGTTTTATGGGTGGGGTGGGGGGTCCGGCTAGTTTTCGTTTTTGGGGTGGGGTGGGGGGTTGGGGTAGTTTTAGTTTTTAGGGACGGGGTGGGGGGATGGGGTAGGTTTGTTTTTAGGGGTGGGGGTGGGAATTCGGGGTAGTTTTGTTTTAGGGGTGGGGATCAGGGGAGTCGCATGCTGGAACAAAAAATCGTTGTAAAGGCATTTGGAGTTAAGGCATTTGTGGTAACAACGAAGTCATTGTTCCAACCGTGTTGTTCAGGCATGAGTGGTTCCAGCATGCATTGTTCCATCGTATATTCGTCTGACTGCAACTCGGGCAGAACAATTTTTACAATTAATGCTTGTTAAACACTCTACACTTTTTCCTTGTTTAAAAAACAATTTTATGAGTTAGGGCCTCATTACAAGTTTGGTGGTCCTAAAAAGACCACCATGTTGGCAGTCTTTCTGACTGCCCTATTACGAGTTATACCGGTGGGATTGCCAACCAAAAAAGCAGACTGGCAGCGGCCCAAAGGCACGGAAATAGGCAGTCCAACCTCCAGTCCAGACAGCATTCTGACCAATCACTGACCGTTTTACAAGCCCAAAGTCGCAGTTGTGGGCACCCGTGGTGGCCAGCAAATGGCGGTCTGAACCACGGCGGTTTGTAGTCACCAAAGTAATACACAACAGCATATTGGATGGATTTGAAAACAACACAGCTGACACACATTGTCACGCTGGACACACCTGCAAAGGACACTATAAAACACACCACTTCACACACCACAATCCTCTGCATCTTCACTGCTAGGCACAGAAGCCAGAGCATACAAACTCCATGGAATTCAATTTTTTTCAACATCCCATACCACAGCCTGTACCACAGCCTGTACAAACTTTATTCCATTCACACCCTTTTGCACTACCCCAGTTTAGTTACCCACTGTCACCCGTTTTTCTAAATTTGTTTCTTGTGCACCATCATGTCTTGCTCCAAAAACCCATGTTTTACTGATGATGAGTCATGGTGGATGAAAGCATTACAGAAGAGCCACAACTGTGTGGAGCCCAAGTCCAGCACACTCCTCTAAGTAGGAAAATGGAAATGTGGGACAGGATAGTTGACAGAGTCATTGCTGTAGGCCCCACCTAGCCCACAATGGAGGACATCAGGAAGAGATGGAATGATCTCAGGGGCAAGGTCTGTTCTTTGGTCTCCCAGCACCACCTGCAAGCAAAGAAGTCTGGCGGTGGCCATCCCAGTGCCCCATTATATCTCTTTCCCTGGGAGGAGAAGGTCTTGGCCATACTGCGTCCTGAGGTCTTGACAGGAAAAAATTGGGAGTGGAGTCTGGTAAGTCACAACACAAAAAAGATCACCAAAGTGCCATGTCATGCATTCTCACTGATCACCTTTTGCCACCTTCACTGTCACTCCACATACCAGCCCAGAGTTCTCCCATTTAAATACTCCTGTATGTGATGTGAACTCCCAAATGAAGTGTATCCATCTGTGGTTTATTTTTACGTATAGATTGTGTAGTACGGAGGTGAGAGGACTGCAGATCCCAGGAGGCACTGTTACTCTAACTCCAACCACCAGCAGATTGTTCTCTTGTCCAAATACCCTTTTGGTAATCTCTCAAATGAAGTGTACTCACCTGGGGGGGTACACATTTGTATAGTGTGTGTACTGCAGGGACTGACAGAACTGCGACTCTCAGCAGGCCATGTGTCTGTAAATCCAACCACCAGCCCAGTGTGCACTTGTCCAAATACTCCTGTTGGGTAACTCTAAATTGAAGCGTATTCACCTGGGGAACAACATTTGTATGGTGTATGTAGCAGAGAGAGCGACAGGACTGCACATCCCAGGAGGCACTGTTTCTTCAACCTCATGCACCAGCACAGTGTACCCTTGTCCAAATACCCCTGTCTGTCAACTTACAAATGAAGTGTAGTCACCTTGGGAGATGGCAATGGTCAGGTGTGTTAAGTACCTGGATTTCCCTGACTGCAACTCACAGGAGGCACTGTTGCTCTGACTACAAACACCAGAACAGTGTAGATTCAATCAAAGAGCAGAGTTCCCCAACTCTCGATGCCAATTTACTCAGATGTGTGGATACTGTTTTTATAGTGTGTGTAGTAGAGGGAGTGACAGGACTGCTAAGGCAAGGAGCCTATGTAGCTCACACTGCAGACACAAGCTCAGGGTCCATTTGCATGATTAGCCATGTCTGTGAAATCCCAATTGATGTGTGCTCACCTGGGAGGATACCATTTGTGAAATGCTGGGAAGTAGAGGAAGTGACCAGAATGCTAAGCCCAATAGGCTCTGTCCCACATATTCCAAAACCAAAATCAGTGTTTACTTGCCCAAACCCATCTAGTAGAGAAGTCCCAAATGAACTTTACACACCTTAGACAATGTAAACTGTCAAGTGTGTGCAGTGGAGACAGTGATATGACTCTGATTCCCAGGAGGCACTGTTTCTCCAAATATAAAAAACACACCACTGGTCACTTGATCATATACCCTTGCCTGCTAAGTCACATTTGAGATTCACTCCCCTGGGAGGGAGCAGCATACAGATCATGCCCAAATCTGAGGAGTGTCTGGTTACCTAGCTCCATCTTGACCTACCAACTGAAGATGAAACCAGTGAGGACTGGCAGGGCAGCTTGCCCAGTGTGCTATACAATGATCCCAAAGACCAAAAGAAGCATAACCAGATTGGTATTGGCAGAACACAAATAAACACTGCACTAACCACTTGATGACTTCTGTCAAATATAGTACAAACTCCTCGGTATGCCCATATCACATTCAACTAGGCCTCAAAATGGCCAAAAACCTAACTTGCCTAACCACTGTTTGGCCTGCACTGGTGGCAAGTTGCCACTCTCAGGCCAAACCCCTAGGGACAATGTTTTGCACATCTCAGCAGCTGTGACAGGCAAGGAGAGCTGGCATGCTCTACAAATGTCATGCCAAAACAACCATTACCATGTGTACCTGTCAAAATAGGTCTACCTGCTAAACAACTATGTACAAGGTCTCTGTGAAATGTCACTGTAAATAATTGGAGGTAGATGTCGCAGTACAACCAGTAACATTGTAGTTTTCACATCAACAGGCTGTGCTACCACTGGCCACACAGAGGCCACTGAAGAGACTGCCACTACCCCCTAGGAAGAATCTCTCAGTGATGACTACACTCCTGGACATCTGGACGTGGAGGACGGTTCTGGCCCTTCTGGGCAACCTGGTCAGACGCCACCAGTGAGTCTTACTATGCCCACATCAACACCTCCCAGCCCGGTTGATCAACATCGTGGGCAACCATGTGCCCCCCCAAACCTGTGCCCCTAGAACACCAACAACCATCTTGTGCCCCCAGTCCAGGATCCTGGGCCGCACCACAGCATCTCTGACAATGAGGGTCCAGGAACCAGTGGGAGAGGGCACACTGCGGCAAGGGCACAGACCACTGGGCATAGAGTGCGTGGGAGAGATGCTGTGGGCCAGCCGGGTGAGGCCACTCGGGATGCTCCTGGACCATCAGCCACATCTTGGGGGTCTATCAGGATTCCCAAGGTGTGATGGACCAGGTACTAACTGAACACTGTGAAATGAAGCAGCTGCAGAGGGAATTCATATAGGAAGGGAGTGCACAGAGGGAGCCCCACAATACCAACATGGCCTCCCTAACCGTGGTGCTGAGGGACATCAACACCACCCTGAGAAGGGATCAATAGCAAGACTCCATTCCTTCCTTTGGCATGTCTGTACCTGGCACCTCAACATCGGTGCCAGCTAAAGGAAGGGAGGCCCTGCCAGGGGAAGCACCCGCCACAGACACCCCTGCCCCTGTAGCAGCAGATCACCCCCCATGCAAGCGGGGACGCCCAGTGAAGTGTCTGGGAGGTGTAGATGGCAAAACACCTGCCACTGTCAGCAAGTAACCTTTTCCCAAATGACATCCTTTGCATGCCACATGTTAACTCTGTTGACTGTTCCTCAACCACCTTCCATTTCCAATGGGAGGAGTACACTGGACTTCGGACTGTCAATGCTGTGGCATCTACTACAATGACTTCATCCACCATGACTGAACTCTTTGCTATTCTGCTCCATTGTGTCCCTTATTTTTATTCTATGCACAAATGTACAATAAATACCACCCATCATAAAGTTTGTGTCTGCTTGCTTCTGTTTCAAATGTTGCTATGTTGAGATGTAAGACCATGTGAAGCAAATGATAAAGTCACAAGATACTAGTGCAAGGACGGATGTGCTACAGGTACAGAGTCCTGATAAGGATTACAACCAACACACACAAACACATTGGTACAACTATCTGGTTACACCAAACATTTTATTTAACTGTACAGCCCATAGGCTGTCAAAATATCTAGACTATTATAGCCAAGAATGGGAGACTCAAATTGTGTCAAGGTACACAGACCAAGGTACAGCCCCTGTTTTGCTTCACTAATGACCGAGCTGAAACACTCATGCACTGACAAAAATCTTTGGAATGCACTTCTTAGTCCAAAGAAGACATTTAATATTTCACTACGCAAGGTTCCTAAAAGGAGATTAGAATGCTGAAAGCACACGTTCAAAAATAGTCACAGCAATGAAATGAAAGAATGTACAAATAAGTCTCCACTGCAATATACACAGCAAAATATATATCTATATGATAATGCAAAGTAAATAATGAATTAAAAAATATGTATCACCATGAGAAAAGGGTATCACTACTTTATCTCCTTCCTATTCAGCATCAGATGGCCAGATCCCAGTATTGATCGAGGAGAGAGAGAGTTCAATTATCCTCACGGGAAGGATGGCACACTCTAGCGTCCTGGATGTGCCTGAGCTCTGCAAACACTCTCTGTCTGTTGTCCATCTGGTCTTGGCCTCTTATACTTTGAACAAACAAGAGAGGAAAAGTCTAGAACCTCCCTCTCCCTGCAAAAGTTTATTTATTCAAAAAATGCTGATTGCTTTAGGCTATCTTTGAAAATAACACGTTGGGACTTGGCCACAATCCCAAGGTGGCAACTCAAAACAAGACCGTCCCTGCCGTCTGAGTACATTCTTATCAGCCTAAGCCCTTGGTGGGGAAAAAACAAGAAGAATAAAAACATGAGCACAGTACAACATGGAAAACTACTTGCATCCTTTAACGTGGCAATGGCTAATGCTAAAATAAAGTCAATAGGCACAATGAAGCTGGTGGTCACTAATGTACGGTGTAGTGCTAGGCTAAGTGCAACGTGGAGTCAGTGGTCAAAACTCATATATCAGTACAGTCCCCCAGACCACAGAAGGAAGGGCCATGTCGGAAATTGTCCCGTAGAATAGGCAAACAGAAAAGTAGATGGTGACACTGGCTTGAGCCTTATTACATCGCACACCAAAGCAATACAACATTACATACACCTAGGTAAAACAGAGGGTACAACAGTCCCTGATCACAGGCACATCATGATCCAATGACCATGCATCTGGTGGTATGACTCAAACATATGTCAGTGTTGTGATACAGTTACTGTAGCCTGCAATGACGAAACACATCTACAGCTACAAACAGGTCATACAAGAAGATTGTTAAGCCCATGCAAAGAGTGAATGCTTTGCTTGCAAATGATGGTAACATATTTCATGGCCATATGATCACACACATGATGCAATCAGCCAACCACAGCACACTAAACATGAACAATGTGCATTTCTGACCTTCCACACAAACACTGTCCAAGCTGCCTTGGCACAGGTCTCATATACCCCAAATCCGTGACCTACATTATCTGGAACAATCCATGACCACTTCCTATGTCTGAACAACATCAGATACCTGCCAATGTCACAACTCTGAATGCCCACATGAGGATGCCATGGTGAAGGTAACTGTACAAAAACAAAACAAGTAGTAAAGGCTTCAAAACATTCCTGCTACCCAATTCATATGGCAAACATCTAGAAAGGAAGCTGTATTGCAATGAGACTGACACAAATGATATAGCTACATCAAGGTAGGGATCTGTCAAAGGCTAACCCTTCATGCGCCTTTTGGCAGAGTATTGCAGAATATTAGCTCCCCAATTCTTACAAAAACACTCTACTACACATGTTCTAACAACTACAGTTCTTCGTACAGCCACAGTCATTACATCACATGACATACCTACTCTCAAAAAAAGTAGGTATTGATGAGATCTTCCCACAAGTCAGCTCCTTCCTCTTCACCCCTGTCATCCTCACTTGGCATTTCAGAAGGCTCCCCCGGTGGCACTGCAGGCAACCCCTTCTCTGCGATGTACGGGATATTCCTCCGCAGGAGCATGCCACAGTGATGTGACACTTTTCTGGGTGAGTAGAGGAGGGCTCCACCAGTCTGGTCCAGACACTTAAATCAGGCCTTCAGAAGCCCAAAAGCCCGCTCCACTACCAACCTTGTTCTTCCATGGGCCTCACTGGAGTGGACTTTCCCTGGATTCGAAGGACAGTTAGCTATGCAGAGTCTCTTGTTATGGAATGGGACATATGTGCACCGAGTCCCTCTTATCGGAATTGTGGCACCAGACATTGCACACACACAAACAGGAGAGATGTGACTTACCAAACAGCCAGGCCCTTTCGGGGTACAGTTGTGACATCAGCTGGGGGACGGTGCTGTTCCACATAATGAATGAATCATGGACTGAACCCGGATAATGAGCACAGACCTTGAAATGTAAAGATTTGCCAAACAGGAAGCTTGCACTTTGATGGAATGGAATTTCTCTCTGTTGCGACAGATTTGTTCATTGGAATGCGTTGGGACCAAGCCAACATGTGTGCCATCAATAGCCCCCATCACATGTGGAAGTCGTGCTTCACGTGGGCTAAATCCCAATGTCGGGGAAACTGGATATAGCTGTCCAGGTGTTTCAACATTGCTGAGAGGACGTCTTTCAAAACCAGACATAGGTTGGCACATGCCGACTGACAGGGCAACTGTATGTTGGAATGACCCTGTGGCTAGGAAGTACAATACTGACTTGTACAATGGGTGGTATGTTGGCTGGATAACTTATCGCTGGCATCAAATCTTGCTCCAACATACGACATAAGTCCACTATTGTTTGCCTATTGAGGTGGTAGTACATGATAATATGGCATTCCTCCATGGTCTGAATGTCTGGCACTGGACTATAGACAGGTGGTTGATGCATCCTACCTCTCCCTGGGTACCTATATAAGACTATAAAACAACATTTTCGGAGGTGTGATACAGTTTTGAAGCCCAGTACCGCCTCTAAAATGGCGGTTGCCTGACCTACTCCACTAGACATTAGGAACCGCCCACATCTGCCGATGGTAGTCGTCATGGCGGTAGGTGGTTGCAACTGAGGCGGACACAGCCATAGGCTAACGTTGTTGCCGGGGGGGGTTGGGGGCCGATGGCTGTGCCCACCGGCTGTGACGACCGCATACGTGGCAAACATCACCGCCATGTTCTGCAAAATCACTCACTTGACTTCTGACGCTGGTCCCAGAAGATCGCGGGGGCCCAGCTGGGGCTGTCCTTCCAACGTGGGCGGAGTGCCTATCGGACCATGACACCCCCAATGGCTCGTATCCTTGTGGTGGTCTATCCGGAGCTTGATGGGTGTTTGAGGGTAACACAGCAGCTACAAGGGGGTGAGTACAGGGCATATTCCTGCCTGTCCCATTGTCAAGTGATTGAGTGAGGTTCTGACAGCTCCCCCTGACAATTAGGGATGAGCCATGTGTCACACAGTAATAGAGTGACTGTTTGTGTTGACATGTCATTTGTTGTATACTGATGTGCTTTGCCTATTGTCCCAGGGACCTGGGACACAAAAGGGTGGAATCTACAAATGACTTGCTCTGCAGGGACCACATATGACTGTGTACATTAATCAATCAAGTACTGTTTTTTGTTGTAGTCGGTGTAATTTCTATGCAACAGACCACTACTCCTAAGTGTCCCAGGCCAAAGGTAAGTAGGTGATGGATCACTGTCCTCCGCCATGTGTCTGGGCAAATGTGTAGATGGGCATCTGCCACTCAGGAACTATTTGTCTTCAGGATATGATGGGTGCTGGTGCTGATTGCAGTCTGTAAAGTGAAGATGTGCAACATACATGTGACAGGGATTACACTGGTCCTCGGATCCAGCTATGGACTACTACTTTCCCTTGGTAAGTGGGGAATGTCCATTGACATGATTTATGTTCTGTCACTGTAGCCAACATCCCTTATGCCTACATGTTAGCATGTGCCCCTTTCTCTATATAAAGCATTTGTGAGCTGCAGTTTCATGGGTGGTCTACCTATTTTGATGGGATGATACCTGTATTCCCTCACATATATGTGCATGCCAACTTGTGTGTCGAATAGGACATTTACCATGGGGGTACATTTCATGTTGTGCCACAGACAGGAGTGTATTACCATTGTTTATTGGCTGACACATACCCTCATCCGTCACAGCATGTCATTTGGCATGTACAACTGCAGTAGCAATGAGGGACATGACAGGGAGGCCTAGAGTGTAGATAAGAAACTGATGTGACATCATGTGGAAAAGTGAACTGCGCATGTGCTATGTGTAAGGTATGTGCCCTGACTGTTGGCATGCATCTGGAGTGACTTGCAGTTAGGAAGAAATCACATGTATTTGGATACAGGCATTCATCCACAGACAGCCATCTGGGTGTGCATGACCAAAATGTGGAAAGTGATGTAGCTGCCAATTAGGCAACATGTTGAGGGCCTTTAACAAGTACTTGCAAATCTCAGGGCGTCTCCAACATTCAAGGGACTAATGGCTTCTGCTGACGCACTCAGATTATGTCATAGTAAGGGGTGCCAGACATATGTGGTAATTACCATGGGGCTTGCTGATTCATTGTGTTGTGTATTTTAGAGGCATCTCTCCCTGATATATTGCACATAATATTTACAGAGCCCATTTCCATGCCAAATGTGTGGCCTATGTGAGCAACATTAATACTATGCTCATGACTCTATAAGAACAAATTTCATTTGGTGAAGTGTACATTATTGACATGTTTCCAGTGTGAAATGGCTATTTCCATTTCACCTTCTCCAGGATATTGTATTTTTGTCATCAATATGGCATGATTTTGTATCATCAGTTCTCATTGTTGGGTCATCATGTATGTGACAAAGAGATGCTTGCATGACCTTGTTTGGGATCTGTGGAAATGCATTTTGTATTGGCCTACTATTGTATGCTAACAGGTGACTGTGTCCTGCTCCAGGGGCCAAAGCTTTAAGGGTGATGGTGTCTTCTAATGGTTGAATGGTCATTGTGATTGCACAACTTCAGCCATGCAATTGTAGTTGTGTGAGGTCCTGATATTTCTGTGGGCAGCTGTTGACAGTTCATATGGCATGCATGCATATAGTATGGCACATGCATAGGCCACTTAGGTAGAGTTTGTTGCTGGGGCCTACTTGAGATCATGGTAATGTATGCAAATCAGAGCAGTTTTTCAAGTGTGATCATGGACATGTGATGACCCTATTTCTCTTTGTATTTGCAGCATCAGCACCGGCAAGTGAAAGAGATGGGGCATAGCCGAAAGGGGAAGCATCTAGCCACAGGACCTCAGGTCAAGACACCACTGACACAGTGGGCGAAGGGAGTGCCATGGGGGAGACTGCAACGTCATCATCATCATCGGATTCTTCCTCCAGTGGACGCTCCCTAGTAGTGGTGGGCCCAACGGGGAATCCCCTTGTTACATCCTTGTCCACCTCCCACCGTTCTATCACTGTCCTCCTTGTTGCTCACCACCAAGTTGGCCATGTCCGCTCACTCAAGAGGGTGGGTTTCACCTTTGCCGCAGCCCCTGCTACCCCTGCTGCCCTCAATGAGGAGGTTATTGACCTTCTGAGAAGTATCTCTGTGGATCAGACAGCCATTGTGAATGCCATACCGGGTTTGGCAACTCAGCTACAACAGACTAATGCATACATGGTGCAATGTCTGGCCTACAGAGATCTTTTCAGGCTCTGTTCTGCACACTGATGGCAGCCAGTCACCCCCACCTTCCGTCTACCCTCCACGTCCCTCTTCCCAATCCAAATCTCCCCTCCCCATACCTACCCAAAGCACACAGACAGATCCGTATACATCCACATCAACACACAAGAGGAGCACACATAAACACAAGCACCCCAAAACACACCTGCATTCAAGCGAACAACAGACACCAACAGACACAACAGTCACAACTTCCCTAGACACCCCTACCACCCCCAGCATCACACACCCCACATCCAGCATACCAACAGGCACCACATCAAATCAGTGACACACCCACCACACCCATCATATCCACAGACACCACCCCAGCAAGCCTCCAGACATCCACGATAAACTCCCCACCTGCAGACACCACAACTACAGACATCCACCACGTCCAGCAAACCCAGTCACCACCCCAACAGCCACACAAACATCCAAAACTCCGTCCCCCAGCCCCTCCATCTCACAGTCCCCCAAGACACACAAATGCACTCACTCACTCACTCACTCACCCAACAGACAAACACTACACACAAACATACCTCCCAGAAGCACGCACCCATGACATCCACACCAACACAGCAGACAACCACTCCCTCGACCTCCAAATCCCGACCCCCTTCTGATTACTGTCCCCATGTCCCTAAGAAAGTTTGTTTGTTTGACCTTGATCTTTCCCCTGTTCCCTTCACCCTACGTCCCAAAGCCAAGAGGCTCCATCCACCTCTCAGCCCCTCCCTTTTAATTCCCAGGCCTCTCCTGCCCCTCCTGGAGGCACCCATACACCCCCCCTAGAAAAAGTCCACCCCCTTCCTGCAGTACTCTAATCATATAGGCCCTGATATTGCCGCCCTCTGCTTCTTCTTTAATACCAAGGAAGTGCAACTTGTTCCGCCTTTGCCTATTTTCCTGATCCTCTAACTTCCACATAATGTCAGTGAAGTGTCCTTCGTGCGTTGTAGTTTGCGCTCTCATAGCCTCGATCTCTCCTTCAACAGCTGACGTCCTCTCTTCCATTGAGCTTAGTTTCCTCCCAATTTCTATGCAGGATTTGACCACCTTACCCACTGTTCCTTGTAGCTGTTTTGTAGCCAGCCGTGCCCTACGGCTTTCTGCTCTTGTCTCTGTTTGTAGCTCCTTTATTGAATTGTATATGAACTGTAGCATTTCGGAATCTGTATGTCAATCAGCAATAGTATGGGCTGGGCCACTTACCGACTCTTCGGCCCCCTTAGTTGCAGTCTGAGAGAGATGGGCCTCTACTGTGCTCATAAGATTTGTACCTGAATAATCCCATTTGAGGGCTTTCCGGGTCTAGGCTGAGAGCTCTACATTATCTCTACTGGGGTCCAACCCCTTGCTTTTCCGCCGCCGCTGTCGGACCGTAGACTCTGCGAAGGACAAAAATCTAGCAGATTCAGAGGAGATATTTTCACTTGACCCTAGGTCACTGTTAGTAGAATCTGAGTCCTCTGTTAAAGAATAGAATTAGTCCCCTCCATCCTTAGATAATTCTGGCCTCCTTGCAGAGTCCTTTGATAGCCAGGTAGCTTCTTGGGCGGCTTGGGGTAGGGCATGATCTCCCTGTTCTTTAAGTCCAAATTGAGGATTGCCTTTAAGAGCCGTACATGTCTCTGCATCCTTTGGCCTTCCGGGCTCCTCTCCCCCCTTGAGCGCTATGCACTCAGCGGCTTTCAAGGACATACAAGTTTGCTGCCAGTCCGAAGGGGGGCCCTTCTCTTGATTTGCATCCTCAGAAAACTCTTTCACTTCTCTATCATCCGCCTGTCCCATGCCTGCTGTCGCTTGCATTCCTTCTTGGTGGGGGGGAGAGTGATGTGCAAAATTGTCCTCTTGTACGCCTCCCTTCCAAAGTCCCGTAATTATAGACTGTGTTTTCTTTCCCTGGGGGGGGACATTAAAGGGCAGTTATTTTTTGCTTCTTTACTTATTCCCATAGCCTGTTTTCCACTTATTTTTCCAAGCGCCAGAGTTGGTCTTTTATTACCGGTGGCCATCTCGCTGCTAGACTTTTTAGCCCTGGCAGCACATGCCCCTTCTTCTTTCTCCCCAAGATTGCGATTGGTTTTGGGTGCCATGATAACCAAAAAACTGTTAATAATTGAATCACACGTTTTTTCTAAACGTACTAGCCCAGTTTGCGCGCTCTGCAACAATGCAGCAAAAGTTTTCAGGGAACATAAATTCACCAACTTCAAGTAGACTTGGCTGTACATATCCTGATGTCTGCTCCAGTTCAATTTCCGAGCACAGTTGTCCCTCTGAACATTTTCAAAAGACAATTACTCCTACAAGATTAGCTTAACAGTCTATTACTTTTAACATACAGGTGGTCATTCTAACCCTGGCGGTAAAAACCGCCAGGGCGAATGACCGCGGTAGCACCGCCAACAGGCTGGCGGTGCACCGCTGTGCATTCTGACCGCGGCAGTTCAGCCGCGGCCAGAAACGGAAAGTCGGCGGTGTACCGCCGACTTTCCGCTGCCCTTGAGAATCCTCCATGGCGGCGGAGCGCGGGATTCTGACACCCCCTACCAGGATGGCGGTAGGGGGTGCCGCAGGGGGCCCCCGTAAGAGGGCCCCAAAAATAATTTCAGTGTCTGCCTAGCAGACACTGAAATTCGCGACGGGTGCTACTGCACCCGTCGCACTCCAGCAACTCCGCCGGCTCCATTCGGAGCCGGCTTAATCGTTGCTGGGTCTTTCCCGCTGTGCTGGCGGGTGGCCTTTTGGCGGTCGCCCGCCAGCACAGCGGGAAAGCCAGAATGGCCGCCGCGGTCTTGTGACCGCGGTGCGGTCATTTGGCGGTAACCGCATGGCGGGCGGCGACCGCCGCCCGCCGCGGTTAGAATCACCGCCACTGTCTCATAGCCCCATTCAGCCATGCATCATGCGCTATGTAAGAGCCAACTCATGAGAAATGAAGCGAAGTGAACACCAAATTTGCAGATTGATATTCAGTAATAGCAGAAAAGGAAGGTGAGCTGAAGAAAAAATAGTATGGCCCAAATGGAGCCTTCGCCTCAGACCCGGTACCTGATCACATTTGTTGCCCAGCCGCTCCTGGTTCTCCTCCTGGGGTTTTAAATCTTGTTTTCCCTCACCCTCCTGCTGCTTTTCATCCCAGACACGGGGAAGGGGGGGGGCACGGGACCCCACGCCAATGCTGATGTTCCTCTGAACGGAGTGGAGCAGTATCCAAGAAGAAGTAACGTCAGCGAAGGACACTGACAGGCCGGCGCGCGCGCCAAGCTTCTAGGCGCGAGCCGGCCTCGGCGTGTAAGGAGTCTCCAAAAAGAAATATTCGTCAGCGAAGGACGCTTTCAGGCCGGCGCGCGCCGAGCTCCCAGCGCCAGCAGGCCTCACGTGTAAGGGGACCCTGAGAATCCGCACAGAGCGGCGAGGCGGCAACGCCTCAGCAACCTCGCTCACTCCGTGCAGAAAAACGCAAGGAGCCCCGGCCGCCTAAAGCTTTCCAGCACGCCCTCGGATCCGGGCGGAAAAAAAGGGAATAAAAAGGGGGGAACGTTTCTCCCGGGCTGAGGGCATCCTCAGCCCGCTCTCGGCCTTCGTCCGAGCCAGCACCAGAGGTGGCCGTGGCGTAGAGTTGACGCGACTACGCTGATGCCATCTGTCTCTCATGTCAACTCCCCAACTGGGACTGGGAAGCTGAAATTCAGAGAGTACATAGGTACCCATTAGTACGCCGGGAAGGTCGTAGAGAGCAGCCTAAACATCCTAGAGCAATTCTGGTCTATTTTGGGAATTATCTTTTGAGACAGTCTATATATGAAAAAGCCCGTCCCAACGCTTTGCGTAGTGGCGGTGGAGTAACTTTTTGTACTCAACCCGATTACTATCATGGCACAGTGGAGTGAAGGTGGAGATTGCGGCAGCTGATTAAGCCCTTTCAAGATAAAGGGGGAGGGGCGTATTTACTTCCTCCCGCTCACCTTAAAACTGTGTTTAATGGAAAAACTTGAGTATTTAATTCAGAAGTTCAGGCTAAAGAGTATTTACTTGGACTGTAATTTAATATGATGTGAAGAAATTAAGTAGGTTTGGAGTCCTCAAAGGGAGCATAAGAGGCCGGTCACTAGGGGGTGGGGGTGGTGGGTGGCAGGCGTCACCTAGGCAACACCAACATTCAGGCCAACGGGGGTCTGACTGTCTCAAGGAGGGGGGAGAGGGAGCTGGGGGTCTCTGGAGGGGAAGGGTGAGAGGGGTGTCAGGGGGGTGCCGGGGGGGTTTGGGAGAGATGGGGGTGGGGACAAGCTCTGTCTGGGGTGGGGGATGGGGGGAAAAGAGAAAAATTTGTACCCAAAAAGGTGTGTAGCATAATGTATGATGTTACTTATGTAAGAAGGCCACGAGCTAGGTTTAAAGCTAAATCACCCAAGCTAGTCAAATGTTGTAAATTGAGACTGTATACATGTCGAGCATTAGGATAGCAACCATTAATATATGTGGTCTAAATACCCCCCGGAAGAGGAAAAAAACGCAGATGATTTAAGAACTTTAAAAGCAGATATTTACTGCCTGCAAGAAACACATGTTGAAAAGGCAGATAGGAAATTGTTAGAAAGCCTGTGTTTGCGATTACTATGGTGTACCGAACAGGTGACTAAAACAATGGGGGTTGCGATTATGGCAGCTAGTGCTAACTGCATTGTTAATCAGCAGAAAGTAGATACCATTGGTAGGTGGGTAATAATGGAGTGTTTAGTAGGGAATGTTAGATTCACGTTATGTTCATTATACGGTTCATCGGAGGATGACCCCTCATTATTTGAATTTATATCTGTAGAATTGACACTAAGGCCCGCACCATACATTATCTGTGGTGATTTTAATTTGAATGGGTCATGGGATGGGGCAAAGAGCCTAAGAGATATTAGAAGGAATACATATCCAGGGCGGAAGCCTAGAGTTTTTCAGACTCTTAAGAATATGCAAAAGGAGGTTGGGTTAATAGATGTATGGTTAGCTCTGGAAGGCCCTAAACCGGGGTATACTTATTTTTCTGCACCACATAGGAAATTTGCTAGACTGGATTATTTTTTTGTGTCTCCAATATTTCTAGACGAATTAGAGATTAAGCTATACCTTCGCTTTATGGCGGACCATAACCCACTGGTATTAGTAATTAAGGATAGAGATCGCCAGAGAGTTCAGAAGAATTGGACATTTGAGCGTGGTTTGTTGAATGATTCTTTGTATATACAGCACATGAATGTGCGGTTAAAGGAATTTTTAGATTTCAATATTGGAACAGCCCCAATAGAAATAGTCTGGGATACATTTAAGGCAGTTATACGGGGGGAAACTATGGGGTATAGTATAAAGCGACAGAAGCAGGCGACAGCTCAGCTTCAGATATATATGGGGAAATTACAGACAGCAGAAGAGCAGTTTATCCGGGCTATTAGGAAGGATGTTAGGGACGAGGACGCTATACATCAGGTTTCAGTTGCAAAAATGGCCCTCGGGAACTATACAACCGAGAGGATAGCAGGGAAAATAGCAACAAAACGAAGTGAGTGTTATGAATGTAGTGAAAAAGTAAGGCATATATTAGCTATGCGGACTCGCCAGAAGGCAACTTCAGGTATAATCATGCAAGTACAAAATAAGGCTGAGCTGACAGTAACAAGACCTGATTCTATTAGAGAAGCCTTCCAGGAATACTATACAGAATTATATGACACAGCTAACATGGAACAGGAGCATATTGCTAGTCACTGGCTAATGCCGACTAGGTGTAGCCAGATTACAGCAGACGATCAAAAAATATTGGAACAGGAGGTGACAGTGGAAGAAACGTTAGACGCACTTGAGGCACTTCCAAGTGGGAAAGCTGTGGGGCCAGATGGTATTCCTTTAGAGCTATACAAACATTTTAAGAAGGTGCTGTTATCAGTTTTGTTGGAATTGATGATTCATGTGCAGACGGGTGGTAATCCTCCCCCATCCTGGGGCTCCGCGAATATTGTGGTATTTTTAAAGAAAGGGAGGAATCTGGATAGTTTAAGCTCATATCACCCTATCACCTTGATGAATAGTGATGCAAAAATGTACTCCAAAATATTAGCGACTCGATTGTCTGGATGCATTCGCAAGTTGGTTAGTTGTAACCAGCATGGTTTTGTTCCCGGTAGGGATACAACTGATCACATAAGGAGGGTTATAGCATTATTTGATGCTACACACGTGGCACCAGAACCTATGGCTATGATTTTATTGGATGCAGAGAAAGCATTTGACAGAGTTAATTGGAAGTATCTTTGGGATATCTTAAGGGTATATGGCTTAGGGGAAAGATTCACTACACCTATCAAAGCATTTTATAAGGAACCAAGTGCTAGCATATGGATCGGGGGAGAATGCTCCGATTCCTTTAGGATTAGACGGGGTACATGGTGAACATGGACATCGCTGCCATTATTATTTGTGCTGTACTTAGACCCTTTCCTACGAGTTTTGGAAAAGAGTACGAATGTTCAGCCAGTTATTCGTCATGGGTGGTCAACAAAATTTTGGCTTATGCAGACGATGTGGCAGTTATAACCGCAAACCCTGATAGAAATCAAGGATGTGGCAGAAAATCTTGGGGTAGTCTCCGGCTATCTCCTCAACAGAGATAAGACGCAAATAGTTATGAATGAGTATTGTAGATCGTCAGATACACGGAAAGTAGATCACGCAGTTTACTTAGGGATTGATATTCGACCTCAGGTAGAAGAGATTGTCCGGTCTAACCTTTTGCCTATTATAGAAAATGCCAGATATAGCTTTAGTAGATGGAATAACTTGCACATGACAATCATGGGGCGGTGTAATTTGGTAAAGATGACGTTTCTACCGAAAATACTATATTTATTTCATGCAATTCCATCGGAAATTGAGAAATCTTGGTTTAGGAAATTAGACCAACTAATTATGCGTTTTGTTTGGTGATACGGGAAGATACGCAGGGCAAGCAAATATATGACATTCTCAAGGGAAAAGGGCAGATGGTCCCTCCCCAACTTTAAGGTGTACTAGATGGCAGCTGCCATTCAGTATATGCAATCATTGTTCATAAGGGAAACATTTGTAAATGATAAGGAATATGTCCCTAGCATTTATGAGCTATTAATTGGCTCGGATGCAAAAGGGGCGATGTTCAAGCTCTTGGAACCAAGCTATTTTAAGAAAACTCGGTTTAAAGTTCTTCATGCAGCTTTTAAAATCTGGAGTCCGCTGCGAAAGAAAACGGGATTGGGAAGGTATAATTACTATACTTTGATCAAAGATAATAGGTTCCTCCCTGGGATTTTTCACGACAGTATTATGAAGCAGTGGAATCAAAAGGGCATACAAAGGCTCGGGGATTTTTTTTAAGACTCTACAATTATGGCTTTTGGAAACCTATGAGGGAAATTTGAATTAGCCCAAACAAGCTTTTTTAAATACCTATAAGTCAGAGACTTTATTTCACGAAAGACTGGTGGACCTGTAGGGTTTGTTAAGAATTCCTTACTGGATAAGATGAACTCACCTGACAAGAATACAATACGATTATCATATGTGGAGTTGACAAACAATCTTCCTGATGATTTAAGGAAGTATAGTCAAAAATGGAATATTGAGCTAAACGTTGAAGAGGAAGCCTTTTATGAGTCTCTAGAGTTAGGGTGTACCTCCCTGCTGTCAGCATCTCTCCAGGCACAACATTATAAAACAATATTCGACTTGTATATTACACCCAGGAAATTAGCACAATGGGGTCGGGAACAAGGGGTACATTGCTCTTGATGTCAACAACATGAGGTGGATATAATCCATATGATTGCGACTTGTATAAAATTAGTGAATATTCAAGCGAAACTGGAAAAGTTTATTAAAAATACTGTAGGACTAGAAATTTAGTTAACACCGGGGTGGTGTTATTAGGAGTTACGGAACAAAGGAAGCCTACTGTCAGAAAATTTATTTTTTATGATTATGTCAGTATATCGACTGTGTATTTCTTCGGGATGGCTTGATCAAGCACTTCCTACATATATATTTTTTAAATAGACAAGTGATAATTATTGATTTGTTTTATAGTTAGTGAAGTTGATATTATATGTAATCGTATTTTCTGTTTCTTTTTTAAAGTATATGGTAACTTTTTAAAATAAATAGATATATTTTTGTGTACTCTAATTAAATAATGTTTTGTAGTAAGGGCACAGGGCAAACAAATATTGGGTTGGGTATTCCTTTATAGGGAATTACCCATTCCAAGATATGCGATTCACTTCCTGGTCACTACAAACTCCTTCCTCCCTGCGTGCCATATAGGCCATTAGGACATGGGTTTGATGTGTTGCATACGTGTTCAGGTGTTATCTTTTCCAGCAGGTTCAGCACTCTTAATTCTCTGTTCCTGTCTTTTAACAGGAATTGTTCTTGGTGTATATCCCTTTCCCTAATCCTTTTCCTGGTCTCTTGATTTTGATTTAGTCATTAGCCACCTTTGTGTCTACCCCTGGCCTGGTCTATATCTGAGTGTGGATACTACCTTTACCAGTCACCATTTCCTCACCAGTTCCAGCCACAGGTTTTTTTTTTAATGCTAATTCCTTTTTCCTACTTGATAGTGGTTTATTTATGGAGGCACATTCTTTAGGTGATGTTTCCAATCATCACTTAGAATTGTGGCTGCTCATAGCGATCATCCCTTCCTCAGGGTTCAAGACTTCCCAATATAAAGAATGTAACTGGCACTGGCACGTTGCATCTGGCAGATGTGACTTTCAGTACTTCTATTCTAAATGCTTATAACCTTTTTGATTTAGAGAACATTTGGGCAGCTGAACCTGAGTTGTTGCTTTGTTGACTTTTGCACCTCTTCCAATTTGCCAGGACCTAAACATTAATTTAGTTGTATTGCTTCTATTTTGGTCTCAAGCTTTACTTATTTGCAATGCCAAATGTGCATTTCTTTTCTTTCTTCGCTTTGAAAAACTTCATTGTCAAGATGCAAAAATTGGCATGATGTTAACTGGTACTCATGGGCCCATTGAGGCTCAGCTTAATTTTCCACCTGAAGAATTAAATCTCATTTAGTTTGGAGTTTAGTTTTCTGTCAGTATCCCTGTTGTTGACAGTTGGATGACTTTCCATCTTCTAGTGTCATTTATAGAAGTAGTTGTTTCCTCAATATAGTTTTACAACGGACATTCTCCTATGTACTTAAAAGTTTTGGTTTTGGTGAAAGAGCATTTCTGCACGGTCTATTAGGAGACCATAATACCATACATTGGATGCTGTTGGTGTATGACGTGGGTGGATGCCTAATATTGCCAGTAGATCCTCATGAAGCAAGATCTGCACCAGACCAGATTTAAGTGTTTAATTATTCATATGTAACATTCATCGTAGTAAATCCTACTCTTCCTCATGAGGTGTGGACTATGGGCATAATTACGAGCCTGATGGTCAACAGACTGCCAGACTTGTGGTGGCAGTCATGACTGCTGTGTCTTTGGCAGTCCAACTGTCAAATTAAGACTTTGGCGGTCGGACCACCAAAACACCGCCATTTCGCCAGGCCCATTGTTCCGCTGCCCTTGAGAATCCTCCATGGCGGCGGAGCGCGCTCCGCCGCCATGGGGATTCTGACACCCCCTACCAGGATGGCGGTAGGGGGTGCCGCAGGGGCCCCCGTAAGAGGGCCCCAAAAATAATTTCAGTGTCTGCCTAGCAGACACTGAAATTCGCGACGGGTGCTACTGCACCCGTCGCACTCCAGCAACTCCGCCGGCTCCATTCGGAGCCGGCTTAATCGTTGCTGGGTCTTTCCCGCTGTGCTGGCGGGCGGCCTTTTGGCGGTCACCCGCCAGCACAGCGGGAAAGCCAGAATGGCCGCCGCGGTCTTGTGACCGCGGTGCGGTCATTTGGCGGTAACCGCATGGCGGGCGGCGACCGCCGCCCGCCGCGGTTAGAATCACCGCCACTGTCTCATAGCCCCATTCAGCCATGCATCATGCGCTATGTAAGAGCCAACTCATGAGAAATGAAGCGAAGTGAACACCAAATTTGCAGATTGATATTCAGTAATAGCAGAAAAGGAAGGTGAGCTGAAGAAAAAATAGTATGGCCCAAATGGAGCCTTCGCCTCAGACCCGGTACCTGATCACATTTGTTGCCCAGCCGCTCCTGGTTCTCCTCCTGGGGTTTTAAATCTTGTTTTCCCTCACCCTCCTGCTGCTTTTCATCCCAGACACGGGGAAGGGGGGGGTGCACGGGACCCCACGCCAATGCTGATGTTCCTCTGAACGGAGTGGAGCAGTATCCAAGAAGAAGTAACGTCAGCGAAGGACACTGACAGGCCGGCGCGCGCGCCAAGCTTCTAGGCGCGAGCCGGCCTCGGCGTGTAAGGAGTCTCCAAAAAGAAATATTCGTCAGCGAAGGACGCTTTCAGGCCGGCGCGCGCCGAGCTCCCAGCGCCAGCCGGCCTCACGTGTAAGGGGACCCTGAGAATCCGCACAGAGCGGCGAGGCGGCAACGCCTCAGCAACCTCGCTCACTCCGTGCAGAAAAACGCAAGGAGCCCCGGCCGCCTAAAGCTTTCCAGCACGCCCTCGGATCCGGGCGGAAAAAAAGGGAATAAAAAGGGGGGAACGTTTCTCCCGGGCTGAGGGCATCCTCAGCCCGCTCTCGGCCTTCGTCCGAGCCAGCACCAGAGGTGGCCGTGGCGTAGAGTTGACGCGACTACGCTGATGCCATCTGTCTCTCATGTCAACTCCCCAACTGGGACTGGGAAGCTGAAATTCAGAGAGTACATAGGTACCCATTAGTACGCCGGGAAGGTCGTAGAGAGCAGCCTAAACATCCTAGAGCTATTCTGGTCTATTTTGGGAATTATCTTTTGAGACAGTCTATATATGAAAAAGCCCGTCCCAACGCTTTGCGTAGTGGCGGTGGAGTAACTTTTTGTACTCAACCCGATTACTATCATGGCACAGTGGAGTGAAGGTGGAGATTGCGGCAGCTGATTAAGCCCTTTCAAGATAAAGGGGGAGGGGCGTATTTACTTCCTCCCGCTCACCTTAAAACTGTGTTTAATGGAAAAACTTGAGTATTTAATTCAGAAGTTCAGGCTAAAGAGTATTTACTTGGACTGTAATTTAATATGATGTGAAGAAATTAAGTAGGTTTGGAGTCCTCAAAGGGAGCATAAGAGGCCGGTCACTAGGGGGTGGGGGTGGTGGGTGGCAGGCGTCACCTAGGCAACACCAACATTCAGGCCAACGGGGGTCTGACTGTCTCAAGGAGGGGGGAGAGGGAGCTGGGGGTCTCTGGAGGGGAAGGGTGAGAGGGGTGTCAGGGGGGTGCCGGGGGGGTTTGGGAGAGATGGGGGGTGGGGACAAGCTCTGTCTGGGGTGGGGGATGGGGGGAAAAGAGAAAAATTTGTACCCAAAAAGGTGTGTAGCATAATGTATGATGTTACTTATGTAAGAAGGCCACGAGCTAGGTTTAAAGCTAAATCACCCAAGCTAGTCAAATGTTGTAAATTGAGACTGTATACATGTCGAGCATTAGGATAGCAACCATTAATATATGTGGTCTAAATACCCCCCGGAAGAGGAAAAAAACGCAGATGATTTAAGAACTTTAAAAGCAGATATTTACTGCCTGCAAGAAACACATGTAGAAAAGGCAGATAGGAAATTGTTAGAAAGCCTGTGTTTGCGGTTACTATGGTGTACCGAACAGGTGACTAAAACAATGGGGGTTGCGATTATGGCAGCTAGTGCTAACTGCATTGTTAATCAGCAGAAAGTAGATACCATTGGTAGGTGGGTAATAATGGAGTGTTTAGTAGGGAATGTTAGATTCACGTTATGTTCATAATACGGTTCATCGGAGGATGACCCCTCATTATTTGAATTTATATCTGTAGAATTGACACTAAGGCCCGCACCATACATTATCTGTGGTGATTTTAATTTGAATGGGTCATGGGATGGGGCAAAGAGCCTAAGACATATTAGAAGGAATAAATATCCAGGGCGGAAGCCTAGAGTTTTTCCAGACTCTTAAGAATATGCAAAAGGAGGTTGGGTTAATAGATGTATGGTTAGCTCTGGAAGGCCCTAAACCGGGGTATACTTATTTTTCTGCACCACATAGGAAATTTGCTAGACTGGATTATTTTTTTGTGTCTCCAATATTTCTAGACGAATTAGAGATTAAGCTATACCTTCGCTTTATGGCGGACCATAACCCACTGGTATTAGTAATTAAGGATAGAGATCGCCAGAGAGTTCAGAAGAATTGGACATTTGAGCGTGGTTTGTTGAATGATTCTTTGTATATACAGCACATGAATGTGCGGTTAAAGGAATTTTTAGATTTCAATATTGGAACAGCCCCAATAGAAATAGTCTGGGATACATTTAAGGCAGTTATACGGGGGGAAACTATGGGGTATAGTATAAAGCGACAGAAGCAGGCGACAGCTCAGCTTCAGATATATATGGGGAAATTACAGACAGCAGAAGAGCAGTTTATCCGGGCTATTAGGAAGGATGTTGGGGACGAGGACGCTATACATCAGGTTTCAGTTGCAAAAATGGCCCTCGGGAACTATACAACCGAGAGGATAGCAGGGAAAATAGCAACAAAACGAAGTGAGTGTTATGAATGTAGTGAAAAAGTAAGGCATATATTAGCTATGCGGACTCGCCAGAAGGCAACTTCAGGTATAATCATGCAAGTACAAAATAAGGCTGAGCTGACAGTAACAAGACCTGATTCTATTAGAGAAGCCTTCCAGGAATACTATACAGAATTATATGACACAGCTAACATGGAACAGGAGCATATTGCTAGTCACTGGCTAATGCCGACTAGGTGTAGCCAGATTACAGCAGACGATCAAAAAATATTGGAACAGGAGGTGACAGTGGAAGAAACGTTAGACGCACTTGAGGCACTTCCAAGTGGGAAAGCTGTGGGGCCAGATGGTATTCCTTTAGAGCTATACAAACATTTTAAGAAGGTGCTGTTATCAGTTTTGTTGGAATTGATGATTCATGTGCAGACGGGTGGTAATCCTCCCCCATCCTGGGGCTCCGCGAATATTGTGGTATTTTTAAAGAAAGGGAGGAATCTGGATAGTTTAAGCTCATATCACCCTATCACCTTGATGAATAGTGATGCAAAAATGTACTCCAAAATATTAGCGACTCGATTGTCTGGATGCATTCGCAAGTTGGTTAGTTGTAACCAGCATGGTTTTGTTCCCGGTAGGGATACAACTGATCACATAAGGAGGGTTATAGCATTATTTGATGCTACACACGTGGCACCAGAACCTATGGCTATGATTTTATTGGATGCAGAGAAAGCATTTGACAGAGTTAATTGGAAGTATCTTTGGGATATCTTAAGGGTATATGGCTTAGGGGAAAGATTCACTACACCTATCAAAGCATTTTATAAGGAACCAAGTGCTAGCATACGGATCGGGGGAGAATGCTCCGATTCCTTTAGGATTAGACGGGGTACATGGTGAACATGGACATCGCTGCCATTATTATTTGTGCTGTACTTAGACCCTTTCCTACGAGTTTTGGAAAAGAGTACGAATGTTCAGCCAGTTATTCGTCATGGGTGGTCAACAAAATTTTGGCTTATGCAGACGATGTGGCAGTTATAACCGCAAACCCTGATAGAAATCAAGGATGTGGCAGAAAATCTTGGGGTAGTCTCCGGCTATCTCCTCAACAGAGATAAGACGCAAATAGTTATGAATGAGTATTGTAGATCGTCAGATACACGGAAAGTAGATCACGCAGTTTACTTAGGGATTGATATTCGACCTCAGGTAGAAGAGATTGTCCGGTCTAACCTTTTGCCTATTATAGAAAATGCCAGATATAGCTTTAGTAGATGGAATAACTTGCACATGACAATCATGGGGCGGTGTAATTTGGTAAAGATGACGTTTCTACCGAAAATACTATATTTATTTCATGCAATTCCATCGGAAATTGAGAAATCTTGGTTTAGGAAATTAGACCAACTAATTATGCGTTTTGTTTGGTGATACGGGAAGATACGCAGGGCAAGCAAATATATGACACTCTCAAGGGAAAAGGGCAGATGGTCCCTCCCCAACTTTAAGGTGTACCAGATGGCAGCTGCCATTCAGTATATGCAATCATTGTTCATAAGGGAAACATTTGTAAATGATAAGGAATATGTCCCTAGCATTTATGAGCTATTAATTGGCTCGGATGCAAAAGGGGCGATGTTCAAGCTCTTGGAACCAAGCTATTTTAAGAAAACTCGGTTTAAAGTTCTTCATGCAGCTTTTAAAATCTGGAGTCCGCTGCGAAAGAAAACGGGGTTGGGAAGGTATAATTACTATACTTTGATCAAAGATAATAGGTTCCTCCCTGGGATTTTTCACGACAGTATTATGAAGCAGTGGAATCAAAAGGGCATACAAAGGCTCGGGGATTTTTTTTAAGACTCTACAATTATGGCTTTTGGAAACCTATGAGGGAAATTTGAATTAGCCCAAACAAGCTTTTTTAAATACCTATAAGTCAGAGACTTTATTTCACGAAAGACTGGTGGACCTGTAGGGTTTGTTAAGAATTCCTTACTGGATAAGATGAACTCACCTGACAAGAATACAATACGATTATCATATGTGGAGTTGACAAACAATCTTCCTGATGATTTAAGGAAGTATAGTCAAAAATGGAATATTGAGCTAAACGTTGAAGAGGAAGCCTTTTATGAGTCTCTAGAGTTAGGGTGTACCTCCCTGCTGTCAGCATCTCTCCAGGCACAACATTATAAAACAATATTCGACTTGTATATTACACCCAGGAAATTAGCACAATGGGGTCGGGAACAAGGGGTACATTGCTCTTGATGTCAACAACATGAGGTGGATATAATCCATATGATTGCGACTTGTATAAAATTAGTGAATATTCAAGCGAAACTGGAAAAGTTTATTAAAAATACTGTAGGACTAGAAATTTAGTTAACACCGGGGTGGTGTTATTAGGAGTTACGGAACAAAGGAAGCCTACTGTCAGAAAATTTATTTTTTATGATTATGTCAGTATATCGACTGTGTATTTCTTCGGGATGGCTTGATCAAGCACTTCCTACATATATATTTTTTAAATAGACAAGTGATAATTATTGATTTGTTTTATAGTTAGTGAAGTTGATATTATATGTAATCGTATTTTCTGTTTCTTTTTTAAAGTATATGGTAACTTTTTAAAATAAATAGATATATTTTTGTGTACTCTAATTAAATAATGTTTTGTAGTAAGGGCACAGGGCAAACAAATATTGGGTTGGGTATTCCTTTATAGGGAATTACCCATTCCAAGATATGCGATTCACTTCCTGGTCACTACAAACTCCTTCCTCCCTGCGTGCCATATAGGCCATTAGGACATGGGTTTGATGTGTTGCATACGTGTTCAGGTGTTATCTTTTCCAGCAGGTTCAGCACTCTTAATTCTCTGTTCCTGTCTTTTAACAGGAATTGTTCTTGGTGTATATCCCTTTCCCTAATCCTTTTCCTGGTCTCTTGATTTTGATTTAGTCATTAGCCACCTTTGTGTCTACCCCTGGCCTGGTCTATATCTGAGTGTGGATACTACCTTTACCAGTCACCATTTCCTCACCAGTTCCAGCCACAGGTTTTTTTTTTAATGCTAATTCCTTTTTCCTACTTGATAGTGGTTTATTTATGGAGGCACATTCTTTAGGTGATGTTTCCAATCATCACTTAGAATTGTGGCTGCTCATAGCGATCATCCCTTCCTCAGGGTTCAAGACTTCCCAATATAAAGAATGTAACTGGCACTGGCACGTTGCATCTGGCAGATGTGACTTTCAGTACTTCTATTCTAAATGCTTATAACCTTTTTGATTTAGAGAACATTTGGGCAGCTGAACCTGAGTTGTTGCTTTGTTGACTTTTGCACCTCTTCCAATTTGCCAGGACCTAAACATTAATTTAGTTGTATTGCTTCTATTTTGGTCTCAAGCTTTACTTATTTGCAATGCCAAATGTGCATTTCTTTTCTTTCTTCGCTTTGAAAAACTTCATTGTCAAGATGCAAAAATTGGCATGATGTTAACTGGTACTCATGGGCCCATTGAGGCTCAGCTTAATTTTCCACCTGAAGAATTAAATCTCATTTAGTTTGGAGTTTAGTTTTCTGTCAGTATCCCTGTTGTTGACAGTTGGATGACTTTCCATCTTCTAGTGTCATTTATAGAAGTAGTTGTTTCCTCAATATAGTTTTACAACGGACATTCTCCTATGTACTTAAAAGTTTTGGTTTTGGTGAAAGAGCATTTCTGCACGGTCTATTAGGAGACCATAATACCATACATTGGATGCTGTTGGTGTATGACGTGGGTGGATGCCTAATATTGCCAGTAGATCCTCATGAAGCAAGATCTGCACCAGACCAGATTTAAGTGTTTAATTATTCATATGTAACATTCATCGTAGTAAATCCTACTCTTCCTCATGAGGTGTGGACTATGGGCATAATTACGAGCCTGATGGTCAACAGACTGCCAGACTTGTGGTGGCAGTCATGACTGCTGTGTCTTTGGCAGTCCAACTGTCAAATTAAGACTTTGGCGGTCGGACCACCAAAACACCGCCATTTCGCCAGGCCCATTGTTCCGCTGCCCTTGAGAATCCTCCATGGCGGCGGAGCGCGCTCCGCCGCCATGGGGATTCTGACACCCCCTACCAGGATGGCGGTAGGGGGTGCCGCAGGGGCCCCCGTAAGAGGGCCCCAAAAATAATTTCAGTGTCTGCCTAGCAGACACTGAAATTCGCGACGGGTGCTACTGCACCCGTCGCACTCCAGCAACTCCGCCGGCTCCATTCGGAGCCGGCTTAATCGTTGCTGGGTCTTTCCCGCTGTGCTGGCGGGCGGCCTTTTGGCGGTCACCCGCCAGCACAGCGGGAAAGCCAGAATGGCCGCCGCGGTCTTGTGACCGCGGTGCGGTCATTTGGCGGTAACCGCATGGCGGGCGGCGACCGCCGCCCGCCGCGGTTAGAATCACCGCCACTGTCTCATAGCCCCATTCAGCCATGCATCATGCGCTATGTAAGAGCCAACTCATGAGAAATGAAGCGAAGTGAACACCAAATTTGCAGATTGATATTCAGTAATAGCAGAAAAGGAAGGTGAGCTGAAGAAAAAATAGTATGGCCCAAATGGAGCCTTCGCCTCAGACCCGGTACCTGATCACATTTGTTGCCCAGCCGCTCCTGGTTCTCCTCCTGGGGTTTTAAATCTTGTTTTCCCTCACCCTCCTGCTGCTTTTCATCCCAGACACGGGGAAGGGGGGGGTGCACGGGACCCCACGCCAATGCTGATGTTCCTCTGAACGGAGTGGAGCAGTATCCAAGAAGAAGTAACGTCAGCGAAGGACACTGACAGGCCGGCGCGCGCGCCAAGCTTCTAGGCGCGAGCCGGCCTCGGCGTGTAAGGAGTCTCCAAAAAGAAATATTCGTCAGCGAAGGACGCTTTCAGGCCGGCGCGCGCCGAGCTCCCAGCGCCAGCCGGCCTCACGTGTAAGGGGACCCTGAGAATCCGCACAGAGCGGCGAGGCGGCAACGCCTCAGCAACCTCGCTCACTCCGTGCAGAAAAACGCAAGGAGCCCCGGCCGCCTAAAGCTTTCCAGCACGCCCTCGGATCCGGGCGGAAAAAAAGGGAATAAAAAGGGGGGAACGTTTCTCCCGGGCTGAGGGCATCCTCAGCCCGCTCTCGGCCTTCGTCCGAGCCAGCACCAGAGGTGGCCGTGGCGTAGAGTTGACGCGACTACGCTGATGCCATCTGTCTCTCATGTCAACTCCCCAACTGGGACTGGGAAGCTGAAATTCAGAGAGTACATAGGTACCCATTAGTACGCCGGGAAGGTCGTAGAGAGCAGCCTAAACATCCTAGAGCTATTCTGGTCTATTTTGGGAATTATCTTTTGAGACAGTCTATATATGAAAAAGCCCGTCCCAACGCTTTGCGTAGTGGCGGTGGAGTAACTTTTTGTACTCAACCCGATTACTATCATGGCACAGTGGAGTGAAGGTGGAGATTGCGGCAGCTGATTAAGCCCTTTCAAGATAAAGGGGGAGGGGCGTATTTACTTCCTCCCGCTCACCTTAAAACTGTGTTTAATGGAAAAACTTGAGTATTTAATTCAGAAGTTCAGGCTAAAGAGTATTTACTTGGACTGTAATTTAATATGATGTGAAGAAATTAAGTAGGTTTGGAGTCCTCAAAGGGAGCATAAGAGGCCGGTCACTAGGGGGTGGGGGTGGTGGGTGGCAGGCGTCACCTAGGCAACACCAACATTCAGGCCAACGGGGGTCTGACTGTCTCAAGGAGGGGGGAGAGGGAGCTGGGGGTCTCTGGAGGGGAAGGGTGAGAGGGGTGTCAGGGGGGTGCCGGGGGGGTTTGGGAGAGATGGGGGGTGGGGACAAGCTCTGTCTGGGGTGGGGGATGGGGGGAAAAGAGAAAAATTTGTACCCAAAAAGGTGTGTAGCATAATGTATGATGTTACTTATGTAAGAAGGCCACGAGCTAGGTTTAAAGCTAAATCACCCAAGCTAGTCAAATGTTGTAAATTGAGACTGTATACATGTCGAGCATTAGGATAGCAACCATTAATATATGTGGTCTAAATACCCCCCGGAAGAGGAAAAAAACGCAGATGATTTAAGAACTTTAAAAGCAGATATTTACTGCCTGCAAGAAACACATGTAGAAAAGGCAGATAGGAAATTGTTAGAAAGCCTGTGTTTGCGGTTACTATGGTGTACCGAACAGGTGACTAAAACAATGGGGGTTGCGATTATGGCAGCTAGTGCTAACTGCATTGTTAATCAGCAGAAAGTAGATACCATTGGTAGGTGGGTAATAATGGAGTGTTTAGTAGGGAATGTTAGATTCACGTTATGTTCATAATACGGTTCATCGGAGGATGACCCCTCATTATTTGAATTTATATCTGTAGAATTGACACTAAGGCCCGCACCATACATTATCTGTGGTGATTTTAATTTGAATGGGTCATGGGATGGGGCAAAGAGCCTAAGACATATTAGAAGGAATAAATATCCAGGGCGGAAGCCTAGAGTTTTTCCAGACTCTTAAGAATATGCAAAAGGAGGTTGGGTTAATAGATGTATGGTTAGCTCTGGAAGGCCCTAAACCGGGGTATACTTATTTTTCTGCACCACATAGGAAATTTGCTAGACTGGATTATTTTTTTGTGTCTCCAATATTTCTAGACGAATTAGAGATTAAGCTATACCTTCGCTTTATGGCGGACCATAACCCACTGGTATTAGTAATTAAGGATAGAGATCGCCAGAGAGTTCAGAAGAATTGGACATTTGAGCGTGGTTTGTTGAATGATTCTTTGTATATACAGCACATGAATGTGCGGTTAAAGGAATTTTTAGATTTCAATATTGGAACAGCCCCAATAGAAATAGTCTGGGATACATTTAAGGCAGTTATACGGGGGGAAACTATGGGGTATAGTATAAAGCGACAGAAGCAGGCGACAGCTCAGCTTCAGATATATATGGGGAAATTACAGACAGCAGAAGAGCAGTTTATCCGGGCTATTAGGAAGGATGTTGGGGACGAGGACGCTATACATCAGGTTTCAGTTGCAAAAATGGCCCTCGGGAACTATACAACCGAGAGGATAGCAGGGAAAATAGCAACAAAACGAAGTGAGTGTTATGAATGTAGTGAAAAAGTAAGGCATATATTAGCTATGCGGACTCGCCAGAAGGCAACTTCAGGTATAATCATGCAAGTACAAAATAAGGCTGAGCTGACAGTAACAAGACCTGATTCTATTAGAGAAGCCTTCCAGGAATACTATACAGAATTATATGACACAGCTAACATGGAACAGGAGCATATTGCTAGTCACTGGCTAATGCCGACTAGGTGTAGCCAGATTACAGCAGACGATCAAAAAATATTGGAACAGGAGGTGACAGTGGAAGAAACGTTAGACGCACTTGAGGCACTTCCAAGTGGGAAAGCTGTGGGGCCAGATGGTATTCCTTTAGAGCTATACAAACATTTTAAGAAGGTGCTGTTATCAGTTTTGTTGGAATTGATGATTCATGTGCAGACGGGTGGTAATCCTCCCCCATCCTGGGGCTCCGCGAATATTGTGGTATTTTTAAAGAAAGGGAGGAATCTGGATAGTTTAAGCTCATATCACCCTATCACCTTGATGAATAGTGATGCAAAAATGTACTCCAAAATATTAGCGACTCGATTGTCTGGATGCATTCGCAAGTTGGTTAGTTGTAACCAGCATGGTTTTGTTCCCGGTAGGGATACAACTGATCACATAAGGAGGGTTATAGCATTATTTGATGCTACACACGTGGCACCAGAACCTATGGCTATGATTTTATTGGATGCAGAGAAAGCATTTGACAGAGTTAATTGGAAGTATCTTTGGGATATCTTAAGGGTATATGGCTTAGGGGAAAGATTCACTACACCTATCAAAGCATTTTATAAGGAACCAAGTGCTAGCATACGGATCGGGGGAGAATGCTCCGATTCCTTTAGGATTAGACGGGGTACATGGTGAACATGGACATCGCTGCCATTATTATTTGTGCTGTACTTAGACCCTTTCCTACGAGTTTTGGAAAAGAGTACGAATGTTCAGCCAGTTATTCGTCATGGGTGGTCAACAAAATTTTGGCTTATGCAGACGATGTGGCAGTTATAACCGCAAACCCTGATAGAAATCAAGGATGTGGCAGAAAATCTTGGGGTAGTCTCCGGCTATCTCCTCAACAGAGATAAGACGCAAATAGTTATGAATGAGTATTGTAGATCGTCAGATACACGGAAAGTAGATCACGCAGTTTACTTAGGGATTGATATTCGACCTCAGGTAGAAGAGATTGTCCGGTCTAACCTTTTGCCTATTATAGAAAATGCCAGATATAGCTTTAGTAGATGGAATAACTTGCACATGACAATCATGGGGCGGTGTAATTTGGTAAAGATGACGTTTCTACCGAAAATACTATATTTATTTCATGCAATTCCATCGGAAATTGAGAAATCTTGGTTTAGGAAATTAGACCAACTAATTATGCGTTTTGTTTGGTGATACGGGAAGATACGCAGGGCAAGCAAATATATGACACTCTCAAGGGAAAAGGGCAGATGGTCCCTCCCCAACTTTAAGGTGTACCAGATGGCAGCTGCCATTCAGTATATGCAATCATTGTTCATAAGGGAAACATTTGTAAATGATAAGGAATATGTCCCTAGCATTTATGAGCTATTAATTGGCTCGGATGCAAAAGGGGCGATGTTCAAGCTCTTGGAACCAAGCTATTTTAAGAAAACTCGGTTTAAAGTTCTTCATGCAGCTTTTAAAATCTGGAGTCCGCTGCGAAAGAAAACGGGGTTGGGAAGGTATAATTACTATACTTTGATCAAAGATAATAGGTTCCTCCCTGGGATTTTTCACGACAGTATTATGAAGCAGTGGAATCAAAAGGGCATACAAAGGCTCGGGGATTTTTTTTAAGACTCTACAATTATGGCTTTTGGAAACCTATGAGGGAAATTTGAATTAGCCCAAACAAGCTTTTTTAAATACCTATAAGTCAGAGACTTTATTTCACGAAAGACTGGTGGACCTGTAGGGTTTGTTAAGAATTCCTTACTGGATAAGATGAACTCACCTGACAAGAATACAATACGATTATCATATGTGGAGTTGACAAACAATCTTCCTGATGATTTAAGGAAGTATAGTCAAAAATGGAATATTGAGCTAAACGTTGAAGAGGAAGCCTTTTATGAGTCTCTAGAGTTAGGGTGTACCTCCCTGCTGTCAGCATCTCTCCAGGCACAACATTATAAAACAATATTCGACTTGTATATTACACCCAGGAAATTAGCACAATGGGGTCGGGAACAAGGGGTACATTGCTCTTGATGTCAACAACATGAGGTGGATATAATCCATATGATTGCGACTTGTATAAAATTAGTGAATATTCAAGCGAAACTGGAAAAGTTTATTAAAAATACTGTAGGACTAGAAATTTAGTTAACACCGGGGTGGTGTTATTAGGAGTTACGGAACAAAGGAAGCCTACTGTCAGAAAATTTATTTTTTATGATTATGTCAGTATATCGACTGTGTATTTCTTCGGGATGGCTTGATCAAGCACTTCCTACATATATATTTTTTAAATAGACAAGTGATAATTATTGATTTGTTTTATAGTTAGTGAAGTTGATATTATATGTAATCGTATTTTCTGTTTCTTTTTTAAAGTATATGGTAACTTTTTAAAATAAATAGATATATTTTTGTGTACTCTAATTAAATAATGTTTTGTAGTAAGGGCACAGGGCAAACAAATATTGGGTTGGGTATTCCTTTATAGGGAATTACCCATTCCAAGATATGCGATTCACTTCCTGGTCACTACAAACTCCTTCCTCCCTGCGTGCCATATAGGCCATTAGGACATGGGTTTGATGTGTTGCATACGTGTTCAGGTGTTATCTTTTCCAGCAGGTTCAGCACTCTTAATTCTCTGTTCCTGTCTTTTAACAGGAATTGTTCTTGGTGTATATCCCTTTCCCTAATCCTTTTCCTGGTCTCTTGATTTTGATTTAGTCATTAGCCACCTTTGTGTCTACCCCTGGCCTGGTCTATATCTGAGTGTGGATACTACCTTTACCAGTCACCATTTCCTCACCAGTTCCAGCCACAGGTTTTTTTTTTAATGCTAATTCCTTTTTCCTACTTGATAGTGGTTTATTTATGGAGGCACATTCTTTAGGTGATGTTTCCAATCATCACTTAGAATTGTGGCTGCTCATAGCGATCATCCCTTCCTCAGGGTTCAAGACTTCCCAATATAAAGAATGTAACTGGCACTGGCACGTTGCATCTGGCAGATGTGACTTTCAGTACTTCTATTCTAAATGCTTATAACCTTTTTGATTTAGAGAACATTTGGGCAGCTGAACCTGAGTTGTTGCTTTGTTGACTTTTGCACCTCTTCCAATTTGCCAGGACCTAAACATTAATTTAGTTGTATTGCTTCTATTTTGGTCTCAAGCTTTACTTATTTGCAATGCCAAATGTGCATTTCTTTTCTTTCTTCGCTTTGAAAAACTTCATTGTCAAGATGCAAAAATTGGCATGATGTTAACTGGTACTCATGGGCCCATTGAGGCTCAGCTTAATTTTCCACCTGAAGAATTAAATCTCATTTAGTTTGGAGTTTAGTTTTCTGTCAGTATCCCTGTTGTTGACAGTTGGATGACTTTCCATCTTCTAGTGTCATTTATAGAAGTAGTTGTTTCCTCAATATAGTTTTACAACGGACATTCTCCTATGTACTTAAAAGTTTTGGTTTTGGTGAAAGAGCATTTCTGCACGGTCTATTAGGAGACCATAATACCATACATTGGATGCTGTTGGTGTATGACGTGGGTGGATGCCTAATATTGCCAGTAGATCCTCATGAAGCAAGATCTGCACCAGACCAGATTTAAGTGTTTAATTATTCATATGTAACATTCATCGTAGTAAATCCTACTCTTCCTCATGAGGTGTGGACTATGGGCATAATTACGAGCCTGATGGTCAACAGACTGCCAGACTTGTGGTGGCAGTCATGACTGCTGTGTCTTTGGCAGTCCAACTGTCAAATTAAGACTTTGGCGGTCGGACCACCAAAACACCGCCATTTCGCCAGGCACATTGTTCCCAACAGGCTAACATCGGTCTTGGTTGTAATCAGCCAAGGAGGCGCTGAAATCAGCACCACCCTGCTGATTACAACTTTGTTCTCCGACAGTCTTTTTGTGGTGGTTCAACTGCTACGAAAAGGTTGCCGGAGAACAAGTGCAGGGGGACACATGAGTCCCACAGCCCAGCACCCTCGAAATGCACTCTGTCTGCTGTGCAGGTGCTGGTGTGCCCTGCGTACAGCAGCATTGCTGCCAGCCCTATTACGAGCCAATGGCAATACTACAGCACCTTTCCCACAGGCTGACAGGCGGAAACCTTAGTTTCCCCTAGGTCTTGGAACCAGGCAAGTTGTCCTATCCCTTTAATTGTCACCACATTGTTAGGGATTGCACATGTCTGATACATGGGCTAACTCTCATGAAGATTACACATAGGAAATCGATGGTCAACAATAGTTTAAGTTCAGCACAGTTGAGGAGAATGCACAATTTCCATCATTTTGCACTACAGAACACACTGAGTAGTCTAGTACATCTGGTGGTATTACATTGGCTAATAATTCCACAACCAACTCCTTGTTCTAGAAAGTACTGAGTATTAGGAAACATTGGCCCAGCTCCATCATGGACACAGATCAAAGACCCTCCTTCAGAACCCTCATAGAAAATTGATTGATGTGTGCCACAAGTGCCTCCCCTTTAACCTTACCCCTTCATTATATCAGGCTACTTCTGTCTCGTATTTGGGGGGGGGAACTAAATTCACAGTCATTCAACTATTGTGATCTCTCTCAAATCGGGTGTAAGTAAGATCCTGTCTTGTGAAGAGGTATCTATCATATGTATGCATAGTTCTGGGAGTCTATTGTTGGCGCATGACTTCCTCTGACTGGAACAGCTAGTGTACCCAGATGCAAGGAAAGACTGTTTTGAGTGAGATTGTGCCTGCAGCTTCAATGAGCTTAATCCTAGTGTTAATGGAAATGATGTCTGTGGGGCTGATTGGTTGTATTCCTGTGTGGGATGACTGTGCATGGATCATATAATGATGTTCCAATGTTGGGGAGATGTGAATAGGAGCTGGCATGCAAAGCAATCATAAAATGTACTTCAGCTGTGCCCCTTCCCCACATGTGGGTGAGGAGTCTATTCCACCTAGTGGGTCATTAATTGAGATGGACCTCCTGAGAAGAAGGGACAGGACCCTTTCAATCCAATACCTGGGTGGGCAAGACCTAAGCTGGTTCAAACTGCCAGAGTGCAGATTCCTTGAGGTCTTCTTGGCCTTTGACTGCCTCTGCTGCCAAGGGTGGAGCAGAAAGTGAAGATGATTCATTTGGAATTGGGATCTACCAGACTTCTGCAAGTCAATAATTTAGTGATGCTAGAATGGCCACTACTATATGGCTACTAGCTCAGGTGGGTGGAGCAGGGCACAGGTGGTATCCCGCTCCATGTCCAGGAGTAGCCCGCCCTGTCTCATATCTTGCAAAATGTCAGGTGCCAACCACAGTTTCCGTGACAGGGATCCTAGGCTGGCCTGATAATTCATTGGACCCACATGAAAATTTTAATATCATCCAAGAAATCACCCTGTCTTTTCCTACAAGTTTTCTGTTCATATCCTAGAAAAGAAGACAGAGCTGCTGTGATCTGCATGCAAGGATGAAGGTGCCCCACTCCTGAGAGCAAGTGGTGTAGAGAGCAAAATGCCTCATTTCAGAATGCTTGAGGTCTACAAGGGACAGATGCATATGTAATAATAAACGTACCTTAGAATGATTTAGATTTGGCCTTTGTGAACAGCTACTTGGATGGCAGTGATATCCTTCTCTGTAAATAAATATGAGTTAACTACCTCCTTGTAAGCAAGTGAGGCAGCTTATGACTGATCCCTAGTGCAACAGGGCCTGCCATAATATGACAATGAAGAGAAGAGTGTACCACACAGTTAGACTAATGTATGGGAATGTTCTTTCACTGATGTACTCAACCAAGAGGAAGCACTGACATCTGTAGTAGTGCACTGTAGAAACTGTTTGGGATTCCTGGTGTTACACCTTTTAGTGTTCAGGCATAGCATGCCAGTGTGTTGAATGTGAATCCAGTCTCCTTCTTGTCAGAACCAACAGTGCACATCACCTAGGGAGATGATGAAATAAAGTGGACAGTTCACCAAACCAATGTGATAAACTATGTACTTGTGAAAAACACAGTGAATATTAATATTAGCTGTATAATAGTTGGCTCCATTTAAATTAGGTTCAAATGAAGCCATGTCTTTTACAATAAATTTGGCCTTTATAATAAGTTAGCACGGCATATTTGAAAGCTGGTTAGGCAATCATCCCTTGTATGCATACGCTTAAAGATACATCAGCATTTCTAGATAAACAGCTTTCCATTTGCTTACAAGTAGCCTAAGTACTAAAATGTATTCATTACCATCTGTTTTGCCTTTGCAAAACAGACACAAAGTAGTGGGCACTATCATCAGCTCTAGCTTAGACCTTTCACACACCCTTTGTCTGGGTACTGCTCAAAAGCAATCCTAAACATTTCAGGTGGCCCGTACCAGGCTGATCATTGGCTTGATGAGTCAGGTCCCTGGACCCAATACCAGACCAGAACAACAATGCCCAGTAGTCGAATACAGGACCAGACTTAAGTGTTTCTGACTCCTCAAAGTCTCCACAGCACCCCAAATTATTTTCAAAACAAGTGCATTCCTTAACAAAACTGGGGACTTCAGGAAACTTTGCCTCAGAAGCTCTACATCTGTCCTCACTATAGGCTTACAGGTTTTCAGCATTTGATCTCAAGTTATGGAGTTCTCTGCCTCTATTCTATCCAACCATGCCTAGTGAACATGAAGAAAGTGAAACAAAGGAAATTCATGATGGGGACAGTCAATCGAGACAGACACCAATGAAGGTAACAAATGAGATGGCTCAAGGAAACTGTGAGATCTGAGAATGTCACAGTCCCTCTGCAGATAATTTACACCACTTTTAATGCTTGCACCTAGTACAAGTAGATTTTAAAGAAAATGCTTAAAGGCATCTTATCAAACTTAAGGTTCCATAGCAACCAACACCCACTTAGGTACCTTCTAGGCGACGAACAGCACAATTTAGCCCTCAAAAGTGGCAACAATCTAAAACCAGCACAAAAAATAAGCTCCAAAAATACAAACGTTTGCTTAAACAGCTCGAAGAAAACCATGATCAGAGCCTGCAAATAAATTATGGAAAGTGTAAATAGAAGATAATCAGTGAAAAAAGCAAGATAAGCAATTAATGAAAACTGACCTTTTTCTAAACAATCTGGTCAAAAGTCATTATCTCTACCATTGAGAGACTTGATGGATGCACTTTTTAGGTCTGGACAGCGACAACTCATGCTGTGCATGTGCTTTCACTTGTGAGGGGTATGTTTTACATTAAAGGCCTTAGAGCACACCCATTGATTGCGGCGTAGAAAGTCAACTTGTACAGCTTTACAGTGATGGTACATCTGCCCAGGGAGATTTCTGGACAACAGGAATGTTCCAGTCAGGTACTATTAAACAGTCATATCAAAATATATCAATGGAATTGAAAGTTAAAAACTTAGAAAAAGTTTACTGTGATATACATTACAAAATGTACATTACAAATGACTGTCTAAATGTCACAAATATCCACTCACACATTTATCAGGAGGTGTCACATCAAAACTCATGGCCCAGAGAGTAGTTGTCAGTATTCAAAGTTTCAGTGAACAGCATTTCCTGTTAAGGTCTAGCTTGACAGCGCAGACCATACAAGAAATATTGTTACCAATTCTTTAAAATATACATAGAATGGGCTTTGGCTCCATCCAAATGAGTAGTACTCTCTGCTCACATTATATTGGCTAATTGTTGTTTCACTCCACCTTTCAAGAAGTATCCAGGAATGTTGGAATGCAGCAGAAACTGTTTCACATGTTTGCCATATTCAATTATTAATCTCATATATATATTCTGTACAGAAGCAAACATTTTTGATACAGTTTTCCCACCATTAGCAAAGCCAACACAGCGGGCTGTAATCCGGTACGGGGTACACACATCGCATGTAAACGGTATTTGTGAGGCCTATGTTTTCACATGTTGACCAACTGACCTACTTGCTTTGCCAGTACTTGTTCGCTTTCTCGATTTCGAAAATAGACCGCAGATAAGGAACATTAAAAAAAATCTAAAGACCTTGTCACATCCAAAGTTAATTGAGGGCATCTTCCATTCACTTTCTGTGATACTATAATAGTTAACACTTTCATCAAAAAATTGTTACTTGCCACCTCTGCATGGACTGGGCCTTTGCTGAAGTAGATGAGTGAAGTACCGGCGTGGCAACCTTTTGATAGGAAATGGGCTTGCCCCTTGAGCATGACATGAACAGATGAATAAATAAAATACAGCCGCTGCTGTCTGCGCCGAATAAAATAACTTTGTGAATATTAATGGAATGTTTATGATATTAAGTTGATAAGCGAGATTCTACTAAAAATCAAACCACATTTCTATCCGGGAAATCTTCTTGTTATTTATTGAGTATTTAAAGCCCCCACAAATTGCACAAATTAAGTATTTTTCTAAAACTCGAAAAAGATGTTTTGAACATGGATAAAAGGAAAGGTCATATACTTCAGCTATACTTGAACTACTGATGAGGGCGGACAAGTAAAATTTACTGTATACTCTTTGCAGTCAGACTTGAAGCAATAAACTGCCCATAACTCTGTCAACATTTATTGCTTTTCAAGCCAACTGGGAACCGAATGATTGACTATTTCATCCACTCTAAAACCAGAAGTTTCTGAACGACAAACATAATGTAGATTAAACCAGCAGTAGTGGGACTGGGTCCAGGGTCCGCAGAAGCAGACGGTTTAGGATTAACCCACAGCTCTAAGTCACTTGGCTGGCCTTGTTTGATAATGTTTTACTGACTGCAAAGAAAACGAGGCCTTCCCTCGCTCCCTAGTACACTTTACCGCTTTACAATAATGAAGCTGCAATCTAAAACTAGTGCATACCTAAAACAATTCAATTTTAATTGCTCAATAATGCTTAAAACTTCCATGTGTTTTCTTTGGGGTTTTTCTGGAGGGGGAATTGAAAAATTAAGGAATGCATTTGAATTCCAAACACATTTTCAAGCTACATTCGTACATATTCTACAACACTTGGTGCCATAAAACTGATACATAGGAAAACAAACCAATTAAAACTGGCCAGATTTAGGACCTCATCATGACTGGCGGTCAGAATGATCCAACCGGCACAGCCGCGGGGAGGAGGCTGCCGTCATACCAGCTGCTTTTCCCCAGTCATATTACAATGTTTCCACTGCACTGACTGGTGGAAACATCGTATTACGATGTTTCCACCAGTCAGACCGGCGGAAACAGTGGCACTGCATTGGCCTCGGCTTCCTTGAGGGAGCCGAGGCCAATCCCACGGCACTACAGCACCCTCAGAATGTGCATTGTTTGCTGTGCAGACAGTGCGCATTCCGAGGGTGTTGGCAGGGGCCCCCGTGGCCCCCAGCACTAGCCAGCCTTTTTATGGCCTGGACCCTGCCATAAAAAGGCTGGCGGAAAAAGGAAACATGATCAGCATAGTGGGCCTGAACTCAGTGCCACAGTGGCTGACCATGACTCCAACCACCAACAGCCTGCTGGGATCCATGATCCTGGGGGTTTTAATCTGACGGTCAGACCACCAGGAGTGTGGCGGTCTGACTGCTACCACAGGTTTGGCAGTCCTCAGACCGCCAAACTCGTAATAGGGCCCTTAGTGTCAAGGAGGCTGACTACAGAGACCCCACTGAACTCTGAACTGCTATACATAGAAGTAGGTTCTAATACCTGATAACTAAGTTAGTTGTTTGATGTGGCAGTTCTACGAGCAATCACATGAACATTTTGGTGTTAACGGAACACAGTACAAACAAGCATTGACAAAGCCAATAAATCTAGGTTTAATCCGCTTACGCATGTTAGAACATGCACAGGCATGAATTTGTGAGTGCCTCTGCACGTATGTCTATGTAATGAGCAAACGGTGAAGGGAGGGCAGGAACACGAAAAATAGACCTTCATACATTGCAAGGAAGCACCCAAACAGTCAATGTAAAAAAGCTAGTGTTTGAAAGGGGCAGACCTAAAGCCCGCTGAATGTATATATTAACAATATGGCAAAGATCCCCGACACAAAAGTATAGGGAAATGTAAAAACGTTTATTAAACTTGAAAATAATAGCAAAGAAAAGTATGTTAAATATGAACATGAATTTTAAATGTACAAAAAAAAAAAATGCTTCAAGAATATTGACTTAGGGGGTCATTCTGACCTCGGCGGTAAAAGGCTCTTACCGCCGGTCAGAAGACCGCCATTCTACCGCCGCGGCCGCGGTAAACCGCCACGGTCATTCTGACCCACAACTGCCAAACCGCCAAAAACCCGACATCCACGGAAGGCCACCTCATCAGCGGTCAGCGATAAACTGGAGATGACCAAACCTCCACCGTCACGCCAACACAAACACGCCCATGCCATTACGACCCACGAATCCACGCGGCGGTCATTTAACCGCGGTATTCCATTGGCGGTACACACCGCCGCGGTCAAAATACACACCCAGCTCCAAAACACAGCCACATTGTACAATTAGAAATACACACACCTGATACACATACAAACACCACTCCCACACATCCAATCAACTATAAAACACACAACCACATCACCCACAAACCCCCACTACTAGAAATTCGGAGAGAAGGCGAGAGAGAGAGAGAGAGAGCACAGCTATCGAAAACCCCAACACACAGAGGAACACAACATCATCACCCACACTACATCCACGCACAAAACACCACACACCACCACACACACCACACTCATCACCACAAACAACACCCCACACCACCCCATGGCACCCCAAAGACACCCCAGGTTCTCGGACCAAGAACTCAGGGTTATGGTGGAGGAAATAATTAGGGTAGAGCCCCAGCTATTCGGCACACAGGTGCAGCACACCACAATAGCCAGGAAGGCGGAGCTATGGCAAAGGATCGTCGACAGGGTCAACGCTGTGGGACAGCATCCCAGAAACCGGGTAGACATCCGAAAGCGCTGGAACGACCTACGGGGGAAGGTGCGGTCGATGGTGTCAAGACACAACATCGCTGTGCAGAAGACTGGCGGCTGACCCCCACCCACTCCACCCGAATTCACAGCATGGGAGCAAGAGGTCTTGAACATCCTGCATCCTGAGGGCCTCGCTGGAGTAGGCGGAGGAATGGACTCTGGTAAGTCTAATCCCAACTACTTCACCCCCCCCAACCACCAGCATGCCAACCCACACACCCACCCTCACCCCCAACCCCCCAGCACACATCCTCCCTGCCAATGTCTCACCAGCACAACCCACCCAACACAACACCAATCCCTGAATGCCAACACAAACCATGGACACCCATCACCTAAGCATGACCACTGCACATACCCATCCCCCCCCACAAACCACCCTCACAACTCCTCCCACAAGGGAATGCCAGCACTGGGGGACAAGGGCACCCACAAATCGCACGCCATGGCACACACAGAAGCAATAACCATACTCTTTTACCCCTGCAGGGCCCGAACGCAACACACCGGCCAGGAGGGTCCAGATTTGTCCATCCCGCCCCCAGAACAGGCCCCCAGTGATGACAGCAGCTCTGTCGACCTAGAACCTGATGACCAGCCCGGACCATCGGGGACCTCTGGACAGTCGGTTCCCTACACACAGACACAGGCCACAGGAGACCCAACCCCCTCTGGGAATACCAGCACAGCTCCTACCCAGCGGGCCCATGCCTCTGTCTCCAGGACGCGTCAATCAGCGGTGTGTCCGCCACTACAGGGCACCCAGGCTGACCCACCACCCCAACAACAACAGGGATCTGGGGGCAGTGGTAGTGGGCACACCGTCCAGGGGACAGAGGCCCGGGGAAACAGGGGAACTGGGAGGGCTGCCGTGCGAGAGGGGGTGGACCGGCCCAGGGAACCCACTCTCCAAGAGGCCCTCACCACCATCATGGGAGCATACCACCACTCCCAGGAGACTATGGCGACGGTACTGGCCAGGTTCCAGGAGATCCAGGCACAGCAGGAGGAACGGTACATGGGGTTCAGAGACGAACTCAGGAACATCAGTACCGCAATGGGGACCATCGTCCTGGCCCTCAACCAGATAGTCACCACATTGCGGGACCATGTGGCACCCCAAAGGGCCCCTGTCACTAGCCCGGACGACGAACAGCCTACCACCTCCGCCGGCGCTAGTGGACAGGAGGCCCCCACACCACGACAGGCCACCAGAACCCCACCTCCTGCTGAAGATCAACCACCCCGCAAGCGGAACCTGAGATCACACAAGAAGACAGAGTAGGATGCCAAGACCCCCGCCAGCATAAGATACTCCCTGATGTCATCCCACTGTCCCACATTGTCACCCTGTCCAACCTTGAACTGCCCCTGCTCCATCCTTCCACAGGCATATGGACAATGCACCTGTGCGACTGAGAACTGGACTCTGCCATGGACATTACTCCACCCCCACCCATCACCGTTTTACTATCATGGACCTATATGCAGCACTTAAAATAAATCACCAATTGCACTTCAAATTTCAGGAGTCTGCTTGTATTCTTTATAAATGTATTACACATAACGGTGCAATAATGTTCAGTTACATTGTGATGACAACATACCAATGTCAATAAGCATTAGTCCATGGGCAAACAAAGCAGAAGTCACGCTGTGGGTCATACAGCTCTGAAAAGGGAAGGGAAAGTCAAAAATCAGTTAAAAGGAACTGGGGGGGAAACACAGAAAGTAGAGATGCAGGAGGCCAGAAGTAAATGTAAAATGGCGTGGGTGATTCTTACCTGTGTGCTACTGAAAATACTGTTGTATAACTGTGTCCCTGTTGTCCGTGTCGTCCCCGTCGTCTTCCTCCTCTTCACTCTCCACAGGCTCCACAGCTGCTACAACACCACCATCTGGACCATCCTCCTGCAGGAAAGGCACCTGGCGTCGCAATGCAAGATTGTGAAGCATACAGCAGGCCACGATGATATGACACACCTTCTTTGGTGAGTACATTAGGGATCCACCTGTCATATGCAGGCACCTAAACCTGGCCTTCAGGACCCCGAAGGTCCGTTCTATAATCCTCCTAGTTCGCCCATGTGCCTCATTGTACCGTTCCTCTGCCCTGGTCCGGGGATTCCTCACTGGGGTCAATAGCCAAGGCAGGTTGGGGTAACCAGAGTCACCTATTAGCCACTATGTAGCTGTTCCATCACATAAGGGATGCTGCTATTTCGCATGAAATACGCGTCATGCACTGACCCAGGGAACTTGGCATTTAGATGGGAGATGTACTGGTCAGCCAAACAGACCACCTGGACATTCATCGAATGGTAATTTTTTCTATTTCTGTACACCTGCTCATTGTCTTTTGGGGGTACTAAAGCCACATGGGTCCCATCAATGGCACCAATGATGTTGGGGATATGTCCAAGGGCATAGAAATCACCCTTCACAGTGGCCAAATCACCCTCCTCAGGGAAAACAATGTACCTCCGCATGTATTTCATCAGGGCAGACAACACTCTGGACAAAACCTTAGAAAACATAGGCTGAGACATCCCTGATGACATGGCCACTGTTGTCTGAAAAGACCCACTTGCCAAAAAATGGAGTACTGACAGAACCTGCAACAGAGGGGGAATCCCTGTGGGTTGGCGGATGGGGGACATCAGGTCTGGCTCCAGCTGGGCACACAGTTCATGTATAGTGGCTCGGTCAAGTCGGTATCGAAGTATAATATGTTGTTCTTCCATTGTCGACAGGTCCACCAGCGGTCGGTACACGGGAGGATTCATCCTTCTCCTCGCAAGTCCCAGCGGATGGTGCCTAGGAAGGACAACATGGAGCACAGAGTCAAGTAACCCACAGGTTCGTTCACATAGCTTGCACAGTACACGAATCGCTATGCATGGAACGGCTTGTATGAGTGGCAATGCAAGGCCTAGGCCTGTGTGACGCAGTAGAAATCATGCCATGTGGGCCCTTGAAATGGCGGCTGCCTGACCTGTGAAGTGTGACAGTGGGATGTGAGGTCACTGCGCTGGCGTGGCACACCGTGGCGGTTGGCGGTCGAAGACCGCGGCGCAAAGCAGCATTGGTTAACATTGAACCCTATGGGTCTCAGGAGCCAATGACGATGTGCGCCTGCGGTCGCGGTACGCACCGCCGCGGGCGTGACCGCCATTTTCTATCTGATTAATCACTCGAGACCTGATCATCCACAGGAGAGGACCTATACTGCAAGTGCTGCTGTGACCTCGGTCTGGAAGAGACAATGGCTGCTGCGACTGGGGAAAGGGCCCCTGCCTTCACTTCAGAAGAGTTGGAGAAACTTGTGGATGGGGTCCTGCCCCAGTATGCGCTACTCTACGGTCCTCCAGACCAACAGGTAAGTACACTGGGTGCACGTTGAATGGGCTATGCCTGGGTGGTGTATGGTGGATGTAAGATGGTGGGGTGGGGAGCGAATGAGGAGTGCAAGGCACGACAGATGAGAGCATGTGCCACATGGCAGGGTTGGGGAGGGGGGGGCAATCACATCTAACATGCAGAAAAATGTTGAAATTTCCTTTCCCACCCTGTACATGTCAAATAGGTCAGCGCCCATCAGAAAGTCGACATTTGGCGTGCCATCGCCAAGGAAGTCCGGGACCTGGGGGTCCACAACAGACGGGGCACCCACTGCCGAAAGAGGTGGGAGGACATCTGCCGTGGGACCAGGAAGACCGCCGAGTCACTGCTCGGGATGGCCTCCCAACGTAGGAGGGGTGCCAGTCGTACCTTGACCCCCCTGATGTCCCGGATCCTGGCGGTGGCCTACCCCGATTTGGATGGGCGCGTGAGGACATCACAGCAGACACAAGGGGGTGAGTACCAGCACATTCTGCTATCTTTACGCGCAGTGGAGGTGCCTGGGTGGGGGAGGAGGGCTGTGGGTGACATTAGGCCAGGGCGCTTTCTGTAGTGTAGTCCCCTCCTTTAGGCATGGCCCTGTGCCCCCGCCCCCACCTCTGTAGGGTGCCAAGTACAGCAATCCATGGTCCAGCATCACCCATGTGTGCATTTGTTGTCCATAGACCTGTAGGCCTAGTCACAAGTACTGAGTAGTGTACCCCGATTGCGCGGCGTAGTGCTGGAGGCTCCTGTGTCTGTCCTCTCCGACAACGGTGTTGACAATGCATGCACTCAACCTGTCTTTATTTCCCTCCCCACCCTTTTTCTTTATCTTCTTGTGCATGTGTGCATTAGCATCATCAGGCGGAGGAGAATTGGCATCGGAGCACGAGGGAGCTGCAACTCACAAGGCCCCGGTGGGCCATGCTACAGACACCGAGGTCACCAGTGATACGGAGGGCGAGGGGAGCTCCACAACGGGGACCCGTGGTGACACCAGCGACACTGACACGTCCTCGGAAGGGAGCTCCCTAGCGGTGGCGGCAACATCCGTGCCCCCGCCTCAAAAGGTACAGCCGCCACCCAGCGCACCAGCTCCGCCCTCCCAGCAGCCCCTCAGCCTTCGCTCCGTGCCCGCTCGCCCAAGAAGGCGGGCATCTCCTTCGCCCCAGGCACCTCAGGCCCTGCCCCAGTTACCCCTGCTGCCCTCAGTGAGGAGGTCATTGACCTCCTACAGACCATCATTGTTGGGCAGTCTACCCTTTTGAATGCCATCCAGGGGGTAGAGAGGGAGGTGCATCGGAGCAATGCATACCTGGAGGGCATTCATTCGGGTCAGGCTGCCCATCAACGATCGTTCAATGCTCTGGCCTCAGCACTGACGGCAGCCATCGTCCCTGTTTCCAGCCTCCCTCTTCTAACTGCCTCCACCGTCTCCCAGTCTCCTGTTCCTCAGCCTATCCCATCCACACCATCAGACCAGCCTGCACACACCTCAACACCCAAGGGCAGCTCATCCAGACATAAGCACCACAGATCCCACAAGCATTCACCCAAGCAACATCCACATGCAGACATGCCAACAGTCACTACCACCTCTGTGTCCCCCTCCTCCTCGTCTCCCTCCCCCCTCCCTGTGACGTCTCCACTCACACCTGCATGCACACCACCATCAGCCAGTACTTCCATCACCTCCACACCCTCCAGTACAGTCCGCACACGTGCAGTCACCACCCCCACTGCCATTTACACGTCCCCTGTGTCCTCTCCCACTGTGTCTGTCACCCCCTCTTCCAAAACACACAAACGCAGGCAGCCACCCACACAACAGCCAACCACCACACGACAGCCTACGTCACAAGCACCTGCACCCATAGACAGCACACCTGACTCTCCTACAACCACATCCTCTCCCTCCACTCCCATACCCACTGCACCTACCCTTCCCATTGCTCCTAAAAAACTTTTCCTCTCCAAACTTGACCTCTTTGCACCACCTGACCCACCCCCTCCATCTGGTAAGAGTCCGAAGAGCACCTCAGCCACCACCAGCCCTGCATCAAGTCGGACCATTGTGCACGGGTTCTGGAGTCCACCCTTTCCCAGCACAGATACATCGGCCAGCAGCAAGGGAACAGCCAGCCCCCCCCCTGGAAAGAGAACCCGTAAAACCAAGGCCCGCCGTGAGAAGGCTGACACGGCTGCCCCCAAGGAGCAAAGTCGTGGCCCGTCACCTGCCATAACATCAAGGGCAGGCAAGGGCCAGAGAGCCTCATCGAAGGAGGGCAAGGGCAGCAGGGCGGAGAAGTCAGCCAGCAGGGGCGCGGACCAGGAGGGCCCCACAAGCCCCATCCCGGGTGTGACGGAGGACACCCACGGGCCCAGGACTCCGTCACAGGAGGGTCCAGCAACTGCACGGTCGGAGGGCGACTAAGCATGGAGTCCTGGCCAGGTATGGCTCCCTTGATAGACAAGAAAGGCACCGCTGAACAGGGCCCCGCCGTGAAGACAGGCACCGCTGAACAGGGCCCCGCCGAGAAGAAAGGCACCGCTGAACAGGGCCCCGCCGAGAAGAAAGGCACCGCTGAACAGGGCCCCGCCGAGAAGAAAGGCACTGCTGAACAGGGCACCGCCGTGAAGACAGGCACCGCTGAACAGGGCCCCGCCGAGAAGACAGGCACCGCTGAAAAGGGCCCCGCCGTCTCAAGCACCGCTCCGCTGGGCCCCGCCGTCTCAAGCAGCGCACCGCTGGGCCCTTCCTGTCAAGCACCGCTCCGCTGGGCCCTTCCTGTCAAGCACCGCTCCGCTGGGCCCTTCCTGTCAAGCACCGCTCCGCTGGGCCCCGCCGTCTCAAGCACCGCTCCGCTGGGCCCTTCCTGTCAAGCACCGCTCCGCTGGGCCCCGCCGTCTCAAGTACCGCTCCGCTGGCCCATTGACAGTGCCGGTTCTGTGTCGAGCTAGTGTTCACGCTGCACTCTGGGCACCCTGCCTCCTCCATGACCAGTGGAGTCTGTAATCCACCTGATGGACTGTGGCTTTGCACTCCCCAGGATGGCACAGTGGGCATGGTGGCCCCTTCGTGGTTCTGGCGTCGTGGACTCCTGTGGCTGAGGTGCCCCCCTTCCCTTCCCCCTGAGGTGCCTGTAGTTTTGTCATCTGATGCCCCAGCAGTGTTCTCTCCAACGGACTCAGGTCTCCTGTGTGGGCTTTGCCCATGTGTTTGGTAGACATTGGCCCACGGACTGTGGACATTTGACACACTGAGCAGGACTTATTGACTATGTACATAGCTTTCGCACTGATCATGATTTTTGCTTTGATATTTCATGACGATAATTTTCCATGACTTGAATGAACCTAATTTATACATAAATTGAAATTGAAATTTTATTGTGTCTTTGCATTTTTCAGGGGGGTTTGGGGGTGTCACTCAGTTGTTGCTCTGCATTGGTATGTTGATAGTTGGGGGGGGGGGGGGCGTATGTGTGTGCCCGTAACCTTTCGTCCTCCCCCCTCCCCTGTGTCGTAGGTGCAGTACTCACCGTTTTCTTCTGCGCCGGAGTTCGTACTCGTGGTAGATGAGCAGGTAGACAAGAGCTGGTAGGATGTTTAATTCGGGTTCCATGCTGTCCTCCGTCCTCGTGGAGTGTATAGAGGTGAGCGTTTTCCCGTTCGTAGTCTGTTTCCGCCGTGTTTTTATCGGCGGGGCTCCCGCCCCGGAAAAGGTGGCGGATTGGTGAGTTGTGATACTGTGGGCGGTACATTGTCTGCCGCCTGCCTGTTTGTCTGTCCCGCCGTGGCGGTCGGAGTGTTAAAGTGGCGGCCTGTGTTGGCGGTTCCCGCCAGGGTCAGAATTCAGTTTTTTGGCCCGCCTGCCTGTTGGCGGGTTGGCCGCCGCTTTATCACCGACCGCCAGGGTTGGAATGACCCCCTTAATTTTGTATAAAATATGTAATGAATTTAAATACATTAAATACGTTGTTTTATTTGTTTTAAAAATACCCCTCCTTTGAAAAAGCGTTTATACTTTTTAATATGCATTAAACATGATATAAAACATGTGAAGAATTAATTTAAATATTTAAATTGGGTGTCCCTAGATACACTTACTCTCACTAACTAAAGACAAAGGGCCTGATTACAACTTTGGAGGAGGTGTTAATCAGTCCCAAATGTGACGGATATACCACCAGCCGTATTACGAGTTCCATAGGTTATAATGGACTCGTAATACGGCTGGTGGTAAATCCATCACTTTACCGTCACTTTTGGGACAGATTAACACCTCCTCCAAAGTTGTAATCAGGCCCAAAGACTGCATTGGGAGGAGGACAAGTTGGGCCGACTATTGGCGTGGATTCTGAGACGATACCATGAGATCCCACCCATTTTACAGATTTGTGATCCAGGGGCAATGTCCTGACATGAGGCATTGACATATTAAAGGCCTTGACATCCCATTTCCTCACCGTATATAAAGAGAGTGTGGAGGTTAGTCCTGAAGGGGTAGAGAGATTCTTCACTGGAATGGTACTGCCTCGTATCACACAAGACAGTGCTCAAGATCTTGATGTGGATTTTACCCTGGAGGAGCTGTGAAATGCAATCCGGGACATGGGCAGTGTGAGGTGTTCTGGAGGTTATGGGTTCCCCACCGAGTTCTACCAGGTGTATTCTTATGTTCTGGAGACAAACTGCTGCAGGACCTCTCGGAGGTGCAAAGCCTTAGTACCCAGCCACTGACTATGCGCAAAGGCGCCATTAGCCTTCTGCTAAAGCCAGGAGGGAGACCCTCAGGACCCTTCCTCTTATAGACCCATCACCATGATCAATACTGATGTAAAAATCCTTTGTAAAGTGCTAGTGGCACGACTGCGAGGAGTAATCCATAATCTGGTCCATGAGGACCAATGTGGGTTTATGCCCTCGCATAGTACGACTTTTAATCTGCTACGCTTAACACATATCTTTCAGGAGACTGAGGGATTGGACTGGGACCTTGCTCTTGTGTTGCTGGACATCGAGAAAACATTTGACATGGTGAGGTAGAGCTATCTCATGAGGGTGTTCGGAGAGATGGGGTTTGGCCAACCCTTCCAGGAATGGGTAAGCCTACTGTAGACAAGGCTCATATCCCATGTCAGGGTGGGAGGTGATGTTTCTGAGGCTTGGGCAGAAGAGCGAGGCACATGACAGGGTTGCCCTCTCTCACCTCTATTATTTGCCCTGGCACTAGAACCTATGCCCATTTTGCTGCATAGAGAACTGGAGGCTTGGGGTATACAAGTGAACGACACAACCCACGTCATCTCACTATATGCCAATAAGGCTCTGGCATATCCATTCTCCTACTGATGGAGTGCCTATACTAAGGCAGCACCTAGAGAATTTTGACTGTGTGTCGGGGTTACAGATAAATCTTAGGAAACCATTAGTTTCCTTTAGGGAGACTGGCTCAGGTGCCCTGAGATCAATTACCAGCCCCCGGGAACAAATGAGAACAGGAGAGTTTTGGGCTTTATGGTCACCAGGACACTGATGGAACATCAGAGAATTAATGTTGACCGGGTAGTGCGGGGACTCACCAAATTGGTCACTTTCTGGAATACACTCCCCCTATCGATCATGGGGAGGGCAGCGGTGGCAAAAATGGTCTTTCTCCGTAGGTGCCTTTACCTTATACAAAATGCACTTTTCCCACTACATGAGCAATTTGTTCAGACCTGGATAGTTTGCTTATCTCTTTGATATGGGCAGGGAAACGTAGCAGAGTTGCCTTAGCAGTATTGAAAAGGGACATGGAAGAAGGAGGTTTAGCTATCCCTGATATACAATTATATTATTAGTCAGCACATTTACAACATGCTGCCAGATGGCTTACTGATGGTGTTAACTGGGAAAATGAGAGAGGGTACACTGCTGCATCTTTTAATGTGGGGAGGTGAAGCGGACACATAAATGCCCTATATGATCAGACATACAGCACATATATGGAAAACAGTGGTGAAGAAGATACTGCATAGAGCCCCATTTAATAGGGGATTGCCCCTCTGGGAGCTGGAGGTCTTTTGCTCTATTGACAGGGACAAGTCCATGGAGCGCTGGAGAGAGGGTGGCTGTCTTGTAGCAGGGGGCCTGTATCCTGGGGAAACCTTCATCCCATTCTGGGAGGCACAAGATACCTCTGAGGTGGGACAAGGGCAATTTCTACACTATGCCAAATTGGAAAACACTGCAAAGGAATTATGGTACACACACCCAATGGCCCCTGCACCCTCACAGACACTAAGGGGATTTCTTTGTTCGAGGAAGGGTAGACACCTTATCTCTCTGTTTTACAGAGTGCCCCTTGAGGATCAGACGAAACAGATTGTAGGGTGAGGGTGGCCTGGGAGGCAGACCTCGTCGAGCCTATTGCTGGCTCAGACTGTGAGCATGCATGCAGTCTAGTAATATCGATCTCCTATAATAACCTGTTCAAACTGCCCGTTATGGGGAGGAAGGAACCACTTTCATTCATCTGGCTTGGATCTCTGTGGTGGTTCTTGGGTTTTGGGAAACTGTAATACCCCACATTTCTGAAGCAGTAGGGATTGATATTCCCATGACACCTGGTGCATGCTTGCTAGGGGAAGGGTGCAGCGGCCCAAGAGATGTAAAATCTCTTATAAGCTTCTACAACTGGCATAACTTCTTGAAAAGCCCAGAATAGCGATGGGCTGCATGGGAGCACAGACCCCTAGTGAGACCCTATGAGTGAAGGATGTTTTGTAATGGGGGGAATCGCTAAATAACCGCACAAGGCTCTACTGCACGGATGATAAGGTCAAGGGAGACTTGAAAGCCTGGTGTACAATGCTGGACTCATTTAACAAACACAAGGACACAGATATGGATTCGGACACAGGGGATGCAGAGTCATAAGACACTATCGCCCCTTAGTATTTGAGTGAGATGACATTTCAGAGTATGCATTTCCTGGATTTATGACATTTTATATTACTCTGTTGTCTCGGTTTCTGTATTGACTATGTACACCTGGCTAATTGGAGACTGTATCCATAACTTCTGCTGTATGATTGTGACATCTCTTCCACGCATCTCTGAAATGGACGCCGATGCCACAATGGTCATAAAACATCTGGAAACAGTAGAATGGCTGCTCAAAACTACAGTGGCTAAATACGAGGATCTCGAGGCTAGATCCTGCCATAATAACCTCCGGATAATGGGTGTTGCCGAGAACACGAACATGAGGCGCACATCTTTGTTGGACGTGTGCTCATTGAATTTTTCAACAGGCTAGACTTCTCTAATATATTTGTCGTGGTAGGGGCCCAAAGATCCCTTGGTCCTCGCCTTTCACCCGGGGCACCACCTCACCCAATAAGTGCCCACCTACTCAATTGCAGAGTCTGCGATACGTTACTGCAACTGGCCAGAGGACGAGGCAGACTCCAATATAAGGGCTTTGCTCTGTCACTGTTTCTAGACTTCACTCTCGCCATATAGGAGGCGAGATGGAAGTACTCGGATGTTAAAAACACTCTGCAGTAACAGGGACTCTAGTACAACATGCTCTACCCGCCTGTCTTCGAGTGGAGGTCGATGGCCAGCAACTGGTCTTCTCCACACCTGCAGGTGTTGCTGCGTTCTGTAAATGCCTAGCAAGGAACACATCACTTCCCGCCACACCACTCCTGTTCGAACTTCCACCACTGTTAAGGGGGGAGGCCTCTGGCGACCCGCCAGGACTGAGTAGCAACCAGAGGATCTTGCTCCACTGACACTATGCTGTTGTACCAAATAGTGAAGTTTTTCCCCCTTAACACTCCCTTTTTTCTGTTATGATTGGGGATCCTAACTTCCATACTCAAGAACACCTAATACTTGTCTGCTGTTCAGTACCGTAGCAAAGAAGGGCACCGACCATGCAGTGTTACACCGCCCTTGAGGTGTACACTGCACTGTTTGTGATTGTGTTGTATCTTTACTAGAATGGGATTCACCAGGTGTTTTATAGCCTGGCATGGAAAGGGGATTGGGTTGAATTAGTTGAGTTTGTTTTGTGTTTGTTTGCTTGTTGCTATTTTATGACTTGCCATTTCTGATGCATGCTTTAGGACACTATCTCACACTGCCTTAACCCATGGGGCCCGCACTTAAGGAAGTGAAGGGGCTGGACCTCACCTGCATCACTTGGAACATCCAGGGCCTCAACAACCCCCAGAAGAGCAAGCAGGTACTCTCCTACCTAACGTACCATGGCATCAAGTTGGCATTCCTCCAGGAGACACACCTAGCACCCAGAGATGCTTATGCGTTTGCATCCACATGGGGAGGCAACTGTTATTTTGCCTGCATAGCTCCTACTCCAGAGGGATTTGCACCCTGATCCACCAAAGTATCCCATTTACATGCTATAACCTTTTTATAGACAAGGGAGGGAGATATGTCATTGTATCTGCCATGCTGGCGGCAGAACCACCCTCCTCGTGAATGTCTCTGCTCCCAATATAGATACCCCTGCCTTTTCCACAGACCTATTTGCGACAATGGAAACTGAGCTAATTCTATTGGGGGGGACCTTATTATGGCGTATAACCTCACATTGGATACTACTGGTTCTTCTAGTAGTGGCAAGCCTCGAGCTTTGCGAGTCCTGTATGATAGACACCTACCATCTTGCAGATGTATGGCCCTCTCATGCCACCATCTCCAAGTCCTACACATGCTATTCTGCCACCCAGGGTGTCTGGTCCTGAATAGACTATTGGTTCATGTCCCGAAAATGCCCTTCTGTGGCTGGGAGACATATCTCATTTAGCCCACACACTGTCTGACCACTCCCTGGTGAAGTTGCTATTGAAAATCCCCTGTCACGGTGTTATGACTAGGCAATAGCTGTTCCTTGAAAATGCAATACATGATATTGTTTTTCGTTCCGAATTACGGGACATTACCACTGAGTACTTTACACTTAACACAGGAACTGTCACTATGCAAGCCACTGTTTGGGAGGCCTTTAAAGCCTCTATTCGCAGAGTATGCATAGCCAAACATTCAGGAGTACTTAAGAGCATTCGCAGGGACTTACACTTTTGAAGCAGGCATTATCAGACATCGATTGAGAAACTCTTAGGCAGGACTATAACACCGATCTCCATCAGTGCTCGGGTCCCCTGAAGGAGTTTAGAGAGCTAGCAGACTGAGAGGAAGCCTACCTCGGGAAGTATGCATGCGCACACAGAAATGGTGAAGGCGAAAAACCAGGTCGCACATTGGCCAAATTACTGTGCCCCAATATTCATAGTACCTATGACACTATTTTGCTCTTCCTCAGAGACCCCCACTGTCCACCTACACCCTATTATCTGAAAAATCATTAGTTTTGGATGCCTCTCTGGACTGTCCATTAACTGGAACAAATCTGCAGTTTTCTTCCTTAGTGACGCCACAGAACCCTGTGCGTTGGAGTACCCCCTAATATCGTGCGACAATTCTCCCAGATACCTCAGTATCCTCTTCCACCGACAGAAGGACATGGTGGTTTGGCTGAACTATGGGCCTGTGATTGACAAACTCACCACTCAGGTTGAGCCTGGATAAAGCTACCGCTGTCAATGGCTGGAAGAATAGCCATTATCAAAAATGGTGTTTCTCTCTGTTTTTTTGTATTTAATTTTGAACATCCTGATTTCACTGACTAACAGGTTTTTACCACCCTTAGAGGTCTGCTGCTCTGTTTGGTCTGGGCCGGTCAACAGTCCAGAATCTGCTGGGGGATGCTAAAGCTCCCATATATAAAGGGCAGCTTTGGATTACCAGTTTTCCATTTATATTACCTGGTGGTACAGTGACACTTTTCCGATTACTGGTACCATCCTGATGCTAGACTGCCATATTTGAAGCCGGAGAGTGATCAGATGGAACACATCACCCTCTCTTCCATCCTGCCACTGGACCTCCTGCGAGATCCCACAGACATCCAAACACTCTACACCACCAGATGGGTCTGGGCAAAGCTGCGTAGATACCTTGAAGGTGGGTTGCTCTCCTCCCCAGCACTACCCCTAACCCATAATGCTTAGCTGCCAATTGAACCAAGAATGACTGGTACAACACATTTTGGGGGACCACATCCACACAATGAGTGACTTTTTTCCAGATGGCCATGTCAAAACACACAATGCTCTGGAGGCCTCTGGGGCATCCACCGCTATGGACCATTTCATTTTCCGAAAGCTGTAGGATACACTGTGCAATAGAATACCAACCTACCCAGTGAATTCTGATGACGACCCCCACTCACTGGTTTCCTGCTTCTATCAATGTTGCCTAGCTTTGAAATCCGTAGACACTGAGAAGGCCATGACAGCGTGGAAGACCAACCTGGGACAACAACTCCCAGACAAGATATGACATTTCTGCTGCATGCAAACAAAACCTGTCTCTCCCAACCACAGACATAAGCTGTTTTATTACACCAAGCATATACGACCCCAAGTCCCGGCAAAAATTGACCCTGCACACTCACATAGATAACTGAAATATGGTGCAGACTATGCTGATTTTTTACACGCTGCATGGACCTACTCTGCTATTCAAACATATTGGGCGCAGATCCTAACCCTACTCTTAGTAATGACAGAACTCCCTATTGCCCTAACCCGTTACTGGCCATCCTGTGATATGTCAAGCCTCTCCTAGCTGGCATTAGACACTTCACCGCAGTTGCGCTATTGCTGTCCAGGTGCCAGATAGCCATTTGCTGGCACAGCAACAGAAACCCCACTAAGGATGACTGGTTGAAAGACATGATTTATTGTGATTCCACCAGCGAGATTTATGCTACATTGCAACTCCCGGCCTCCAGGCCCAAGGCATCAGGCAACCCCTGTGTGCGTATTTGTTAACCTCAAAATAGTGATGTTTTCGATGGAGACGCTTTCTAAATCCTGTACCTTTGTCATTCAGCGCCTTGCTTAAGAATGGTCCCTGTGTCAGACCTATGAGCAATTACCTTTTCGCAGGAGTGAAAGGGGCACGAAGTAGCTCCCTACTTCCTGGCAAATCAAGCAGACCACAACTGTGATCAAGCCTGACCCACAAGGACAAAGGGATGAAGCCAGTTTTGAGGTGGACACCAGCCTCCCACTTGACGATGTAAGGATTGTCTTCTAGTTATCATAATAAATCAAAACTAATGAGACCTTAGTATTTAGAGCACTTAAGATATATCTCTTATTCCAAATGATGTGACCCACTCCTGTCTTACCTAATGTCCCTTCGCCCTAGTAAGCTGACGGTTTTCTCTGGGATAGAAGTCATTATGTGTAAATCTAAAAAACAGAACTGAGAATGTTATTTCATGAGACCTAGATGCATGCAGAACAATATATAAACATATAAGTACAAGTCATAACCTCCTATTACCCGCCTAGAGGTTACGACTTGAATTCCTATGCTGTTGATTACTGCCTCAACAGTCCTAATGAAATATATATCACAGTGTCCGTAATGCAGTTATGAACCTAAATCAGAGTTCATCGCCTAATCAGAAGCGTTTAGAAGTTCATCAACTTAAACACGTAGTATGTTCAATTCTTCTATACAAGTTCATCACAACTTAGAAATAATTATTTATCTCTTATTTCCTGTAGAAAATAAACAATGGTTGAAATCACCAGCTCCTTGTATTGATAATATTATATACGTTCATCAAGCTTTAAAGAAATAATAAATTGTCTCTTTTTTCCTTGTAGTAAACAACAGCGGTTAGCATCACCAATCCCTTCAAACAGCATCCATTACATAAGTATCCTATATGCTTTGAATAGGGCTTGTATCGATTTTACCAGCCTGTAGAGATCACCGCTTTAAGTAACTATGTTTTCTGTTTAGTTCACCAGTATTCTAGGAAGATTAGAGGTGCTTCACCAAAAGAGATGAAGACTCGGAGAACCCGCTGCAGGAGGGCGAACCCACCAAGATACAAATGAGACGGAGGACTCTGAGCACTCAGGCCGAGGGCAGAAGAGAAGAATGCCTTCAAAAACACTAGAAGACGCCAGCACAAAAGTCCAGCACGCGAGTACCATGGGAGGGAATATGGACAACGCGTGGTCGTAATGGTGCAGCGCGCAGCCTTAAAGGCCACGCGATCCACTTTAAAGGGACCGCACCACTGCGAAGCCGCCTACAGGCGCGCCTGACTCCCTGCTCTTGCTTTGTAATGCCCCTACCCCGCTATCATGTGCTTATATTTTTCTAACTGGACCATACTGCTGATGACACCCACGGCCACTTACATTTGTTTTCAACATCGTTCTTTTTGTGCGTTTTGATCGAAATTGTGCTTTGCCGTACCAGTTTATTTTCCTTTATTTCGTTTCTTGGAATAAAATAAAAAATAAAGTTGATAAAAATACAAAAAACATTTTTTTTTAAAGATTTAAGTTATATTTATTTTTACATTAAATAAAGGTTATTAAAATATTTTATCATAAAATAATATGTATTTTTTCATAATGTTAAATTTTCGAACATTAAATTAATGTTATATATTTGTATAAGGTCGAAATAATTGAATTCAATTTAACATTATTTCCTATGAGGTTCTGTTTGAAGTCCCTGCCTTCGTTATTTTCTGTGGGAGGGTACTGCAGTATTAGATGGGTGGACCATGTGTGGTGCTGGACTCACTATTGCTACTTTTTTGGTAGCAGTAACTTACACTCACATGCGTCTGTACCCCCTTGTTTCCAGTGGTTGAGACATGTAAGTATACACTTTTGAGTAACTGTACACTTATAAATTGTGAATAGCCTAAAGTAGTAAAGTTACTCAAAAGTCTAAGAGTAACTTACATGTGTAACTTGCTCATAAGTTTAAGTTACCTTTGTGAATAGATCTGTAAGTAATAAAGTCTGTGCAGGTAAATAATTCCTCTATATCCTCTTGTAAACAAATGCAATAAAGTTTGTAATCCTTTGAAGGGTAACTACAGTGCTAATTTGCAAATCAAAGCCTAACTTCTTGATCTCAAGTGCTTTCCAAAAACCTCGATGAATCCAACTAGTAGTCCTTGTTAACTCCAGATTCATGTGGTATTTTAACCCACATATTTTTATCACCCTCAAAATCCTCCTATGTTGCAGGATTTTGTTTGACATAAGCTGTATACAAAAACTCTATTGTGCACATATGTATCTCTAAGGAGAAGACATTTGAATTTATGTTTATAAATTTCTAAACCTCATTCACATAATTCGGTTTGGGGAGTCTTAAGAACATAACCTTTATTGTTCTACTTTGATTCGAGTTTTCCAATGCACTTTAAAAAATCTAAAGCTTTTGCTATTGCATGTAGCTTTTCCATTAGGCTGTTTCTCTTACATTATAAAACATAAATCAAACTTATCCACTGGGAATAGTTGAAAATATTAGAGTTATGCTTTTGGACAGATTCCACAAGTGCACCATCATTCTAAAATAGTGGGAGCCATTTAAGCAGGCTCAATTTTAATCTTTTGGAATTTTGTTTACCATTCAAGAATGGCTATTATCCTCTTTTCTTAACTGAACTAGATAAGACTCTGTATATAAGGAGTTTCACTTAAACTAAGTCACCTGATCATTTTGGAGCAACTGTAATTTGCAGTTCTTTGTTAGTCTACAAATGTGTTTTGCAGACTATCGCCTGTAGATCGTTCCTTGCCATACTGGATAATCTGTAACAAGTATTATCAGCAGAATCGTGTCTTGCAGGTATGTGTACATTTTTAACTCTACCAAATTGGTGCATAATATTAGTCCTATCATCAGAATTTCCAATTGATGGTGCTACAATTTTGAAATAATAGACTGTAGCACAAGTGTCAGGTTTTTGCCACAGATGCAAGTATTGAAGGTGATGCAAGGCATGAGCAAATACACTGTAGTATGATGCCCCAAACAAATATCACAATAACACAGTTATCGCCAAAGTCCGGGATGGAAACTCTGAAAGGCAGTGCAGTGGCATGTGAGGAGAGCTAGACTACTAACCTGCGGGTTTTGAGGAGTTACAGGTGTAGGGTCCACTTCCAGATTATCATCGGCAAAGCATATTTACCCTCACTGTGAACATTGCTTTGTACCTTCGAACATCCCATGTGATCTTAATTGTTTGTTAACCCAACTCACGCTCCATGAATGTTCATTTTGTTTATTCTTTTCAGTTTCCCATCTCCTAGGCTTGTTTGCCTATCTCACTTTGTCTTTTTTCTGCTGGTCCGTCTTGTGTTACATTGCTGGTGCAGGAATCCCACTCTTTAGCAGCCAAGGAATCAGCATTGACATCATGATCAGCGTCAAGTCAACATAGCAACTGCTGTCATGGAGCTGGTAATCTAAATATCTTTTTTTCCCATATTTTGGTATTTGTTGGTTTATTGAGAGCACCTTGTATTCTCCATCCACTGGGACAGTACCGGCCCTTTCCTTGCCAGAATCAACGCCATGCTAGTCCAGGCTTTCCTATCATCACCCTGCTATCCGAAGAGCTCCTGTTTTTCTTTTTTCCACTTCCCCATTTTCATCTCGCTTTCTCCTGGGGGGTGTATGGATTCCTTGCTGTCTCTGGAGATGCTCAGGGAAGGACGTTGTTCACAGCAAGTCGATGTCTTTGCTTGTGGATTGAAAATATGTTTTTATTTTTAAACTCCTCCCAATTTAAACTACAAACACAGACAAGTTCATTAGAAAAAAGACACAAGCATGCTTTTTAAATAATTCATTGAGATTTGATTTCTCACAATTGTATGTTACAAACCTTTGTTCTGTTAGTAACATAACACACCGCCAGTTGTTTTTATACCAGTCACAGTATTTTTATGTAATTATTTAAATTTGAAAATTAAATTTTTGTGGACTTTTTTTTCATTCAGTCCCTGAAATTACTGTATACATTATGATGTAGTCTGTGTGACTAATGCCATTCTTTTGAAAAACCTATGTTCTCAAATCCATTAGAATGACTTGACTTTGAATTCAAGAACATTGATGAATACATTCTAATCAAATTTACTACTTACATGTATACTACTTAAAGTTAAATGACTTTTGGGATAACGTCTGGAGACTGCTGTTTCAAATTAGATAGCGAAATTGAGTGCAGGTTGCTTTTGCTCCCATTTGTGCTTTGGCACAATCTTCAGCAAGCCAAGTCAGAGATCACACATTTCTCAGCTCAAACATGGATCCTTCTTCAATGTTGTTCAAAACAATCACTTAACAATCTATGCATTATGTGCAATTTATATGTATTTTGAAATAAGGACTATTCCAAGCGTAAGAAATCCACAAACACACTTTTAGATAGAATAGCAGATATTTTACTATTGTTGTGCAATATATTTGCACGCTACAATAGGGTGAGCCTTATTTGATGTCCAAAATGCATTTATGAATTTGTTTTAGAAGTATTCTTTCATATCAAAAGTATAGGCCATGTAGGTTTTATATCCTTGTAGACCTTTGTGCAATCCCATAAAGGTAATGCATTTCTTCACTGGCAAATAGTAGTAACCGCTTCCCAGACTCAGTTCCTTTTATTATTCAAATGTATCTTTAGTGGGCTGTGAGACACACATCAAGCTCCTGAGGAAGGGAAATGTTGGTTGTGAGAGTTCTGTTCTGACTGACTCCATAGTTCTCCCCCTTAGTCCATTTTTGTTCTAATGAACAGTTTATTCTGTCGTGCAATAGTCACTTCCCAGTTGCCTGAAGAATAGAAATGGTGGTGGCAGAGAGCTGTCCTCACTGTGGGCCTCATTACGATTTCGGCAGACGGAAAAGCCCGTCTGCCGAAATTCCGACGTGGCGGTTGCCACCATTGTGGCTGCCTCCCTGCCGGGCCCATTACAAGTTTCCAGCCGGGTCAGCAGGAGGAACCTCAGTTTCCGCCTGCTGGCCTAGTGGGAAACGGCCCACATCATTGTCTCTGGCTCGTAATAGAGACGCAATTAAAGAATTTTTTACGCACAATGCAGGCTCAACTTCCTCCCGCGCACAGGAATGGGAGGCGTTCAAGCTGACTGTCAGGGGCCAATGTATGGCCGGAATAATGGGGGTTAGGAGGTCCATAGAGGGGGAACTCGATAAACATGAGACGACATTGAGGACCCTGGAGCGCAATAGACCAGATAACCCAGACTTGGCACCTAGCATATCTGAGACTAAGAATAAAACAGCAATGTCCCTGGAAAAACTCAGATGCTTTGACTATAAGAAATTTATCAGTAGACAGCACGCGGAAGGAGATAGAGCGGGGGTCTTACTGGCCTGGCCTGACAACAAATGCTTGTGATGGAGATAGCGGACACAGAGGGAAGAAGAATATACAGCCAGGGGGAAATCAACGCTAGCTTCGCCGAATACTACACAGCACTCAACGCCCCCCCCACCCCCACAGCACCCCTAGAGTCCGGACAGTTGAGACACCTGGAAAGTATCCGGCTTCAAACCCTGGGAGGGGATGACCAACAAACACTAGGGGAGGTGATAACCCCCCGGGAGATGACCGTTGCGGTGGAGACAATGACCAGAGGGAAAGTGCCAGGGGCAAATGGGTTACCAGTGGAATTTTTTAAAGCGTATGTGGATCTTCTGGCGCCACGACTCAGTGACATCTATAAAGAGGTGCTTGAGACCAGTAATCTACCCAGTTCCACAAGCGAAGCCATTGTTGTCCCACTGCCAAAACAGGGCCGCCCGTCCACAGATGTGCGGTCATACCGTCCTTCATCCATGCTAAATATGGATTATAAAAAATGAAGTTGCATCCTCGCCACCAGATTATTGCCCCACATGGAAAAACTGATCCACCCCGGCCAAACGGGTTTTATTCCAAACCGCAGCACAGCCCTTAACATCAGAAGACTGATTGGGATAATGCACTCAGGCTCCCCAAAACTCAATACAGCCGCAATTTTAGTGTTGGATATAGAAAAAGCGTTCGACAGCCTTAGATGGGATTACCTGGAGGTAGTGATGAAGCAGATGGGTTTGGGCCCGGGGTTCCTTAGATGGTCGAAGCTGTTATATTCATCCCCCACAGCGCAGGTCGAACAATATCAAGCTCATATAGAATAGGAAGGGGCACTAGGCAAGGATGCTCACTATCGCCATTACTGTTCGCCATCGCGGTGGAGCCCTTGGCACAGATGGCCAGAACTGGGGAGCACTATGAAGGACTAACCATCATAGTGCTCCCATCATAGGAGATAGGACGCACCAGATTGCACTCTATGCGGACGACTTGATAATATTCCTGAGAGATCCAAATAGGGATCTGCCAGGGGCCATGACCCTGTTGGGATGGTTTGGGGATGTCTCTGGGCTTCGCATCAACTGGTAGAAATCCCTCCTCTTCCCGTTGCAGAAAGTGACCCCCCGGACCACAACCATCCAGAATCTGGGGTGGTCCTTGACCACGTTTCGCTATCTGGGCGTCAAGATATACCATGATCTGAGGGACCTTTTAGAGGGCAACGTGAATAGTTCGATACGGAAACTAAGAGCAGATGCCCAATTCTGGAAGAGTAGCTCTGGTGAAGATGGTGGCACTGCCGAGATTGCTGTACGGCTTCTCGACCTTGCCCGTATTGATCCCCTGATCATCCTTCAAAGAAATTGACTCCATCTTTACTAGCCTTATTTGGGGGGAGGGAGGCCACTGACTAGCCCTGCACAAACTCCAACGACCTACAGCAGACGGGGGACTGGCTGCTCCAGACATGGAATTATACTACCTAGCAGGCCAGCTCCAGTGGCTGGCTAACGAATGGCATGTAGCAACAGCAGGGGAGGCAGGGGAACCCCCGAAGGAGTACTCGGTAACAACCCTTGCGGGGATACTCCTTGCACGTGAGGGAAAGAAGGAGACGAGGCCGCTTGACCTTCGGGTCATAAGTACCTGTTGGAAGGGTGGACTACGGCGCACACAAACCAAATCCTCATACTCACCGAATATCCCATTGGCATGCCTGGCCCTGCTTCCTTGGGGGAGCTCCATAGCGGGGATCACAAAACTAGCGACATATGGTGTTACCGTGGTGGGGGAACTCTTAAGAGTCGGAGAGCTCATGACATACACAGACATGATGGTACACTATGGAATGCCACCGGGGATGTTCCTCATACACAGATCATTAATAGTATTAATACAACAACATTGGAAACAGGGACTGAGGGAACCCAAGACACACGCTGGATGCCAGGTTATCTGCACAATAGAGGGAGACAAAAAGGTGGTATCAACAATTTACAAAACACTACAAAAAGATATAGTAACCCCTGTCTGAAATCTAAGGACCCTTCGGCAAGCAGACATTGAGGAGCACATAGATGACGAACACCGGGGAAATATCACAACCCATGTTTACAAAGTATCTAGGAACGCCCGTTTTAAACTGATAAATATATACATATATCATAGAGCATACCTCAGCCCTGCAAAAATAGCATCAATGTATAACAACATGAACAATGCATGCCCTAGATGCGCAGAGCAAAAGGTGGACCTGATACATATGCTATGGAAATGTAGAGCGTTAAAACAATACTGGGATGAGGTTATACACGACATTATGATAGTGACAAAAGGGAAGCTCGAAACCACCCCAGCGGTGGCATTGCTGGGAGGATTTCCCAGACCTCACCCGAAGAGAACCACAACTAAATACATAGACTTAGCATTGATCCTAGCAAAAAGGGAGATCACAATGCACTGGAAGGACCCCAGAGGCCCACAAACATTTAGATGGCGGGACGCACTAATCAAATGGGCTGAAGCTGAGGGAGAGGCACTACACCTGGAGACGGCAAGAGGGGCCGGGAGCGTGGAGGGGGTGCAGCAATGGGACAGCCTGCTCGATCACTTAAAGGACCCAACAGCCGACTCTCGGGAACAAAGCACATCCTCTGAGGAGTCAGATTCGGCTGAGCACAGCGACACTAGCTCACAAAGAGGATAGCACCATACCAGGCAATCACTGGGTGTGACTCAGGGTGACAACGTCCGGGAGGAAGGAGCATCAGGATCTGAGCCGAAATAGAAGTACGGGGAAGGGGGAGCCGAAATAGAAGTACGGGGAGGGGGGAGGGCATTGAGGGACGAGCAGTTGTTTGATTGTTTGTTGATAAAATGACAATAAAAATATATTTAAAAAAAAAGCATGGTTAACATGAGCAAGAAAACAGGCTACAGTAGTTACAATTATGCAAAGCGAATTACTTGCATTTTAAAATTAATTACACAACTCAAATTTTACACCTATGAGGTGTCTGCAACAGGGAGGAAAGCTCTACTGTGTACTGACTGAGATTGTGAGATGTGTGCAACCTTATTTTTTCTCACCGTGACTCCTCACAATAGATTCTCTAACATATGTTTGAAAATCTACCTGGGAGTGGCAGGACAGGAAAAGGACATTAACGTGGAATAGGTTCCTTATACATCTTTAGAAATGACAGAAAAGCACTTAAAATTGCATTCGTTGAAGTGCCCGTACAACCAATGGTTTTAAATAATTCGATTGAAAAATGCCTCTTTTTGCCAAACATTTATCACATTTTCTTTGAGTCCAAGGCAAAAAGATTCACCAACATTTATATGGTTGTTAAGAATTGTGTGGCACTTCATGAAACTATTGTAATAATTAAAGAGTGCCTCTGCAGATCTGCGAGTAAAACCTATGTTTTAGTTAGGATTCTGTGCTGTAAAAATACCACAATTTAGCCTCATGTTTTCAAAACGTTCTTGGGGAAGAGAGACAATATTCTCAGAGAAGATCTGCATCAGCAGTCAGTGCATGATTCTTTGAACTAACTGTTGAGCACCATTTCAGAATTGCCCAGAATTGCTTAAAACATTAAGCTGTAAAATGCATAGTTTGCCTTTTTCTCAGTGTCTGGACCTTACTAGGAAGGTGAGCTTTGCTCACTTGATGCTATTAGAAGTTTTATAATTATGGTTCAGTGCGTGAAATGTACCTTAAATGTCTTGCTATTCCCTTGGCCTTCACCCAATACTGACATGAGACAGTGCTTGAGGTGGCAAACCATCTTCTTCACTAAGACTCATGCTTTGAGATCCTGGCAGTCTTCCACCCATTTTGTTGTTTGCAGTCCTAGTATAGTTGTACTGTGCTCCAACAAAGAGACAGAAGAACTTCATGCCATGAATTCCCCGGAAGGTCATCCATCCGCTTTGTAAAATAGAGTAGACACATAGCATGGTGAATGGAAGTCTAACTCATGTTTGTAACGCCAACAAGCATCAAAATAAGCAAAATCAAAACACCAAATCAATGGAGTAGAGCTCTGCCGCTAGTTAGTTGCAGCAGCGATGATCCCTGAGCCTGACCCTCTTCAACGCATATATGGATCCCTCTAGCCAGCATCATCCACTCTCACGATATCAAGGTGCTTTCCTATGCTGCCTCTAGTTTCCATACCCGGAGGATGCTGGGGAAGATTTTCAAATGGCTCCCAATCAGCACCCAAAAAAACTTCACACATGCCCTGGCCTCAAGCAAAATGTACTAGGAGAAAACACTATCTATGATGGGATCAACTAAAAATGCATCAGAAGGCTGCAGACCATTCAGAACTCTGTGGGCAGAATCCCTGTCAACCTCCCATGCCGTACACACATCATAACACATCTGAAGGAGCTCCACCTGCTCTGTATTTACAACAAGCACAAATCACACTCCTTGCCCACACTTACAAGGCACTACATAACACAAGCCCAACATACCACAACAGTCACATCTACTTTCACTGGGATATTTATTGACAGACACTGTCTGTTTTTCAAGTGTGTGTCAATAAATATCCCCTGGATTTACTGTCTTGACTCAACATATCATTCTTAATAACATAATCTGGTGACAGTGGAAGTTTCAAACGTATATACTGGATCTATGGTGGGTCTATCAACCTCTTCTTGTAGCCTTAAGTAACTTTTTTTAGGTAAATTGGTCCATACCTCACTTGATAGCCCACATTTGGATTAAAAATGGCATTCCACTGGATGAGAGTGTTGGACCACTGGAATTCTGTTTTCTTGCATCTACTTTCACAAAACCTTCCAGACATCTACCCTCATCCGTTCTTCTACTTACACAAATCCCACGCATAGGGAAAACCAGATCTGACAGTCAAACCTCCTACATCCCACATAAGTGCCTCAATCCTCAAGAAGCTAAAGACTTCTTAAATTCCTCAAGAAGCTGTAGACATGGCTTTTCGAGTAGTCCCAGTAGGCCGTAGGTGTGCCTAGACTCATACCTCCTCAGCATCAGGATACTCTCCTGGGTGATAGTGCGCTCCACAAATCTGCATAAAATAGTATGCTAAAGCCCATACATTTCTGTGCTACATTTATACGTTTTCTCAATGCAAACAAATGGAAGCAGAAAAATGTGATGAACAGAAACTGCAAATAGGTGCCAATGTATGAGTGCAGCCTGTTTTTGTGGGAAGAATGCAAGAACAACTCCAAAGCTCATAAAACTCCCTTGAATAAAAGGCTGACTTCACTAATTTCTGCAAGTCATGCTTCATTGTGCCAACTTCAGAATAAGGCCACACTTACCAAGAGAGGTGAGCTAAAATGTGTAATGTACAACATGGGAAAACTAAATGGCCAGGTATTTAAAATATGTGCAAATGTGCAATCATACTACAGCTTTAGTGGAAGTTTATCAGGTATAAAAACTAAATCACAATTGGTAACATAAACAGTATGATATATATATCAAATTTACTTTCTAAAGCCCCCTTTTTCACTGAGATGATACCCTTACAATAATTCAATACTATGTGATCTAATACCTTTAATTTAGATTTTTTTTATTGTTACTTTCTTCATCCTCAGTAGTGGCAAGCTGATATGCATGGACAGCACCTTTATTACTGCAAGCATGCAGGGTGGTGCACATGGTCAATTTAATCAGAACATATATTGTTATTATGATAAGAATTACTGAATTGCTATTAGAAAAGTCTTTATGCTATTAATTTCCAATCATCCCGACAACCAAGATGATATGCCACTGAGATTTACATCTCTGCCACTTTGAATCTATAATGTGTGTACACTATCTTTAATATGATCTATCTGTTTGTGAATACTGATGAAAGTGTTGGGAAGATGAGTGCAAAATTCTGTCTCTACTATACAACACACCACCCCTTTGGCCATGAGGAAATACTCCATGGCCATTGTATTCTGTACAAGCATGATCGTCTGAGCACCTAACATTCCAGATATCAAAATCATGCCTGGAGTGCTGTTGAAAGTCAGAGTGTCTGTTGGCGGGGACTACGTAGCCAACATAATAGTGCCCAGACCATTTTCAGGGAAGCCAGGGATAGGATTTCTGGCAGGAGCATTGTCTTTTTCAATCTCAACGTATGCGAAACAACATGCCAGTAGAATGACAATGTTCATAAAGGGTAGGTTTGTGATGTGTAGCCACAGTGTTACATTCGCTTCGGGCCACAAAGGCACTCCAGTTACTTGTTTCTCTGTGGTCACAAAATTGCTGCCTTCCAGAAAAAACAAGATGAGCACTATCAGGTTTATAGTAACCAGTGGGTTTGTTATAATCTTCAAGGCCTTGCCAAGATTGAGGGGAGGTGGTAGCACATTCTGATAGTCAGTGCCCATGGTTGAATAGGTCAAAGTTTCATTTTTGCAGAAGGGCACTCCAATGAAAAGCACTACATCCAAGATGTCCACAGGGAAATGCGTGCAGATCCAGCATGAAGGAAGATTACTCGTTTTGTGATGTTTCTCAAGCAACAGCAAGTAGGGGTTGTTCTCATACACAGAGTGGTAGCTCTGCTCAAGGAGAGGTGCAGTACAGTTTGGTTTTCCAAAAACTACCCATTCTATAGCAATCAAGTGTCCCACCAGGAGAAGGAGGCTGAGGCCAGTGGTAAGGATAGCAGGCCAGACTCACAGGGATATACTGTAATCAGGAGATGGCCGCTTAACTTTGATGCAGGTCATAGTTATGAGGGGGTGATAAGTTGTGGAGGAGCAGACAGTGAGGGTGGGCTCTGGATTGCCGACCCACTTACAGGCAGCAAAGCAGCAACAGGAGTACTTCTAGCAGAGCCACCCAGCCTGGGGCTGATGAAGGTGCAGAGATGAGCTCTGAAGGAACAATGGAATTGTTGAATGATGCCTACAGCTTTGTAAATCTCCTGTAATACAGATGTAAAAAAGTGGGTTCTTCAGTTGATTGATAGGTGACTTTAGATTCCATAATGGAATAAAGCAAGCTCTTAGTAACTTAATGGTGTATGCTCTTGCACAAGGATAAGACACCATGTACCCTGAAAATATACAGACAATTACAACTATATCAGAGTAAAAGGAACATTTGGGCATCTGGATAGAATCCATTTGGAGGTGCACAAAGGCGTCCCAAAGAGAGGTGTGAAGGGTGGGAGTGCTCTAGATCTCTTTCTAAGCATTAAGGGACTGGGAGGTGACACAGAAGTAGAAATAATTTTGGACAGCAGAGGGAAAGAAGAGTTCTTACCAGTGGGTGCAGTGACACGGGTCATGTTATCTGTAGGAAATCTGCCTTTTCTGTGTGGTCAACCCAGATTTTTCACCTTTTGCTGGGCCTATATTTTTGCTGGCTTAAGAACACAGTGCACTTTAACACTGCTAACCAGCATTACAGTGGCTTTGCTCCCACTTTCTATATGGTGAAACTGAAATTGGCATAACCTAAGTGACATATTTAACTTGCCTATAAGTCACTAGTATATGGCGCAAAGTAGTACCCAGGGCCTGTAGGTAAAATGTAACTACTGAACTACAGTATCTATTGTGCCATCCACTACAGTGGCAGTGCAACATGGCTTCAGGCCCTCCTCTGTAGCCTGGTTGTAAAAGTGCAAAACATGCACTTCGATCTGTTGAAATAAACCCTTTTTCACAGGTAAAAACCTTTGTTTTAAATATTAATAAGCCACCCCATGTAGTTCTTGTAGCCTGAGACAGAGCGCATGATATTTCAAAGTAAGACATCTAGAAATTTAACATCAATGTGCCTTTACAGTGACTAGCACCCAAAAGCTATATTCACTGTAGGAAGGCTAACTGACCCATAGAGAAACACAGTTAAGCAATATGAAATACTAGTACCGTAGACTAGGAAAGGGACCAGCTGGAAAAATAATTAAACCCTATTTTTAACAGTTATTAAAAATCCAATTCAATGGTATAGTAGATCATTTAATACATATTAAGGAAAAGCAGCTTTTAGAAAATCAACTTTTCCCTGCCTAGCGTTCCTGGAGGCTAATTAGCATTGTCTATATAGCTTCTACTGGCCAGTAATTAGCCTTGAATAGTTCTGAATAGGTGTGAACAGTCTCCCAGGTGCAACAATAGACTGGCCTGAACGGGCAGTGGTGGCTCCTCCGAACTCCACAGAATATGCAGGATGGGGGGCTGTCGGCATCCTTTTTGACACTACTGTGTCAAATCCTGCTTGAGTGTCAAAAAATTGCTAAACAGGTCTGCCTATTTCACATCTAACACTTGGGGCACACTTGAAATGGGAGAGCGCAAGATGCCAAGACAATTATTGTGGATCCACTGTCTGTTTGCTGAAGGACCCTGTTTTTGTCCTACCAGACCCCTGTCTCTGGTTTCCATCTAACCCTTGGGGCACACTTGAAATGGGAAAGAACAGAATGCCTAGATAATTCTTATAGAGCCAACGTCTGGTTTCTGAAGAATTCTGGTTTTGTCCTACCAGACTTCGAACTCTGGAATTTCATGGGCATAGTGGTGGCCTCACACTGTATTTTTGTGGCCAATGTGGGAAGACACTAGGACTACTATAGTACATGCCCCACACACACACAATCAACCCTCAGAGCCCAGATTTAGTATGGCCAAAAACTTTCGCCTTTTTGAAAAAACCCATCCTGGCTACGATTAGCCCCAGGAACATTTACCCCTTTGGTTACAGTGGGCCTAGGAGTCATTCCCACCCACTAGCTCATGCTAGGCATAAATGTGGCTTTTTCAGGCACCCACTTTTGTAACACTTTCTGGTCCTACTGAAGATCGGAAGATGGCCTGACCTGCTGCCTAGGAACTTAGAGGAGCCCTGAAGGACTGTACCTGTTCCCATCCTGTACCCAGGTCAAGGATGTATATTTCAAGAGTCAGTCAGCTGACCTCCTGTGTGGCTACAGGTAAGAGTACCCAGTGGACTAGTGGCAAGTGGACCCGTACTGAACCTCCTGTTAGCCTCTGCCTGGCACCTTGTGAGCTTCTAAGTGCCCCCGTAATGTCCTAGTGGGGTTTAGAAATGTATTTCAATGGGGATTGGGACTTGAAAGACTAAACCAGAAGTTAAAATCTTTGCCAGGTTGAACCTGTTTGGTGTATCCGACCCGTGCTCCATCGCGTAGAGCATCAAATTACGCCTAGGTCCCAGTCTACAGTAGCCAGTGATTATCATTGGCCCTTTGTGCTTTTTGACACAATTTCTACTTAAAACTTTTTAAATATATTTTTGTCATTTTGGTACAATTTTGTTTATTAGATTTTGCTCTTTTTTCTACGCTGGTTTGGGATTTTTCTCGTTTTGCATTTAGATTTTTATTACTGTTTTGGTACTGCATAAATGCTTTACAAATAGCCCTGATTGAAGCCTGTCTGCTCTCTGCCAGGATTACTAGGGGATTGAGTATAGCAACACAAAAAGATGATGGACGGAATGTTGAACATTGTCAAACATTCATCTCCAGTCACAGATCTGAGTTTAATCCATTGTTTTTTGCTCAGCATGCACCCCAGTTTGGACCCAGCCATACACAAATCAGTCTTGACCCTGTTCCCCATGGGAACAGTCCAGCCCAAATTGCCAGACCAGGTCCTCCCTGGACCAGAATCAAGCATCTTGGGACTGGTTTCAAGGTATCATCCCATATCAGCCAGGCTAGCTTTTTCTTGTTTTGCATTTAGATTTTTAATATTGTTTTGGTACTGTATAAATACTTTACACATTGCCCTCAGTTAAGCCTGTCTGCTCTCTGCCATGGTCACCAGGGGGTTGATCTCAGGTTAACTTAGTGACTTTCAGGGTTCACACTGACAAGGGTTACGATTATTTCTTGACATTACATACCCCACATAATAATCCATTTTCTTACACCATCTCTCCCGAGAACAGGCAGCTCCATGATCCATTTTGCAAAGTTGAGTAGAAGAAAATTCATGGTGACCACAAGCCCTGAGCTATCTTTCCACACCCCTACCTGGTCCTTTGTACACTTCTGTTTGATCCAGTACCACTGCCTAGCAGCTAAATCAATGTGGGTAATACTTGTGACACTTCATTATGCAGGAATTGGTGGGTAGCATGTTTAACTACTTCTACATTTTTAGGCAACAAAAGATTGTTTAAGACATTCTGTACATATAAGCCACTCTTTATGGGGCTACCGGCAGATGTCAAGAATCCCCTCTACATCCTGAGAAGTCCAAAGTAATGTGTGACCCCAAACACATGCTTAGAGTCTGCAATATCTGCACATTTTTTCTCATCCAACATGCAAGCTCGAGTGAGTGCAATGAATTCAACAAGCTGGGCAGATTTCACACATGCAGACAGAGGCTTTCAAGAATCTGATATACATTACATACAGCATAACTTGCAGCAAGCACACCTTTGTTATTTTATGGCATCAATCATCCACAAAATGCATGTATTTACAATTTGGTATGGGTGCATCCATGAGATAAACAAGGGGTGTTTAGCTACATGGTCGGTTACTACAAGGCAATGAAGAGGTTCTCTCTCCTCACTTGTCGGCATCAGCAATGCTGGGTTGAGGGTGCAGCAACAGACAAAGGTAATTAATATGAGAGGCAGATAACAACAGAATTTTATATCAGGACAGTGTAGCAGTGGGAATGAGTTGTGGTTTAGTGGTGAGAAGTAGAGGAATAACAGCATAAGGCACCATGACTTTCAGAGTAGTGATTCATACAATACAACAATTTCATAAGTGTCAACAATATTGATAGCAGCAGCTGCAGAGCACAGACATGTAGGGAGCCCAGCCATGAGAACAGTAATATGCTATGGGCTTTTTCTGACCCTGTGATCTTGTACCAGTACCTCAGTGGAAAAAAACATTGTATTCATGACAATACAGAATGAATGGTTTCATAGATTCAGGGATCCTTAAAGTAAGCAAAGTGGCCAAGGCTTGTTTTATCTGCACAAATGCATTTGCAGCTTGTTTAGAGGACTTAAAATGCTCAGCAGTGCCTTTTCTGACATTATCCTGCACAGCTTTGCCATTGTGGTGTATCTCATGATTACTATCTATAATCCCCAGCCATACACCAGAAAGTTCATGCCTGGGAGGGCACTTATGAATAGCTTAAATCCTTTCTCACTGCAAGAGGTACTCTCCAGCACAGATTTTAGGACCATCTGGCAGAGATGCATCCGGGGGAGGCAAAGTTGGATTTTATCCTATAAAGACTAATGCCAGCTCTTAGCAAATTCAGTGAGCAGGCCTATGGAGTCAAACTTGCACTGATAGAAAGTAACAGATGCCAACTATAAATCATTAATATACTACACCAAGAAAGATCAAAATGTATACATCTTTTTCTAAAGCTTGACAAAAGATTGCTGGAGACTCCTTAAATCCTTGAGGGAGTATCCATCATAAAAGTTGAGATCTGCTAAATGAAAACGCAAAGAGAAATCGCCTCTCTTTGTGTAGGGCTATGGATAAGGAGGAGGAGCAGAGATCTACCACAGTAAACCATTGGTCAACTGTGATAATTCCAGAAAGGATGGTGGCAGGCTTGAGAACCACAGGGAAGCTAGAGAGAACTTCATTAGCTGTGTGCAGATCCTGCTTGCTAATGTGCAAATTGGTCTTTCTCACCTTCTTTATAGGAGGAATGAGTGCATTGCATCTGCAATCCTTCCATATCAAAGCCCCACCTTAATTAAGTCAGCAATCACTGGCCAAATTCATGCCTCAGCTTCAGGCTTTAGAGGGTACTGAGGAATTCATGGCATATGACACATCAAGTTGATCCTTATTGTCATGGCATCCAGGGAAGCAACATACCCCAGAGCAATGGACCCTTGGACCACAAACTAGAGGGTACATAAGACAGTAAATTGGTTAGATCTTGGGCCATTTCCATACTATTTGCAACATGTTTCACACAGCAAAGTCAACACATCAATCTCATGTGTGACACATGTTGTTTCACACAGTAAATCCAGCACCCTGTTCTTACTGTGCTGGGTATGTTGAGGTAGACTCCATCAGGTGTACAGAACACAGTGCAGCTGAGTTTGCACAAAATGTCCTAACCCAATGGAATGGTAAGTGAGATGGGACTTAGTAGGAATGCAAGATTATCTTAGTGGCAACAAGGGTGATGCATACAGGGTCGGAAATGTGGTGGGGAATTCACTGGTTTGAAATACTGACTGTGCCTATAGACAAGCCCCAGACAGATAATGAAGAGAATGCAATTAACAGGTTTTTAAAGCATAGTGACTGGCAGCGGTATCAACAAGTGGTATGTTTACTTTTCATCATGGTATCAACATAGGGTCTCCTATGGCCTACAGGGATCGGGTATTCAGGGCACAGCCAGCAACTTGCAGGCTGTTCTAAAATTCAGGATACAAGTTTTAAGCATTTTGGTCAAATTTGTGTGTGATAATGGGAGCGTTAAAAGCAGTGTTAAGGCAATACTGTTTCCAATGTCACAACTGACAGCAAGCAAAGCATAGTCCTCCTGCACCAGCGGTTTCTCCTTTGCTCCTCCTGTTGATCCTCCCAGCACTGCCTTCCACTGACTCTCAATTTTGTTACCCCCTTCTGAACAGTGAGTGGGACTGTGACAGACCGAACAGTATAAATGCAACGGAGAGGTGGTGGTGTTGCTTAGTTAAGTAGTTTATTCAAAAAAAATAACTGAACTGGTAATTAACACGAAATGTTTATAACTAAGGTGAGGTTGAGTTTTTCCCGAAAATCGTGGCCTAATTCGTCTTTTCCTGGGTTGATGATTTCCTTTGTTTCTTCTTGTTTTCTCTCTCAGGTGATATTACTGGCTGGTCGCTCAGGTGGATCCAGAGTGGTACCGAAAACAGAAGGACAGAAAACGCCAGGGTAAGTATGGGGTTTTATAACCGGATTTTCACTCTCTCTCTACTCTAACTGACTGGGGAGAAGGCAAAAACAAAAGGATGGGGTGGGTGCTGGTGAGACGTTGAGGAATGACCTGACCATAAATTAGTGAGGGGAAGAAAACAAAAAGTGTCTCACGTGTGGTGGTCACGGTGCCCTCTTTCCTATCCCTCCCTCTTCACCCCTCCTTTATATCCCCTCCCCAGTCCCCCTTTAGCTTTGTGCCCTTTTTTGGAGTCCAAAAGGACCGTACCTTGGTTAGCCACGACCCTCCGGGGTCGTGGCTGGCGATGTGGCGTTCCTCCTGCTGATCTCTCCTTCCCGGGGTGTTCAGCTCGGATTCCGTGCTATTCTCGGGATCTCCTCGTCCTCCCGTCCTCGGTCCTTCCTTGTGGTGCTCCTCCTCCTGAGGTCTCTCCTGCTTCTCCACGGGTCTTTCTCTCTCCTCGACGGATTCCACGGGTCTCTCCTTCTGCTCCACACTCTCCTCTCGCTGCAGCGCGTCTCCGTTTTCTATCTTGCCGTGCCGGGAAACCCCACTGGTTTCCCTGGCAACGGCAGCACGCCACCCTCGTTCTCGTTGCGTCTCCCCGACAACGGGGAGACGCGGAAATGACGTATCGGAACTCTCCGATACGTCAGTTGTAGCGCTCGGTGCCGGGAACGCCCGGTCACACACCTCTCCCCATGAACGGTCCTGTTCGAGGACCGTAGTAGAGTCCGGGAACCGTGACAAAAAATCAGCCGGGGCCTGTTGGGATCCTGGTATGTGACAGACCTGAAAGGAAAACGGTTGCAGTTCAAGGAACCATCTCAAAATCCGGGAATTTTTATCTTTATGAGCGGACAACCAGGTGAGGAGAGCATGGTCCGTAAAAAGAATAAATGGTCGACCCAAAAGGTAATATTGTAAAGTGTCCACGGCCCATTTAATGGCCAAACATTCCCTTTCAATGGTAGGATAGTGACGTTCCCGGGGACATAGCTTCCTGCTGACATATACTATTGGGTGATCCCTGCCTTCCCCGTCGGGTTGAGCCAGTACTCCCCCCAGCCCTACATCAGAGGCATCTGTGTATAGATCGAAGGGTTTCGAGAAATCAGGGCATTGTAGTATGGGGTCTCTGGTCAGATATGACTTCAATTGCTCAAAGCTAGCTTCCTGGTGATCCGAAAATGGGGCTAACCGATTAGGATGTGCTTTGGACAAAAGATCTGTGAGAGGGGCGGCAAGGGTGGAATATTCGGGAATGAACCTACGATAGTAGCCTACTAATCCTAGGAATGAGCGTAAATCTTTTTTTGTTTTAGGTTTAGGTGCATTTAGAATGGCATCTACTTTCTTAGTTTGAGGTTGTAGAGTTCCTTGGCCGATTTTGTATCCTAAGTATGATATATCAGGTCTCCCTATCACGCACTTTTTAGGATTGGCAGTTAAACCAGCGTTTCCGAGAGTATGGAATATCTGTTGTAAATGGAGGAGATGATCATCCCAGGTTTCACTAAAGATAACTACGTCATCTAGGTAAGCTGCTGAAAAAGATTGAAATGGTTTTAAGAGTCTATCCATTAATCGTTGGAACGTAGCGGGTGCTCCATGTAGTCCGAATGGTAGCACGGTGAAATGGTAAAGACCGGACGGAGTGGCAAAAGCTGTTTTCTCTTTATCCTCTGGGGCTAAAGGAATCTTCCAATACCCTTTTGTCAAATCTATAGTGGACATATATTTTGCCTTTCCCAGTTTTTCCAGGACGTCATCCACTCTAGGTATGGGATATGTGTCAAACATGGAATTTTCGTTAAGCTTCCGGAAGTCAATACAGAAACGGATCGTACCGTCAGGTTTTGGCACCAGGACGACTGGGGAGCACCAGGGACTAGTCGAAGGCTCTATCACTCCTAGTTCTAACATCTTCTGTATTTCGTCCTCCATAATCTGTTTCCTTGCTTCGGGAATCCGATATGGTCGTAACCTAACAATTGTACCTGGTGCAGTCCTTATTTTATGGGTTATCAAAGGGGTTTTTCCTGGCACTACTGAAAAAAACTTTCGGAAGTACTCTAGTAGGCTATATACCTGTTCCTTCTCTGGTATTGTTAAGGTTTCATTTACTGCGGGTAGCCTCTCCCCATCATTGTGTTCGGTTGGACAAAACTCAATATGCAAGTTTTTGCTAGGACATAGGAATCGGATCACTTCTCCGGAAGTGTCGGAATTGTCTGGTTCTTCCCATTTTTTAAAGAGATTTATATGGTAAATCTGGGTTTTCTGAGGATTGTTCGTGATTTAAATCAGATAAGTAACCGGAGAAACGGCTCGTAGGACCCTATAGGGGCCCTGCCATTTTGCAATTAGTTTTTGTTCAGACGTGGGACGCATTATTAGAACCTGATCTCCTGGTTGCAAAACCCTTAACTTACTCCCTCTGTCATAATACTGTTTTTGGGTTTGTTGAGCTTGTTCTAGATTTACTCTAACTGTGTCCCATAAACTTTGTAGTTGAGACCGTAAGTTGTGAGCATATTCTAATAATGGTCTTCCACCCTCTTCCGCCTCTTCCTCCCAAGTTTCAATGGCCATATCTAAAAGGGACCGAGGTTGTCTTCCAAACACGAGCTCAAAAGGGCTATGGCCTGTTGAGGCCTGTTCATGGGTACGTACAGCGTATAATACTAATGGTTTTTTCTGATCCCAGTCTCTCCCTGAGTCTTGGACTACTTTCCTTAATAGAGTTTTGATTGTTCGGTTGTACCGTTCCACCAATCCATCCGTCTGTGGATGATACACCGAAGTTCGAATTTGGGAAATACCCAATGTCTTACACACCTGCTTCATGAGAGTAGACATGAAGGGGGTCCCCTGATCTGTGAGTATTTCCTGCAGAAATCCCACTCGAGAGAAAACGTTTATCATTGCTTGGGCAACGGTTTTTGTTGTCATACTCTTAAGAGGAACAGCCTCGGGATATCGGGTGGCATAATCAACCATAACCAGGATATACATGTGACCTTTCGTTGAGGGTACTATGGGTCCAATCAGATCCATCCCTACCCTACTAAAAGGGATGTCTATGATGGGTAAGGGCATTAGAGGGGCTTTCTTAGGTCTACCCGGTTCAGTAAGTTGACACCTGGGACATTGGGCACAATATTTGCGTATGTGGGCAAAAACCCCTGGCCAATAAAACCGCCTAAGGAGGTACTCTTCGTTTTTTTCTCTCCCATAATGACCCCCACCTGGTTGACTGTGAGCCAGAGTTAAGACGTGATTTCTATAATGCTCAGGTACCAACAGTTGTTGTTTATGTTCCCCTGTACGAGTGGTGGTTACTCTATATAGGAGGTTTTTCTTAATTAGGAAGTAGGGACCCACCTCCTCGGTCTCTTCTGTCTTTACGTACTTCCAAGCTTGTGCGAGAGAAGGATCTTCTCTCTGTTGCTGAGGAAAACTGACAGGTGCTTCATGTGTTTCGGCTATAAGGCCGGGTTTTTGTCCTTGTGCTTCCTTTCCCCAATGATTCGCTTTTTCTGCCCGTTTTTCTCTACGGGACAATTTCCTACGGGTTATAGGGCATTCAATAACACTGTTAGTAAAGGGAGCTTCCCTCCACCAGTCCTGTGTCAGCTTGGGGTTTCTAACATAATCCAGAACCTCGTGAAAATGTTCATAATCAGTCCCGATGATACATTCCTCAATCAGTTCCGTCATTATTCCCATAGGTAGGACATCTCGATAATTTCCCCACTCTACCGTTAGTTTATATAAAGGGTATTGTTCTTTGTCTCCGTGAATACAACAGATATTTACCCATTGTTCTACTTCCTTGTCTGACAGGTTTACTATATCTTTCCTCACTACTAATTGGCTACAACCTGAATCAATAAGAGCCCATACTGCTCGTCCATTGATGTTCATGCTCTGTTTAAACTTCAGGTTACCTTGTCCTGTACACAGTACCCTTCTCCGAGTGACTCCAATTTCCATGGGCTCGCTAGTATCTTGTTTCCTTGGACACATGCGAGCGATGTGTCCCCATTCCCCACAGTTGTAGCATTGGGGACCTGGTATCGGTGGATGATCGATTATTCTGCGGGGCACTGGCTCGTCAGGAAGGGCTCTGAGAGTACTTTTAGGGTTAGACAACCCCGGTTTTATACTGGGTCGGGGTGGTACACTCCTTATATCTACAGAGCGATGATAGGCACATGCTAAATCGATCGCCATGTCAGTAGTTACTTTGGGATGTTGGCGAATCCAGTGTTTTGTAGCTGTAGGCAAGGCATCTAAATATTGCTTGAGAACAATCGTCTGGATCACTTCCTCCCTGCTATTCCCGGAAGGACCTAACCATTTCAAAGCCAAATCCTTTACACGATAATAAAAGGTTCGAGGATCCTCATTCGGTCCCCATTTGATTTTCCGGAATTTGACCCTATAGTATTCGGTGTCATGTCCCACACGTTCTAATATACTAGTCTTTATCTCCTGGTATGGTGTGGTTCCCCCCGGGTTTGCTGCTTGATAGGCTGCTTGTAAGATACCCGTAAGAAGTGGTGCGACATACTGACCCCATCTATCCTCAGGCCATTGAGCTGACGAAGCCACTCTCTCAAAGTTAGTGAAAAAGGATTCGGGGCCTTCACCTTCTTGATATTTCTGTAACACAGAACTGGGTACATTGGGGTGAACCTTACTGACAGCGATAGTCTCGGTTAATTTTTTCATGGCCGTCTCGTGGACCAGTTGATTATTTGCGAGGATGGTTGCCTGGCTTTTCAAAGCCGACTGTAAGGCTTCCCTGTCCTCCTTTGCTTCTCGTTGGTGTGCCTCCCACACCAACTGCAGATGTCGCTGGCCTTCGGCCAGTTGTTTTATCATATCTTCTAACGAGGGAGTGTCACTCATTATGTATACTGTTCGGTTGGCTGGGAGGGGTCCCAAAAATCCCACTTCTGACACCACTGTGACAGACCGAACAGTATAAATGCAACGGAGAGGTGGTGGTGTTGCTTAGTTAAGTAGTTTATTAAAAAAAAATAACTGAACTGGTGATTAACACGAAATGTTTATAACTAAGGTGAGGTTGAGTTTTTCCCGAAAATCGTGGCCTAATTCGTCTTTTCCTGGGTTGATGATTTCCTTTGTTTCTTCTTGTTTTCTCTCTCAGGTGATATTACTGGCTGGTCGCTCAGGTGGATCCAGAGTGGTACCGAAAACAGAAGGACAGAAAACGCCAGGGTAAGTATGGGGTTTTATAACCGGATTTTCACTCTCTCTCTACTCTAACTGACTGGGGAGAAGGCAAAAACAAAAGGATGGGGTGGGTGCTGGTGAGACGTTGAGGAATGACCTGACCATAAATTAGTGAGGGGAAGAAAACAAAAAGTGTCTCACGTGCGGTGGTCACTGTGCCCTCTTTCCTATCCCTCCCTCTTCACCCCTCCTTTATATCCCCTCCCCAGTCCCCCTTTAGCTTTGTGCCCTTTTTTGGAGTCCAAAAGGACCGTACCTTGGTTAGCCACGACCCTCCGGGGTCGTGGCTGGCGATGTGGCGTTCCTCCTGCTGATCTCTCCTTCCCGGGGTGTTCAGCTCGGATTCCGTGCTATTCTCGGGATCTCCTCGTCCTCCCGTCCTCGGTCCTTCCTTGTGGTGCTCCTCCTCCTGGGGTCTCTCCTGCTTCTCCACGGGTCTTTCTCTCTCCTCCACGGGTTCCACGGGTCTCTCCTTCTGCTCCACACTCTCCTCTCGCTGCAGCGCATCTCCGTTTTCTATCTTGCCGTGCCGGGAAACCCCACTGGTTTCCCTGGCAACGGCAGCACGCCACCCTCGTTCTCGTTGCGTCTCCCCGACAACGGGGAGACGCGGAAATGACGTATCGGAACTCTCCGATACGTCAGTTGTAGCGCTCGGTGCCGGGAACGCCCGGTCACAGGGACTCACTAACGAAAATAGGAAGAAGTAATTTCCTCAACTTGGTACCTTCGATCTAGAGTGATTAGGTAACACTAGGGCTCTGAATACGGCAAAGGGTTCATTGTTGAATGCTGTTGTTGATATTTGCCTGATGAAAACAGATTCAACTAACATTTCAAACTGCAAAGCAATAAAGGTGAATTGCCAGGCAGATTATCTGGCAAGGCTCAAGTATGTGTTTGACAGATATTCGGAAATTGCTGATCCAAATGAGATGGCTCAGGAAGCTGTAGGTGCTGCCTCTGTGTAGGGATTGTTACTGAATATGAGAATGCAATAGATGACTCTGATTTGGATGGCAAACAAAGAAACTGACTGAATTAGTGCCTTTTGCTAATCATTCCTTTACAAGAAAGTAAGAGAGACAATGTTGAATCTAAACTGATGTCTTTGAAAACTTCAGAACATGCAACAGATTGTGAATCCTTACCCATACATTTTAGTGAAACATTTATACACTTTTTCTCAATGAAAATGGCTGGAACCAGTAACATGTGATGATCAGAAACTCCAGACAGGTGCTAGTGAACAGGTGCCATGCTCTTCTTTGGAAAAAAGCTAGAAGACCTTGAAAGTTGGATATAGCCATCGCTAGTAAAAAAACTGACTTCACTAATCTCTGCAGTTCTCACGTTGTTGTGCCAATTTCAGAGCAAGGCTACGCTTACTAGGATAGCTGAGCTAAAATAGGCAATGTTCAGAAGGAGGTAAAAGAAAATGGCAGTGCATTTAAAATATGTGTAATTGTGAAATAATTACTCAGGCTTTAAGGGGCTGGTGAGTGATAGCTATCTACATCTCCCCATTTAGGCAATCGAGGCCACAGTAAAGGTTATGTTGTGTTGTTTAGCCTAAATAAATTTTCATTTTAACTCTCAGTACTACCTCTCCAACCTACTCAAACAGCTTGGTAGTTCCAGAGCCAGAAGAGCCAAAGAAGAAGCAAAATACCTTCTTTTTGAACCTCCCTCCTGAAAAACCACCCACGGTCCGCATCAGTTCTTCTCAGGAGTGGCCTTTCTTGTATAGAACTCTCACCTAGCAGACTTAAGAGTGAAACCCACCTTGTGATCCATCAACAAGGAGCTGAAAGCTTGTCGTGTTGAGTCTTGCTGCCTCTGCTTATGCTTATACAGTGTATTGTTACTGATGTTTTTTCATGCAAATCCTTCTCTGTCCCCTAACTTCTTCCCATTCTCTATCCCCTTTACGTACCTGCCCCTCCCATCTCCCACCGTCCAAGCTGCCTCTTGACTCCTTGTCCTCTCTTGCTCCCCCTTTCTGTGCCCTCCTGCATCTCTTTACGTTCCATGCATAATACTCTTGCTCTCATCCTGGTCTCAATCCCCTCTTCCCCCTCATCACTTTAATCCTCTGCTCTTTCATGCAGCACATCCCTTGACCTTATCTACTCTCCTGTATAGTTTTCTGGTTTTGGTCTCTTGTTTTGTCCACATTCTACCTTACCTTCCTTTTGTCTTCATCTACCCTTCCCACTTGTCTTCCTCCTTTTGCCTCTCTGTTCTACTCTTTTCCTCAGCAGCTGCCTCGATCTTCTCTCCTTCTAATCCTCCTTCAGCCCCTTTCTTCTCTTCCACTGTTTACACCCCATGCCCCACATAGCCACTGTTTTTCCTTTCATTCTCTATCCCCCCATTTCTTTCCTCTGTACCCGTGCTAAGCCCTCCAACTCTGACAGGCTGTTCTCTTGGTGCTCATCTTGGCTTCTGTTTTTTCATACACTCTTTGACTCTCCCTCCCTGCACCTGCTCTCTTCCGCCTCTCCTTCTTGGTACTCTTCTTCTCCATTCTTCTTCCTTTCACCCTCTTAGATATGCCCTGTCCTTTCCTCTCTCTATCTACTGCACCCTCTCCTTGCCCTCACATCCTCTCCCAATTACACTTCCCTAGAGGTCTACCTTCCCTGCTCCTCTTACGAATATTTCTTTCTAAGAGAGTAGCTGTTCAGACAATGTAATTGACTATTATGATGGTCATGTTGCTATGTCGGGTTGATATTTTGCTTTTAGATTGTATTACTTGTAGGGTCACCACCTGTCCATAATGTACATGGACTGCCTGTTATTTGAGGCTGAAGTCCGTTGTATGTAAACCACCCTCTAACAGACAGCACTTGTCCCTAACTTCTCTGCAAGCCATCCACAGCACCTCTCTCCACAGCCTAAACAATCTCACACGAGAGCTCTCTTGCTGTTTCACTCCCTCGCTCCCAGCGGTTGAAATGCATTATAAATAGTATGGGAACTCTGACTCTGAGTGCGGTGGGTGGTCAGAGAGATGACGAAAAAGAACAAAATATTCAGTAACTATTTTATTGTCTGCTCACCTCCAGGTAATTGTATTTAAAATATAACAGATGCTGTAAAAGAAAAATACATACAAGTTAAACTGAACAGTGAAAAAGGCACACGTTATGAAAATTGTGGTGGCTAATGCAAATTCTTCAGATGTCTGCATGTGAAACTGAAGAGTCACAGAAGTGCATCTTGGTTGCTACATTGGGAAAGTGTGACATATATTTATAGTGCCACAAGGCCCCAGCCTACAATAGAACACATGTTGTATTACACACAGTAGAACATGTGCAAATAAAAAAGTGCTTTTAAAATATGTACGTTTAGTAAAACACAAGAGCACGTTTTTAGTGAAACACATAGGACACAGTGCAAATCTGTTTTACAAGTTTCAGTCGAATACCAGGATACCTTTACTCATCATGTAAAAAGTGACAGGTGCCCCTCCCCGGAAGTCATCAATGACTAAGGGCACTCCCCGGAACTGACTTAGATGTAGGTGGGGTCACATGGGTTGTGACATCATCTGAACACGTGTTAGTCACGTGCCAGGTTCTTTGCCATAGTGTCTAAGGCTATTGGATATGTAAAACTGTAGCCCTACCGGTGTGCACAGTGTTTCTGAGTCTAAGAAGGCATGCCTGGGCATGTTCAGACAGTCACAGGCCTGTGTCAGCTGTCTGGCTAATCACAGCATGGGTCTGTGTGAATACACAGCCTGCCTCCCCATTGCTGTCTAACCCAAAGGGGGCTGGTCAAATGTGACTTTTTTTAAAAAGAAGTGTCTTTCGTTAGAACCAACTAGTCAATTTTGAAATAAAACTCTAAAACACAGATGCTTGCTCCAAACTTCCCACGAGAATGGTCAAACATGATTAGCAGATGTCGGAGTAAAAAGTGACCACATAGGCTTACACATACAAATGTTGAAACAAACAGAGGCTGTTAAATGAAACCCTAGCACAGATGCTCGCTCCAAACTTCCTAGGAGAATCATCAAACATGATTAGCAGATGTCAAAGTATAAAGTGACTACAAAGGCTTACACATACACATACAAAGGTTGAAGCAAACAGAGGCTGTGAAATGAAACCCTAACACACAAACACATATGTTTACACCCACCCCATCCACAAAGTGAGGGCAGTGCATAATTAGCATGCTGAAACAAGTATAAAAACTCCACCCTCAGGGATCATACACACAACCACATTCATCAGCCACTTTGAACTACTTATTTAAAGTTTGTGGAGAGCAGGGCTATCTAGGCCATCAAGGAGGAAAAGTTTGGCTAAAAAGGGCAAGGCGCAAAGTGTTAGTGCAAGCCATCTTTTACTTAAGGTAAATAACTCTGGCATGTTTTATATTTACAATGTGTTTTTTAACGCTAGTTGGGTTTGTATTTATTGTGAGTAATCATGCACCATGTTGCTGGAGGTTTTGGGTGGCACCCCTGCTTGTAACCTTAAGGCTTTTACAGCTCCTTGAAGCTTTCAGGGTGTGTGTCGCTGTAGGGTCAGAGCTGTCTCAATATACTAAACAATTTACAAATAAAAAACAATGCTTTCATGTACCCACCCAAAAGCATCATTATTTGTAGGGTGGCTGTTCGCACTCTCAAGGGTAGACTCTGGTTGTAGGTGTGGCAGTAGTGAGGCATCTGTTGAGGGTTGTTTTTTTTTTTAAAGGGTTAGGCTCCATGCTTCATCCCCCTTATGTGTGTGTGTGTTTTTTTTGGGGGGGGGTGAGGGGGTTGGAATTGTGTTAGTCAGCCAGCAACTCTGATGGTGGGGCAGTGAATATGGTATTCTTTTGTAATTAGCACTGCAGATTTAAATTAGGATCCTAAATGGCAACATTTTCATTTTTTCTTGCTGCAGATAAAGAAATAGAAGCACTTTAGTTATATGCAGGGCCATTGGAATTATATGGCAGGAGAGGACCAAATTATGCAGCAGAGTTGATCAATTTATGTGGCAAGATAAGTTCAATTATGCATTTACAAAGCCAATAGCTTTATCTCTTGCAAATGCGAGACCAGTTTTTCTGTAGTAAATGCCTAATGTAGAAAAGTAAGTGCCAGGGTCCAAAACTCTCCTCTGAAACATGCGGCGGTGTAATTAAAATGTGCATGCACAGAACCCTGAGACCTGGTAACTTTAAGCTATCTTGGATCTTTCTTCAATACAATTTACACCCAATCCCTGCCCCTACTTCAGATACCGCTTGTAGCTTTCTGCATTTGCACCTGTGTAACAGTTTTACCGCCTTTTTTTATTTCCATAGTCTTTTTTTAATATGTGTGTTGTGCGCGCAGTAAATCTCTTAAACAGAAAAGTAAGTGTACCGCAGGGTCTAGTAAGGATCATAATTTAAAACAGCCATTTGACAGAGACTTCTTGAGGGTCTTGTGTTCACATGCTTAACTTTTCATGCAAAATACATGGTTGTAGTTCTGAACAAATAGTGTAAAAACGTAATGTTAATCAGTGCCCTTTGTGTTTATATTTCAGGTGTTTTACTTAACAATGCAGTCTCCTGCGAGTGATTGCTTTTCCAGGCTATTGTGTTATGGTTTTAACAGTAAATTACTCTTAAGTAGTACAGAATTCAAAATTAGTCACTGTCAGATGTTTCTAAAATGTGGCGCAAAATGAGTTTTCGCCCAAGTTTCCTCTGAATGTTAGAGTTTTTTTTAAAGTCAATTTTGTCTTTGCTGTACGCAGGATCTCCTAGAACTAACATGGACCCACGAGGACACGGCTGCCTTTCAGCAAGGTACGTTTATTTAGGGCAGTATAGTTCAGAGACCATTGTTAGCCTACCTGTCTTGACAAAGTTGTTTTATTTGTTATTTTTTTAAATTTTCTAAAAAATGTTTTCTTGTGTATGTGTTTTTTATTTACAGGTTATAACGTTGAAGTACAGCTGGTAGTCAATGCACTACAGCAAATCCTAGAGACTCAGGACGCAGCGCCCCTAGTGCCGCAGGATATGGCTCTAAGATGTAAATAAAATTGGCTCTGGTGTAAACTCTATGTAAGCATCACCCCTGACAGTCCAAAAACCCCATAGAGTCCCTATAGGTTGGGCCCTCAGAGAGTGTGCCAGATCTGTGTATTATATTGCAAATGTGACATTTATTCCTTTTTTTTTTACAGATCCCCTGGAGGCATACAAGGAAAGCATACTGCCGCAAAAGTTAGAACCGCAAACAAAAAAGGGGTCCAAAAAGGGGTCTAAAAATGAAGTCTTCAGTGCCTAAAGACAGTCCTCCTATAAAGAACGGGACACCACAAAGGAACATAGTAAGTGTGTTTTTACAAAATGCAGAGTCAAAGAATCCTAATGTCTTTCTCTCTCAAACAGCTTGTTCCTCTAGCACAGTGGTTTTCAAACTTTTTAATGCCAGGCCCCCCTTTTGGGGAAAAATAAAAATCAATGGGCCCCTCCTGAGAATTTTTCAGAATTATTCTATTAAGTTGGCAATGTTTAAATATGTCTAGACATATTCAAACATTGCAGTTAACTTCTGTTACCTTTTTGAAAATGCAATCAATGTTTTTCTGCTTAAAAAAGCAGTGTTATCTGCATAATGCCTCCCTTGGTCAGAGCCTGGCACCCCCACCCCCCCTGGATCACTTACGTCCCCCCCTATGGGGGCCCGCATCTCAGTTTGAAGACCCCTGCTCTAGCATATAGTAAGGGGGTATAAAAGAAAAAAAATAATAATAATATTAAATATTTATTTTTATGTTTATATTGTACAGCCGTCACAAAGATCTCTGGAGGAGTCCTGCGTAAGGCTACGTGGACGTAGACACCTCTAAAGGACTTCACCAAGATCCTTCAAAACACTCAGATGTCAACAACCAGTGAGAGCTGCATGGTGCGTCAGGACAAACCATGCACTGGCTCTGCAAATAACTGACTTTAACCCATACACCACTTTACAAGTAAAGCCTACAACCAGTACATTGAAAACTCCTACAGGAACTCCATTTGTGCCTCAGGCTGTAGACGCCAAAGGGTGTGCACTTCCAGCCGCAGACACACAACAGCATTGGGATCCTGTTTTTTTAACTTCCAAATCCTGACCTTTAGAATGGGGCTATTGATGGCAACCAGAGAACTGTACTAGGTGCACTTTGTGGTAATATACACCCCACTCCAACTGCTGCAGCTGATGCCCCAGAATATGACGTTTTGGAACAAAAAACTGTACTAGGGACATATTTCAAAGGCATACAACAGGCTGTCAGAAAGCTAAAATCCAAGCTGAACTCTAAGACCTTAAAACTGGGGAAGGCTGGAAGTGAGAACAGTCCCTTGAGGGATTCCCAGATGGAGATAATTCAGAGGGTGGAAAGGTGTGGAAGAGAGGTGTTACAAGCTTGTGAACCAGCCGCTGCAGACCTAGGTGTTATACCAGCATAACTAGGCAAATGGCACTTCCTAAAGAGTGACGGTTCCACATTTATTAATAAAGAGGTCAAAATATAAAAAGAAGGTCCAAAATATACTTATTAAAGTCCTTTCGGTTCTTACGAGTCCTCAAGATCAAAAAGCAGCTAAAAATCCTCAACCAAGGCCTAAAAGTTCCAAACACATTGACAGCGCAATATAAATCAGCCCCTGCTAGGCCTTAAAACATAACTTTTGGAGAGAACATCACAAGCTTTAGACGTTTCAGGCATTCAGAGGGTAAAGTTGAGAAACTCGAATACCCTTAACACCTACAAGGTACAACTGCTGGGTCTGTAGTAGAGGAAGCTATGAGGATACAGCTTACAAATACAACCGCTACCATTCAAATAGGCTGGGAGATTGCCTAAAAACAGGTGGGCCTGTAAGAAACAAAAGTGGATTAATAGAGCTAAGCAGTGCAGGTTTTTAAGATGTAAATTAAAGAAAGCCAGAATATGGGCTACAAGGAGGCTTAAAAATGCACCTGCTCAGAACCAAAGTCAGCCATCTCAAAATGATTCACCTGAGAGTTCACCATCCAACACCAATCCCCAATCTCAGGATTCAGAACCTGTGTTTTTAGAGAGCGTTAGAAGGTACAGGCGTACTGTAGAGAGATTTAACACTACAGAGCATTACAAAGAATTCAGGTTTTTTAACCTAGAGTGCATAAACTCCTCTGATCAAGGGGATTTAGCTATCCACCAGGCTGTACAAAACACTCATACAGCTGTTGTTACACGACGTGGGCCCTAATAACTTCTTCCAACTACTCTTGCAAGAGCAGGGCATCGACAGTCCCTTGTTCACCAGACAAATGCTACACAATGTGTTTGACGCTGAGGAATTTCTAGAAAACCTCTCCAATCTTTTACAGAGTAAGGCAGAAATAGTAGCATATGAGACCTTCAGAGTCATCTCCCTCGTTGTTCGGGGTAATGAGGGGGGTGTTTCCAGACCTTTAAAGAGTATCTTGTATAGTAAAATAATTGGAAAGAAATAGCGTTGGTAGCTCAACTTTAACAACGGAACGTCCGAAACGTGTCTGACGGCTAGTATCGCTGGGTTACTGCTGGATCGCAGCACCCCAAAGCGGAAATTATGTTTAGAGTGGATGAAGCCCATGCAGTGCTTGAAATACCACTAGACATACTGGCCAGGTTTGGGGACCCAGGGCTTTTTGAGAACTATTTTGCCGTTACAGTAAAAGTTCTTTACCATACGGATCTTGGAAGTACTTCACAGCCAGGAAGCGTGTGTAAAACAGGACCGTTTAAGTTCTCCATCATGAAAATCACTTTTATGGCATCATGAACCTGAAGGGTTTTCTAGGAACCAAGTACGTGTGTACCCATTGCAACCACATCTACAACATTCAGTCAACTCACCATTGAAACATGCAATGTAAAATGTGTCAAGGGGACAATTGAGTCATAGTCACCAATCAGAAGATGATCTGTTTTGTAGCTCGCACATCTGTTTGAGCATACACAACAGGTTTGTTCTATGCATCCTTAAAACAGACTGCAGGAGGTGTGGGCACTACATAGCCGAAGAACACAAATGCAAAGGCATGAAATCTCCCACATGAAAGGCGTCTTTTCAGGTGGGAACCGAACACGTGTGTTACATGGTTAAAGGGCATCCCCAGACCAAAACAGAAGACTACATAGTGTTTGATATAGAGTGTACACAAGAGACAGGTGTCACCAACCTAACTATATTTACCCTCATCACTTTACTTCCGATGACAACCTGGAGTTTAAAGGCTGCTCATGTGTGAACGATTTCCTCAGCACTTTCATTCATCCAAAATTCAAAGAGTATACCGTGATGTTGCATAACTCAAAAGCGTCTGACTCATTCTTTATTTTGCAATCATGATTTGTGACAAGATGCCCGTAGAACATATCACCCAGGGCTCCAAACTGATGTTGATAACAGCTGTGCCTTTACAAATAAGGTTCATAAATACCCTGAATTTTCTGCCTATGAAATTGAGCAAGTTGCCAAACGCCTTTGGTTTTCCGGGGTGTAAAGGTTATTTTCCCCACTTTTTTAACACCTGGGCGAATCAGAATTATGACGGTCCTATGCCTCCACCCGACAGCTATGGTGTCCAGTATATGATGCCTCCGGAGAAAGAGAGCTTTCTACAATGGTATGGTGAAAACGGTGAACATAAGTTTCATTTTCAAACAAGTTATTGTCAGGTGGATGTAATGATCATGTGAAAAGCCTGCAATTTTTTCAGAGATGTTGTGGTAGAGATGACTAAACAGGAAAAGGTTTTGAAACCCAAACCCCAAGATGACAAAATCCATAGAATACATAGACCCTTTTCTACACATTACCCTGGCTTCTATGTGTATGTCTATCTATAAGCACATTTTTAAAAACCGAAAGCATTGCTCTAGTACCGCCCGACTTCTATAACGGAAAACAGAAGCGTTATTCAATCTCTTCTATCCAATGGCCCACAGACATCTCTGGTTAGGAAAACATCTTCATTTCTCACTCCCTTCATGGTGGTGAATACCATTTGGGGTCTTATTACCTAGATGGGTACGCTGTAATTAACGGTCTGCCAACAGCCTTTGAATACAATGGGTGCTTTTACCACGGTTGTCCTGTCGCGTAGGTTCTCATTATGCTAATAACGCTACTGGATTTGGGAGACGGGATCACATGGATTATGGCTACGAAGTAGAATTCCACACCACATGTTGCCTGTTGGCCTAATCCGGGTTCTCCGGCTAACTGGCAGAGCCTCATCTCTGGCCGATATGATTGTGGCAAGCAGGCGCATGACAAGAAGACTCCTCCGAGGAATTGTGGTTGATCAGATCCCATTGCTTTCTCTCAATTACCAAAAGTCTCATAAAGGCAAAGACAGCAGAGACAGGATATAGTTCAATGAGGATTTATTGAAGTAACTGCATCTTAGATAAAAAGGCATGTATTGCAATAACTAGGATGATAAAACACAATAAAAGCAAACAGGTGACTAACAGAGTAAAACACAAGAATAGTCCAATCATACTGTCACCAGGAGTGATGTATATGTTTCTCCTACCTAAGCTATGTCTGAGCACAGCGTAGTAAATCTAATCTGCCCTTCAGGTTTCCCCCGGGGGTACATCATCCCTCATACCTGGAAGAGGAAGCCTGTAGCCTAGAGAGACACCTTCCCCAGGTGGATCAGGGGTCCGGCCATCTAGGCAGGTAGCTGCAGCGAAGCAGTCAGCAATCAGCATGAAGTCATGGTCATCTGGCTGGAATCTCCCTCTAATGTGTCTGGGACAAAGGGATGTTTTCATAATAAAACAGCTGACATTCTAAGAAATAGTCCTCAGGTATGAGTGTGTGTTTTCTGTGAATGCTGGAGACACAGCATACCACATTTGTCGGCAACCCTATCTGACTGTAGCCTTGGAGAAAGCACAAAGTAAAATAAATGTCCTACTAAGAACGTAATGCTCTCCTAGGCGAAAGTACAATAAGATAAAGAAAATAAAACAGCACCGCGAATGTTGCCATTGCTGAAGAAATAAAGCAATGCTGAATAAAATGTAACAGGCTTAAAGTGCACAGCGGCAGGCCTAGTTAACATAAACCAACGTGTCTAAAACATGGCTAAAATATCTATAACAGGGGCCTTATCACCTAGATGGGTATGCTGTAATTAATGGTGTGCCAACAGCCTTTGAATACAACCAGTGCTTTTACCATGGTTGTCCTCGTTGTTACAAACCACAAGAGTTTAACAGGCTGTTGGGTACCAAGTGTTAACACTTACACCGCCGTACTCTGGTGAAGGTGCAATATGTTGAAAACTGCGGCTTTGTTATGAGATCCCTTTGGGAGCACAAGTGGATAGATATGCTAACATCAAATGCAGAACGCAGCGCTTTCATTAAGAATTGTGAGTTACCCGAACCTATGGATCCCCGTGATGCCTTATTTGGGGGTGGTACAAACGCTATACAGCTGTACAGGGCCGTGGGCGAAGCTGAGAAAATACATCATTATGATTTCACAAGTCTGTATCCATTTGTGAACAAACTGAAGTTATTCCCCTTAGGCCATCCCACCAACATATATAGGGACTTTAAACCCAGAGGCAAAATACTTTGGGTTAGTTAAATGCCAAATCCATCCATCCATCCTTGAGGCGTTTCTTCTCAATTATACTGTAGAGAGTCAATGGTAAGCTAATGTTCCACTATGTCGAACATGTGCTGAAAGTAAAGAGACTAACGAGTGCAGACGCAATGATGAGCAAAGGATGCTGGCGGGGACCTGGTGTAGCATTGAGGTACAAACGGCCCTACAGAAAGGATACCAACTTGGTAAAATACTAGAAATATGGCACTTCGAAAGGACTACAACCCAGCTCTTTTCTGACTATATCTACTAATCTCTCAGAAACAAGCAGGAGGGAATGGAGTTTCCAGAATGGTGTATTAAGGAGACCTCTAAGCAAAAGTACATCAATGATTACTACGCTCATGGGGATATATAAATTTGAGACCCGAGTTCATCGAGGTCAACCCAGCCAATGCGTCAGTTTTCCATGCTCTGCCTCAACTCCTTATGGGGAAAATGCACACAGTATACAGACTTGTCAAACAAGACCACAGTAACAGATCCTGACAAACTGTTTAAGTGCTTTTTTGTGGCGTATTATGAGGTGTCCAGCTGCAAGTTTATCGATGATGAGACAGCAGCTGTGTTGAAAATACACAAAAGAGTACCCCACAACATGTTACAATATAAACATCTTCATAGCCTGTTTCACAACCACTCACAGTCGTTTAGAGCGTTACAGGTTGCTGGATAAACTTCAGGATAGGGGTATCACGATACTGACTCCTTTATTTTTGTGAGCCAATTAAGGGATAAAGACCCTTCACTAGGTGATTATCTAGGAGATTTGACCAGCAAGCTAGAAAAGGACAAGGACATAGTCAAATTCAGCTCATTAGCCCCAAGGCCTATTCTTACAAACCATCTAGCAATGCAGTGTGTATGAAAGTCAAGGGCATCACCTTACATGTAAACAATACCGTCAGAATCAATTTTGACAGTCTAAAAGGATCTGCTGAACTAATATGCTATACTGATCGACCATGAAAATGATAAAACAATTGTTGTAAAACAGCCTAGCATAGCCTGGCCCAAAAAACAGTGGGAAATTACAACTGAATCGTTGCATAAAACCTTACGCGTAGTGTTTGATTAAAGGGTCCTGACTAAAGACTACAAAACCCTGCTGTACGGTTGTTAAAGGTACATTAGAGTCTCGAATCCCCCCAACTATGGACACCAGATTGCAACATCCATTCTCCTGCGTTTTAGCAGGTCCCTCGAACTGAGGTAAAAGCTATTTTATAAAAAGCTATTAGAAAATGCTCCTAGGATTTAATCCCAAACCCCTAATAATATTGTATGGCTTTATTCATGCTGGCAAGATCTTTATTTGGAACTATCCCTATCTCATATTTATAGAATGCATACCCAGTAATCTCAATGACGGCGCATTGTTACCTACAGGCCTTGTAAACATTGTGATTGTTGACAATCTTATGCGGGAAGGTGGGGATCACCCTGAGATAGAAAAAGCATTTACTCAATATTCACACCATCGCAATCCAAGCATATGCTACATTGTGCAGAAGTTGTTTTACAAGGGTAAGAGCAGCTGATCTATACGTAGATCTCAATGCCTCATAACGTATTTAAAAACACCTGTGACAAAGAGCAGATATCTATAATAGCTAATCAGATGTACCCCGGAAACACACATTTTTTCTTGAAAGCCTTTAAAGATGCTATCATGAAACAGACTTAAAAATCAATACTTTAGAAGACTACATACTATATGCTGGTATGTTCCCACCCGATCTGATTGTGATAAACATTTTTAATTTTTCAACACGCTTCTGTCATCTTTTAAAAGCCTTTTAAAAATGTGTGTTCCTGGTGTCTGAATGAAGATGTATAGTCTAAATTCAAGTTCAAATTCTTTTATTGTAGACATTCATCGTTACATAAACAGGTGTTACATAACCTTACACTTTTGACAAACACCGTATTCTGTTCTAACAGAGCTTGACATAGACCTGGCATTTTATTTCACATATTTCACAACAGTACTGTCATTGCTTACTAGATCGCTTGAATATAGATTTTTAAAACTTCTAAACGTCGTACCCTCTGACATTTTACTAATAAAATATATACAATGTTCCCCACATGTGATGGCTAGAGGATCCTGTACCCGCATCTTGTTATACTCTACCCTAGCAGCAGCTTTTTTTACATACTTGAATACAGGTTCTGTTTAGATACTATGTTCAGGGAACAACGCTGAATTGTCAAACACTGTAACCTTGTTGATATCCAAAAACAGGGCCACCCAGTGTGTTCCACCCTTGTAATGGGGATGTCTGTTACAGACCTGTGTGGGTTCTTTCTACCCCTATTTCTCCAGGAAGTCCATTGCTTGGAAAAACACCCAAAAAGTATTTCTTAACGTATTTCTGAAGGCTTAAGAGCTTGCGTATCTGAACTATGTCCATTTTACAATATTTTTAAGATTGTCAAACAGAATCTGTTGGGCATGGTTAACCTGAATGACGCTGTTGAATACAAAGAATACAACCATGTTCACATTCGTAGCCAAGGGTTGACTGAAACGTATTTCAGCTTTTAGATTTCCGTTCTTGATCAAATTATAGTGGTTGCCGTCTTCCATGTCAGGTGTCAGAACGAAAGCGAACAGTGTGTAGCCAGCCCTATATCCTTCGCTTGATACGACAACTCCCTAGTCCCACAGGTGTTTCCTGGTTATTGAAACCAGACTGAGGTATTGCCTGATAAAATTAGCTGTTCCACAACTAGATGTGTACGGTTTTGCAGGAATCACAGACCCCTCGTGCACCAAGGCAGCATAGTTGATGTAGTAAATTTGAAAAGTTTCATGACATAATTAGAAATGTGATTGTCAGGGAACATTTCCTTCAAAGCGTTGGATGACAGAGTAATATAAAATGGCATTGTCTCCATCCTGACGCCTACATCGAGACCTCACCGTACTCACACACCCTGCGGGAAGCTAACCAACACCATCTGTTACATTTCTCCGGCCATCCACTCCATTTGACAAAGGCCTGTCTGTTAGCCCCGCTACCTTTCCTTTTCAGAATCTTTTCAACCCTGTACACCCTGTGCGGATCATCAGGTACCTTTTGTAACTCCTCTTGTAAAAAAATGCCTAACACTGTTTCCTCGTTGTAGTTCTTTAACCTGTAAATATATACATCCTCTTTAAGCTGCACATTTTCCACTATAAATATCTCATTGCTAAAAGTCTGCTGGTAACCCTTTTCGTAAAGACCTCTTTCAACTTCGAAACCCTAACATGGTCATCTTCTTTTAAAAGAGGCTTCTTTACACCTTCAGCGAACCGGCCTCCGAACACCATCCTCCAGACCTTTCATGAATTATCTGGCATTACTTCTATGGGAGATGTTTTGATGGTTCTGTGGTAACTGGCATTATAAGCATCTATAAAAACCTGTAGAACATCCATGTGTCAGTAGGTGTTGAGGGCGTGAAATATCAGCACATCCTAGACTTTAAAGTTCTGTTAAAATGCTCTATAACAGCTGCTTTTACCTTTGTGTGTGTTAAAGAGAAATGATGAACAGCGTTTCAGAAATTATTTGTTTAAAAATTCTTTTCCTGCGTCTGTTTGTAGTTTTTGAGGGGTTCGACCATTCCTGAAGATGGTTTTAAAGGCCTCGGTGACGCTAGTCCCGCTTTAATCGCTTAGCGGTTCTGCAAAGGCATACTTGGACAATACATCTGGGACCGTTAAAATATATTGAACTTCGTTATTATGCTCTGATAAATCTTGAAGACTGATTATGTCCGCCTTCCATTGATACTACATTTGCACATTATTGATGGAAGGTCTCCTCCCAAAACGCCTCCTACCAGGCTTGTGGAGTGACTATGTCTCCCCCGATAACAAAGTCTTCACCCGCGCTCTGTTTACTGAATCATTTTCAACTAGATCCCTTCTAAACAGCCCTTTGGCGCTCCCGAAGCTACCGACCCCTCTTGTATCATAATAAAGCCTCCTTAACTCCTCTACCAACATGTTATCAGCTGCTACAACCCATGAAATGAAAGACGGTTGTTTTGTGTAAGAACATTTTATTAAAAAGAAAGAATGTTAGCAAAACATAAACACGGCATACTTTACACTTTCTTGGTACGTCTTATTGTTGTTGTTTTTGTACACTTTGTTGTCTTTTCACTACGTATACATAGTATGACACATGCTACATACATTACTAGGGGCCAGGTCGCTAATCGGCCTCAGCGTCACAAGTTTCGACATTTTTACAGATATACACTCAATAGCTCTAGACACGACTTCCCACTCACCCCTCCTATAAGTTTGTACACTCACAATACTGACAGCATTTAAACGTTCGGACAGTTCTAGGCCCGACAATACAAAACCTTTATTTCTTAACTAACCTTTGGTCAGAATCTCCAAGGAGCTGCGTAACCTGGTCTTCGGCGATGGTCTTAACTCCTGCATACAACAATTGTACATGCTCACGTGTTTATCCGTTGTAGGCAGCCACACGTTGATACACCATTTGACAATACACTCAGGACTGTCGCACTGCAACGCCCTGGGGGCTCACAAAACTTCAGATATCGCAGAGTTACAGGGTGTATTTCAGCTATTTTTTGTTTAACCAACACATATACCAATCTGGCAATATATATGTATCCTGGGTGTAACTCATAGGCATCTTGCGCAGTGACATTCTGATGCTCGTCCTAAAAGTGAGTAACTATGTAACGTTAAATAACACAGTGATGACCCACTACCGTCAGACTCAGCATTTTTTAAAACAGTCTTCGGAGCGGGGGGATGCTAAAGACCTGTTTCTTCTATTTTTACAATAAATATTGCACTTACATCTTTATATGAACCTTTCTATCATCCTTTTATCAAAATACTTACAGATCCCTTGCATACGCTCAAGTATTAAGCCAGGTTCGATCAACTATCAGATCTCTTTGAGCGTTGTTGACAAGACCTTAATCATATCAGGGTGGACATTTCTTTCCCTTGGACAGCAGGTACATCAATCTTAACAGCTTATATACCTTGTATGGGTCTAGCCTGCTACATATGTGGCGGATTGTACTTGATGTGTATGAGTCGTCTAGACACTCATGAGCCTCCTGAGGTGGATCGTTAATTTGATGACCATAACAAAGGTTATAATAGTCACGTTTGACACAGGTGTTCAACACCGCCGCAGTAAAACCTTTAACAGGCCATATGGGGTAGTAGGAGACGCCTGGAGTTTCCTTTTCAAAACCGGCGCTATTATAGGTACAAACACATTTCTTACGCGCCTCTTTGTTTTGGCTTGTAAAACTTTCAGACTGCTTTGAACAGCATAAGCAGTAAAAACGTATGTCGTTAACTTTTGACGGTGGCCACTCTACCATGGCTCTTTTTGCTGCTGCTTTCTACAGTTTCAAAAAAGAAAGACAGACAAACTATTAGTTAAAGATAAAATATCACCGAATGTACGTTAAATGTCTCTAGCGTTTATTTTTTTTAACTACCCTCGTCATTTTTGTGGCACTCAGCAGTGGCTCTGAAATCTTGAGAGTCGCATAGGTCTATCTGTGCATAACTGGTGTCGGAGTTTACACGCCGCTGCTGCACAACGACAGCCTCCAGAAACCCCATATCTTCATAGATCGGTGAGTTAGGAGGGGGTATAAATTCATCAAAATCTTTTGTGTCGAAATTGTTTCCAACATTTAGTTTGACACAAGAGGTGTCGTTGCTCTTACCCTCAATTGGGGATATCAGCTGAGGTAAATCCTTGAAGCTGAGCTTTTCAAGCCGATGGCAGAGGTCCTCTTGAAAACCTAGAATGTCGTAACCCCCATCTCTAGGGGTGCCCTGCTGCACGTTCTCATTCAATACCAATGGTGTTAAGCTACGATAATATCTATGGATATTGTTCAATCCACCATCGGAGGCTGTCTTTTTGATGAATGGAGTTGTATCGCTTCATAATGACAGAGCGATCTCTTTCAGGATGGTGTTTCTGGGTTTGGCATAGGCCGCTTAGAAGGCTCCTGATATGCATTCTATGGATCAAAAAGGGCGTACTCCTCTACAGCACTTCATCAACACATGGTCTTCGGGGGGTCGGTGCTCTGATTCGTTGAGGGCTGGCGCATAACCCTGACCATGTGATAGAACCCTGGCATGTGAATAACACTTGTTCAGATGATGTCACAACCCACGTGACCCCAACTACACCTACGTCGGTTCCGGGGAGGGCTCTCAGTTCATTGATGATGTCACTTCCAGGGTGGGGCACATGTCACTTTTTACATGATGAGTAAAGGTATCCCGGTATTCTACTACTTTCCATTAGACAAAAGCAGGCCAGAATCAGCTGATAAAACACTCACAATACCTCACAAAAAGAATAACTCTTTGTCACCTTGCCAAACTTCAAATTATTCCATCTATAATATCATATAGTGGCTTCCAAGCAGTCTTTAAATGTACTTATTAAACAATCGCACACATTTACATTTTTTCAGGGAGTAGCCACCATGGAAAGAAGGCTTGCTTCTTCTTTGGGTGCCTGTCCCTCTTCTTACTTCACATACGTGTGACAAGCTCCTTCCTTTTCACCACCTTAAGGCATACATCAACTCTTCAGGAATGGTTGTTTTTTAACAGAAAGTGTGGAAACTGTTTTTTTTTTATAAAATGAAAACAAAACTTAGGAGCGTTGTTCCCAATACATCCTGTCCACTTCGATCTGTGCTCGCTCAGTCTGACAGACACAGGAGGCTACCACCTCCTGTTTCATTCATTCTTTCCTTCACCTCACCCTGCACATCCACTGCCTCCCCCTTCTCCCTCTTTCTAACCCTTGTTTAGATTTTCACTATGTCTCTATCTATTTTTCTCTCCACTTGTCCCTCTCTTAATCCCCTATTTCTTTTACTCCAACATGCTTCTAGTCTTTCTTTTTTGTCCCTCTACCTTCCCTCTCTCTTATAAATGTTCGCTGTGCCATGCATGCATGCAAAAGGCTAAAGTTGGGGGCATAGGGATTAGATTGGGCATTCTAAAGGAGTGGATATTCTGAGTTGGTTTCGACCAGTTAAACGCAAGTCATATGCTTCCCTATGTGGTTAAATAGGCACAAAGTGCTATTTATCATGTTAGAAAAATGTTGGCACTTTATTGTCCCTTTTGTATTAAGTACTTACCCTTTTTCTGCAACCTAAATGTCATTTATTGACGAGTTACAAACTGGTCCCTTTGCTCACAGATTAAATATTCAGGAAAATTACAATATAGGTTTGTTCACAAATCTTCTGGCCCTTTCCAAAAAGGTGTTGTGTGTGAAAATCAAGCCACATCAAAATGTCGTACAATCCAATAAACAAAACACTGACTATTATATACACTGAGCTTTCACACATGTCAATTTTGAATGAAAAAGACTTAGTCAGCCCTGCCAGAATTCTGCAAGCAACCTGGGTGCTACAAACCAATTTCTCCAGTTTGCACATGAACACACCTATCATGTGTTGTGCCTATTTAAGTACAGTGATTGCAGTTTAATACAGAGATACTAGGACAGAGATTTGTTTGACACTGTTTTCAAGGTAACCAATAACTTTCTTGCTGTACTGATAAGTGTTTTCCTGATACAGCACTGTCCCCTTAAGAACAACCAGCTATAAACAGTCAACCAGTGACACCAGGCTATGGAATTGTGATTTAGCAACATGGCTTCAAAGAATGAGATGTGAGTTAAGAAATGAGGTGTGGGCAGTTTGAAGAATACAATAACAGAGTCAGGAATGGGATGTGGAGTAGGCTATATAATCTAACAAGGGGACTCATAGTAGATTAAACTCTGACAGAAGAATTTAAGGTTTTTGGATGTACTCATAATGCTAAGCCTCTGCTTTAATGCTGGTACCCACTCACCCAGACTATTCCACCATAACATCTGGCCCATGCTGATGCCCACCTCCTCTACACGGTAATGTTAGTCCTTTCTGTGATGCCCTTTTCCTTTGCTCTAATATAGGTATCCACTCTCCGTGCCTACAGAAGGAGCATTTTATTTCTAAATTCTCTATCAAGCAGCACAAATTTGATGAGGAGAAAACAAGCACACCCATGAACTTGTAACCAATGGCAGATTGTTGTGTATTTCAATCATTTTGCAGGGCCCTCCATAACAAGGATCCCAGGGCATGCTTTCCTATGTTTTGTCTCCACACTAGTGATGTGTAGTTCGCTGGCACAAAAGAAAAAGTAGCCTGAAAGCTCAAAGGATCGACTTGTATGCTCCCCACTAGCCCAGACATACATGCAGAGGTAAGACAATGACACTTTAAAGCAATGGATAGCATTGCCAAGAAGTTATGCCCAAACTCTCTATGATGTGGTATATAAAACCTACACCCGGGCATTGCCGCAGAAACTTTGTGTGAAGTAAACAGATAATAAAGTCATGCATGAGCCACCAAACCTAAAATGTAAACCTCACACTCAACACATTTGAGAAAGAAAACAGATGATCCCTGCTCACTAAAGAATACCTAGTGATTGCAGACCGATGCAGGTGAGATACTTGTAAGAGAAACAAAACATGATAAAAATGGATAAATAAATAATACTGTTTGTCATCCATTCAGTGCAGACATGTTTGGGAAAGCTATTCAATATCCAATACACTGTGGATGTGGCCCAGTTCTGTGATTTCCTTCTATATCAGCAAAGAAGCGTAATGTGCCCTCTAGAATCGATCAGAGGCGAGAGGGAATGTGTAGCCCGCCTGCCACCCTTAAAAGATAATAAAGAGTTGGTAGCTGAAATCTGCTCTGTGTTGTGTCCTCCTTTAGTGCACTAGACATGTCAGCTGGCGATGAGGAGCGAAGGGACCCACTCACGAGACAGCCGACAAACACCACGAAGCCACTGTGCAAGCATCTCCACAAGCTCGTACTCTGGCTCCTTGGCTCGCCTACCATTCCGCTGCGAGGGCAAGTACACCATGTCAGCAGCACCTAACGGTCTCCAGCCCTGCATCTCAGCAGCGGAGTATGCCACAGCGCCTGACAGCCTTCCTGGACACCCCAACTAGTCACATGCTCCTGGGCCCTCTTGGCACCCCATCAACAGTGTGTCCCGGCTCCTACCACCCAGCAAAGAGCACTAAAAGGTACGACTAGTGTACCCTGCAAGCAAGTACGAGCGTGCCCAAGTCCCTACACCAGGCCAGGAGGCATGTTGATTGAGAGGGCCTCCCAGTAATTCTCCTACATCAAGACAGCCTCCTGACTGCAGCAGCCCTCTTAAATGGATGAAGGGAACCATCCACAGTGTCTTCCCATGTCCTCTCCACCTGTAGCAAGGGTGCAACACACACAGTGAGCCTCAAGCCACCATAGACAGAAGGACCTAATACGATGCTGCCGTTTTCTAAAGCCACACCCCCATTCGACACGCCCAAAAACACAAAATTGGGGCACGGTGGGTCAACTGGTTTGAAAATCCGACAAATTCATTGAGGGGCATAATTCGACCCAGATGAGGCCAAGCTAATCAGATACTTCAAGAATCTCACTGGAGATGGCATCAAGGAGGCTTTCAACAATATCCTAAAAGAGGATGTCACTACGTATCAGAAAGTGAAAGACAAGCTCGCTAAAAAGTTCAACAGAGCCACTAAAGTGGAATATGAATAGGGCTCCTGGTTTTATAGTATTTATTTTTTACAGATTTCAGTCTGTATTTATCCATATTTATTTTTTGGCCATCTTATTGGTATTTAGCCATATTAATTTTGTGTTTCGAGAATAAACAGAGTTGCAAATAGTATATTTTCCTCATTTATTTAACTGGTAAACATGCACTTTGATGCCTATCACGTTTTTAGAAAATTAAGCTGCCAATTAGAAGAAAATGATGCACGCAGAGGTAACTATTAGCATAAGGTACAAATTTAAGTTAACATATGCCTTTCTCTGATCATTTTGTTCAATTTCCATGCTGCCTATTTCCTTAGTCTTTGGCCGAGAATTCACGAAGGACAGCATGGAGAGTCACTCACACGAAGAACAATTTTCTGTATATTTCTGCTTTCAAAAATAAATACGGACAGAAAACACGTTGTTTCCGGTCTTGATTTATCTGTAAAAACTGAAAACTGGGAGCCTTAACTATGAATGATACACATTCAACAAAGCCCATCTGCAACCAGGAGTATCAATGGACAACTTCATAGAGCACGCAGATGCCCTTCTCAAGCACTGCTGCTTCACCAGATTTCACAATGAAGAAGCCAAGCACCTCAGGATCATTGATAGCTGCCAATCAGAAGCTTTCCAACGACTCATGTTCAGAGAAACACACTCCCTTGACAAAATGCTAGCTGCAGCCCATGCGCAACAGAATGCTGAAAAACAAGCAGCCGCCATGGAAGTATGCACTATCACTAAAGAGACCATACTGGCCATGGGGAGCAGCCACTGGGTGCTCCAAGACAAGCACGGGCCATAGCCAACAGAAACCTCACAAATGTGCTACAGTACGGGCCTGGTGTAACCTCAAGAAGGAAAGTGTATGGCCATTGGACAAGTGTGAAAGGGAATTTAAGGGAAACCACTTCAGTTCCGTCTGCCGCATGCAGGCCATACAGCAACCATCTGATTGCAGTAGATGCAGGACAAAGATAGGTGGTGACAACAGATGCTGCCACAGGTCTGGCAAAGGGGCAGAACATCACATATGAAGCATTGCAGCCACCGCCGGATGACAGCTGCCCTCCTCACCCCCTTCACAGTCCCCTAGTCCAAAACCAGAGATAGCAAAGAGGATGCTACCTCCAGATGATGTCAACATGTAAGCATGTGGACCCGTGACCTACTGTCACCCTCACGCTGAGTGGTCATGAGATGGACTTTATCATCAACAGTGGAGCGTCATTCAATGTAATCGCCAAGCAACACTTAACGGGCCTACATGATCACCCGTGGATGGCTGAGATTTATGGAAAATGTACATGTGGGCTGAAGACAGGCCAACACAACCTGGGGAAATTCACAGCAACCCTCAGTCACAAGAAGCAAAGAGCTCCTGTCACATTCCATACCCTGGACTGCCAGGCACCAGTCCCCAGATTCCCCTGCCTAACCACCACCACTAGTCTGGGACTCTTGGAGGTACACTTAGAAAATGAAACAATTCGCCAAGTGAAACTTCAGAAAGCTGTCAGCAACTGCCCAGTCATCCACTTGAAGGTGAATGACCAATCCATAGCATTCATCATTGACAGTGGGGCGTCCATCAACGTGATGCTGCTCAACCGCTGCACTGAACTCACCCCCATCCCAAAGCTCACTCAGTTAGACATCAAGGTCTGTAAGTGGGCTGCATTCGAACCTCTACAAAGCTGTGACTCATTAACTATAACGCATGCTTAGAACACCATCAAAGCACCACAGCTGCCAAGATGGATCTCATCGCCATAAACTACCACATAGAGACAAGACATCCCCAAATGATTCCCTGCTCTCTTTAGGTGGCTAGGCAAACTGAAAGATGTCAATCTTCACCTCCACATCAATTAAAGCATTCACCTAGTAGCGCAGCTGCACAGGAAAGTTGCAGTTCATCTGCAATGAGCAGTGGAAAAGGAGATAAACAACTTTCTCAGACTAGACACCATCAAGCCATCCAAAGGCCCCACTTCCTGGGAGTCCCCATTGTTGTAGTTCACAAAAAGGACAGAAACATTGGATCTACATTGATATTCGCCATCCCAACAAGGCAATAAACAAGAACGTTACCCGGGCCCACACATTGCGGACATGATCACTCACCTAAATGGAGCAAAACTCTTCTCCAATTTTGAACTGAACAAGGGACATCATCAAATTGAACTAGAAGAATGCTGCCATTACATTACAACCTTCTTCATACATCCTGGACTCTTCCAGTGCAAAAGACTAAACTTCGGCATCTCATCAGCTTCACAAATCTTCAAGGACGTCATTTGTCTGGTCAACAGCCAGTACTAATTCCATACAGTGACAACATATTGATCTCTGGGGACACACACAAAGCACACAATGTAGAACTGCACAAGGCTCTGAACCCGGGGCAAGATGGCCACACCTTCGTACAGCTCTGCCGACCAGGGGCTCATTCCGCCTACTATCCTCTACCTGGGATGCATCCGACCCTGAAAACAGAGACCCCTTGTGTGGGCGGACCTGGGAGACCTAGGGACCCTGAAATTTGCAGCTAATTACAAAGTGAATGCGGCAAACTGATCCCTGAGCAATTGCCACGAAAGGGGCCTAGACCGAGGAAAATGGTGACCAAGGAGCTGGTGGCAGAACAGAGCGGAGTGGTAGAGTGGATTCGCCTATTGCTCTGGAGAGAAAAGGTGCATATGCTGCAGGGGGCAAACATCAGAATAGCTGGAAGATCACTGGCTGACAGCTAGGCCCCGGAGAGGAGTAGGATCCAACGGGAGGGCCTGGGCTGCTGCGAGCGGTAGAGAGGGTGCGCTGAGGCAGCAGTAATGGGTCAACCGGACAGCTGGCAGCCCTACTACATCCCGGGAAATAACTAGTACAAAGCGGAGGCAAAAACTGTGAGGAGAAGCACTGATGGCTGAGACCCCACTGCACCGAGAAGGTGAGACAAAACTTCTTTTACAGGGTTGCAGACTGCATAGAGGTCTGGGCCCTGTGGCCCTACAGCACATTCCTCAAACCTCTTAAACATTAAAAAATACAAAGATCCCAATCCAGTCAATATTAATTGAGTCTCCAATTAATGTAGCGAAGTGTGACTGCGGGGCAGGCAGGGACTGTGGTACAGTGCCGTTGGTAAGCAGTATTGACAGTCCAAAGAACTGCATGAGTGGGCTGTGTAGGCTGGGCCATGCTGGGAGTAAGAAAGTGTTGTGGGAGCTGGGCCGCCCAGGCCTGTGTCACCTACTGCAGACATTAGATAAGATCAGGGCCCAAGGTAACTACTGTTGCGGCACCTGGATGCAGGTGAGGCCATAGAGAACTGTGCTGCATCTCATTGACCCAACAGAGTAATAACACGTGGACCACTAGCACTATCTGTGGCTGGGGAACCCCAGAGGGACTATAAATGCTTCCAATCACCCCCCCCCCTCCGGGGCGCAGAATTAAAACAGCACACAGAGAGAGGAGTGTCCTGTACCTGCATGCATCCTTGCACTTACCTGCGCTGCTGTGTCCTTTTTTGCCTGCAAATAGAGTGGAACCTGGGCTCAAGTGGGGGACTGAGACAGCCTAACCCTGCACCCAATGCCTCCTTGATCTGTCTACACTTGTGAGAGACAATGGGGAAAGAAGACAACCGCCATACCAGCCTCAACATTTGAATAAAAAAGTGCCCCCTAATCGCAGGAAGAGCCGATCTTGGACTGGGAACAAGACTCACACCCACAGGGACCCACAGCTTTAGAGACCACAGTCATAGCAATGCAACAGAGCCTGCAGTCTATAGACGACAAGATCGACACGCTGAACATAAGCATGGCCCACATGGTGACTAAGCTAGATAAGCAAATGGCACTTATTAGAGTGTCAGACAGTGCATTGCAACACCTGAAGATGACCTGTAATCAATGTATGAGAAATACCTGATCATGGAAAAGGTGCTGGCGGTGATACCAGCTAAAAATTAAGATTTGGAAGCAATGTCTCACCGGAACAACCTGAGAATTACTGGCGTCCCAGAAACACCGACATTAGACAGATGGAACATTATGTGGAAACCATGCTGAAGGAAACATTCAAAGCTGAAAACCTATGCAATATGCTGATAGTGGAGAGGGTCCACCAGTCTCTCGTTGTCTTAATCCACACAGTATCAAGGAAATTACATTGCATTCTTTCCCGGCTTCTCAGCAACAGTAAAGGCTACCTGCAAGGAATTCCTTCCAGGGAAAAAGAGACTGCAATAAGTGAAGATTCCATACGCCATGCTATTCCCCGCTATATTGCTTAGACCACCAAGGGACACAGAAAATATTCACCATACCTAAAGCAGCAATGGACTTTGTTAAAAAATTGCCTTAACTCACAGAACGTAGTTGGGATCCAAACTGGAGGACAATAGCAACTGAATCATCGTACAAGGGATTTGACAAAACTGAGTCCACACAACACAATAAAGTTGATGCAAAGTGAACCATCCACCTACCCTGCGTAGAGAACATTAACTTTGCATGGAACTTGCTCCAGAAACAACGGTGATCTGTGAGCCCGCTGGACATCTGTGGCCTGGATAGGTAAATAACACTCAGATACATCCATTCATGGATTCCTGGCATGCGGTACAAGTACCAAGTTAACAAGTCCGTAGCCTCCCAGTCACCTACGACCAGCTGGAGGGAATCCGGACCTCTAACTGCAACTACAACGGTGCACCCCACATACTTTTTTATCAAAATGTTCTACTTGCTAATGCACACCATATTTATCTGCTGTCACAAGCATTTCTTGTTTGTTTTTTTACTCTGTGGTGTTTGTCTTTAGCATGATTGGGATACTGAAGTGGGTGGGGGTGGGATATTTCTTTACTGTTTGGCTTGCCATTGATATGCTACTGATTGTTCTACCCATGGAAAATGTTGTGTAGAGATAACGCAAACACATAACATTTCACAGGACCTGAAACTGCCAACATGACCCCTGCCCCACACCCATCACTTGGAATGGTAGGGGACTAAACAACCCCAAGAACACCTGCCAAGTCCTTGCCTTTTTAGACTGACACCATGTTCAAATCATGCTACTGCAGGAGACACACCTTACTCAACACACAGAGAGAGATATTGGAACTCAATGGGCCGGCTTTAGGATGGCCTAATCCTACTCTTCATACTCCAGAGGAGTGCTTGTCTTGACTAAGATGGGGGTACCTTTCAGTGTCACACACTTAGAAACTAATGATCAGGGCTGTTGCATAATAGTGCAAGGCAAGCTGTGTGATACCTAGGGGACCATTGTGAACCCTTATGGGCCCAATACCGACAATGCTGAATTCTTTGACTAACTTTGCTGATGCTTCCATAAGCTAAAGCCATGGGCCATTATTTGGGGTGGGGACCTCCACATATTTCTAGATTGAAGACTTGACTGGAATGCTGTGGTGAACTGGCAGAGCAAACGCTCCGCCCAAGCTCTCGGTGAGTACATGGTAGACCATGGTCTCATTGATCTATGGTGGTACAGAAACCCCAGGAGGAAGGAGGGCACCTTTGTCTCTTAATAGATGGCTCATGGTCTCAGCTAGACTACTTGCTTGTGACTCACAAGGTAAGCACCTGGGTGGTATATATGCAGCATATGCCCAGAACGCTCTTGGACCACGTACCAGTGTAACTGTGGATTTCGCTCCCTATACACAACCCCACACAATTTCAAAGGAGACCACAAGCCACAGCTTTGCTGGACTTTGTGTTCAAAGAAGGCCTCCACACTGCTCTTCTTGAATCAAAGCCTTTGATTCCATCAAGTAGACCTATATGTTTGTAATCATGTGCCACATGGGAATCCCCCAACCCCTTTTTGAGATGGGTACATTTATTACATACCAGCCCGGCGGCATGGGTGCGATGAATGACAGTACATCTGTAGCACTACATATTTACAGGGGCACGGGGCAAGGATGCCCGTTATCACCAATCTTATTTGCTCCAGATCTAGAACCCCTGGCATGCGTGATCTGGCAAAGGCATGCCGCCTTTGCGCTACGATTTTGTCAAAAGCCGCTCTCCATATCACTCTATGCCAGAGGTCTTCAAACTGGGGGATACCGGGGGGGGGGCACCAGACTCTGGCCAAAAGAAGCATTAGACAGATAACAGGCCTTTGTTTTAAGCAGAAGCATGTTATTGTATTTTTGAAAATGTAGCAGAACTTAACTGCAATGTTTAAATAGGTCTAGACATATTGAAACATTGCCATCTTTATAAAAAAGGGGGGGGGGCAATGATTTTTTTTCAACTGGGGGGTGCGTCTTTAAAAAGTTTGGAGACCACTGCTCTATGCAGATGATATGGTGCTCTATGTACGCGACCCGGTCCACTTATTTGGTGCTGGTTACTCATGAATACAAATGATGAACACTATTCCGGATTAAGAATAAATTGGTCTAAATCAACAATTCTACCTCTGACACTGGACAGAGAAAAACACGGGCACTGTGTCATGTGCAGACACTCTATGGGAAGCATTCTAAGATACCATTCATGGTGTATGCATAGGTACGGAGCTGGCATTTTAAATGAAATACGCTCACAGTTGCAGAAGATAGAGAACACCCTGAGCAGCCTAGAGAGAGATAATGAGTCCAACCCGAAGTCAAGCATGCTTGCTGCCATCAGAGACCAGATCACTGCACGCTGGCATGGCAGCACAAGAAATACGGAATCTCTCACACCGGCATGTAGCGAGGTCATATTGGGAGGGTGATATACCGGGTCGCAGTCTGGCCAATAAACTGAAGGAGCCGTGGGCCAATGCTCATGTAGTCAGCATTACTGATTCCTCTGGTGTGACCGGTTACGATACGCCGGTCATTCTGGCTGCATTAACGGACTTCTACCCTAACTTATAGAGTGCACGAGACTCGGTATCGGAGTCAGAGACAGCAAAGTACCTGGATGACATAGATCTAGTGCAGCTCTCTCCTTGGCAGAGGGAATATCTAATGCAGCTGATTACAACAGACAAAATGAAGGAAGCAATACGCATGCTCCCAAATGGTAAGGCACCAGGAATGGACGGCCTACTAGGTAAATTTTACAAAGAATTTGCTACCCTGCTGGCCCCACACCTCCATTCAATGTACGAGGAGGCAAATTCAAAACAGCTACTACCGCCCTCTCTCAAAGAGGTACTCATCAAAGCGCTACTGAAACCAGACAAGCACTGTGAGCGATGCAAATCCTATAGACCACTATCTTTAAAGAACCCAAATGCCAAAATCCTAGCTAAAATACTGGCTAATACGCTTCAACAGCTGCTCACCAACCTAGTCTTACAGCACCAGTCGGGATGTATCCCAACACGATCTACTGCACAAAATCTACACACTTTATCTGTGCTACTGCATCAACTAGATCCCTCCACCACAGCACTAGCAATCCTAATGGACTCTGTTAAATCCTTTGGTCTCATGGAGTGAACCTATATGTACATAATCATGCACTGCATGGGAATCCACAGCCCCTTTTTGAGATGGGTATGTTTATTACATACCTGCCCAATGGCACGGGTGCAAATGAATGGCAATGCATCTGTAGCATTACATATTTACATTGGCACACAGCAAGGATGTCTTTTCGCCAATCCTATTTGCTCTAGCTCTAGGACCCCTGGCGTGCGTGATCCGGCAATGGCACGCTGCCTCCGCGCTACACTTTCTTCAACGGACGCTCTCCACATCACTCTATGCAGATGATACGGTGCCCTATGTATGCGACCCATCCACATATTTGGCACCAGTTACTCTTGAATACATATGCTATGAACACTATTCCGGATTAAGTATTAATTGGTCTAAGTCAACTATTCTACCTATTACCCCAGACACTGTGCCATACTCATTGGACTTCCTCATTCTCATACTCATTGACCCTATCAAATATTTAGTTGTCTGGATCCAAAGGGACCCAGAACTGGTCATTATATACAATTACAGCACAGCAATGTTGAAACTAGAAGACCAGGTCCCTTGCCCTTGTCACTAGCTGATCGGGTGGCAGCCATGACAATGGTGGTACTCCCCAAATTTCTTTACCTGTTTATAAACATATAAATAACTCTAACAAAAGCCTTTTTAAAAAAATTCTCAGATCTCTCATGATAATCCTAGGCTGAGCGGGGAATCAGCCCAGTATTAACTGGGGCCCGGTCACACTGCCATGTGATCGGGGGCTCTATGTACCAGACCTACACTTACACTACCTGTGTGCACAAACTCAATCCCCAATCCCCCTTAAAGCGATACTGTATACCTTATCCCCCTTAAAGTGATACGGCCTCACACTCGCACAGGTGGACATGTGCAGAGTTGAATACTATAAGTTGTACCACAGGGGCATGGAAAAAGCACTTGTTAGGTGTGCATTGAAGACCCTGTTCTATGCACCAGCACTACCACATGCTCAGTTTTTTTCCTGGGCATGGCGAGCTACGGCGGCAAATACGTACAAGACTATGCCACCATATGCACCCCACTTCATCACCTCATGAGAATGAAAGTAGACTTCTAGGCATCTTGGTCACCAATGAACCTGGTGCGATGGCCTTACTTGAAGAGGCAGGGTTAAAAACACTAGGATATGTATTCTCAGGAGGCAATCGAGGTTAAAAACACTAGGAGATGTATTCTCTGGAGGCAAATTTCATAACTCCAGCTGATGTGACGCAAGCCCACTGCCAGACCCCACTCCTGACTTTCTCATACTACCCCTTCCTGGCTGCCCTACACGAACTGTATCCTCAGTTCCCGGCCGAGCTTCCAGGCCTAGGATCACTTCAGACACTGCTCACTAGTAGTACTCGCAAGAATCTTGTTACTAAAATCTACAACACATAGCAGTAAGACAAACTAGAAGCCTAAAACATGCTTTTTGATAGATGGAACATTGTACTAGAACCACCCATGAGATTGGAACTTCTGCTGCACACTGACGGAAATGCTCATGTCAAATTGTATCTTACACATTATCCACTTTAAATACTTGCAACAAATGTACTATACACTCGCCAGGTTATTTAGATATTAGCTTAGAGATGACGCAAGATGTGTACGATGCGGGGCATCAGAAGTTGAGTTCATCCACTTAACCTGGGAACGTGGTTCAATCAGACAACACTTGGAAAACATAACAAACATACTCACAGATGTAGTATCGGAGTTGGTGGCATGCACACCCAAGATGTGTCTCCTCGGCCTTCTAAAACCTTTGTAGCCAGTCAATCGCAAACTGGTAGCAGTCGCCCTACTGATGGCAAAAAGGAGGGTGGCCATGAGCTGGGGGAAAAAGAATCCCAACATCCAGGCAGTGGCTATGTGACATGGCATACTAAGAGATTTAGGCTGAAGAGCTTTGCCGGCCATCGAGACCAAAAGGCATTTAGGCATTTAATGACTACCTATCTATTATAACTTCCTGAGGAACCCTAGTGGGTGGTGAGGGTTGACACACTAGAATTCAGCAAATTCTGTATACAAATGCGTATCAACGTATATCACGTGGTAAGACAACAGAGACTTGTAAAGGCATATATGGCAATAGTTGTTGTGATGTTTGAATGTTATACACGCTACAAAAACTCAATGAACAAAAAAAGAACTGCACAAGGCTTGCCACCAACTAAGTGAGGCAGGGCTCACCCTCAATGCTGAAAAATACACATTCAATAAGACCAGATTGAAATTTTTTCAGCATCTGTTCTCAGAAGAAGGGATAACACCGAATCCAGAGAGAGTCACTGATCTCACGACTAGAGGCCCACCAAGGGACTTTAACATGCTATGCTCTTTCCTAGACATGGCAAACTACTGCGGCAGATACATACAAGACTATGCCACCATAGCCACCCCACTTCATCACTTCATGAGACAGAAAGTAGACTTCCAGTGGTCCCCGGAGTGGAATCATAGTTTTCAGAAGATATAATCTGCAATCGCAAAGGCCACTATCATGGCTTATTATGATCCTAAACTAGCCAAGGAGGTGACTGTAAATGCCAGTCCAGCATGACTGGGAGCCATCTTGGCCGAACTCTCTGGAGGCCTATCCTGGCCCACCACTCTGGAGGCCCGAATGCCCAGCCCCATGTCATCAATTATGCCAGTAAAAGCCTCTCAACACTGAGAAAGCCTACTCCCAACCAGGGAAGGAGAGTCTTGAGGTGGTGTGGCCCTGTGAGGTTTTCACATATTCCTCTAGGGAAAGTAATTCACCATCATCACTGACCACTAGTCAGTCTCTCTTTACCATATTTGGAAATCCCAAAGCCAAAATGCCACCCAGAATTCAACGGTGGGGAATATGCCTACAGGAATATGACTATACCATTGTCCACAAACCCGGCAAAGAGCACAATCCTGCAGATTACTTCTCCAGGCAGCTTTTGCAACCAACAAAGTTGCACTAGTCCATAGCCAAAGAATACCTTCAATTCTTAGTCAGCACTAGCATACCTCCCACACTCTCGATTCCTCAAATAGTAATTGCCACAAAAGAAGACGAAGATCTTGCGCTCATCACGTGCCTGATTGACATGCATGAGTGGAAACACAGCAAAGACTGGAGTGGTGACTCTGTAGGGACACAAACCTTTCACATTGTCAGAGAGGAGCTGGCAGTCACATGAGAGGGACTCATACTAAGAGGATCCCGCATAATGCTCCCCAAGAGCCTTTGCAAACAAGCCATCAACCTGGTGCACAAAAGGCACTGGGAGATAGTCGTCACCAAAAGAGGAACGACTGTGGTTCCCTAGGCTAGATGCCATGGTGAATACAGAACTGCACAAATGCCTCCTATGTACATGCCTATCGCCAGTCACGAGAAAACCACTGCTGGAAATGTCAGATATCCCAGAGAGAGTGTGGGAGCGGGTAGTGGTGAAATTGTTCTGCCCACTTGAGTCGAGCAAGTATTTTCTGGTGGTGATGGATGAACACTCCATATTACCACTGGTCAAAATGGTCCCATCAGCCGGAGCTGCCAAGACAGTACGGACTCTGGATGACTTTGCAACGTGGGGAATTCCCCATAATCCTGAAGTCAGACAACGGGCCCCCATTCACCAGTGGAAATTTCAAATAGTCCCGAAACCATCTAGGTATCGAACCGTACCAGATAATTCTGCTACGGCCCAAAGCCAACAGAGCAGTAGAACTGTTCATGGGCACCCTCAAACGAACAGTACACAGAGTTACTGAAGAAGGAATTGCATTTGAATAGGCCATGTCAAGTTCTGCAAGCCTATTGGACCATCCCACCCACATTCAACAATAGGAGAAAGCCCCTCCATGTTCATGTTTGGCCGATCCGTTCGCACCAAACTGCTGGAATTAAAATCCATCACTTGGAATGCATCGCATTTCAAGACCGCTACTGTCATGCTCAAGAATGACAACTGCTCTGGCAAGATCACAAACCCTGAGATGCCTGCCAATGCCCCATCTGACCCGACAGTCAGACAACCAACTTTACAAGTGGTCAGGCCATCATGGCTTTCCGGGAACGTGGCCCCGGGGGAGGTCTCCGGGCACAGACTGTCTGCTGAAACTATACAACGACAGCCCTATGGTACGCTTGTTCCCAGGGAGCTCCGTCCCTATTTTAGGATGGTCTTCTTCTATCTTGACTATTTGATATGTAGCTTTTTTGAGTAAGTTAACGCATTTTCTTTTACATACATCTTTTTGATACAATGTAATTTTCACTGTAGCTTATGAGAAGTTTTTTGTGTGTGGTCCTGATGAAGAGCTAGTTGATTCGTTAGGACCTTTTTAGGTGCGAAACATGTAGACCTTCTCTAGTGTTTGAAGTAAGTTCTTTCTTCCATTTTATTGTTTTTTTGGTAGAATGTGGGAACATCATCTCCTTCTCACTCTGCAGTATTTGTAATCTTGACCGAAACCCTGCCTTGATCAATAAAATATAGATTTTGGAGGTTCCCGAGCCAATTTAATCTCTTTTTTCTCTCCAGCTCTCTACTTGCCTGTAGGTTTAAATGTATCCCTACTTGCTCCAACCACGGCACAGATTACCAGTAAAGATCTCCAGCAAAGAGCCCCAAGTGGGGCACGTCAGACATTGCTGCGCGAGTCTGACGAGTAGAAAGCCGTATGATGAAACATGTGAGGGCTCCTGCTTCTATATACAGAAGTGCCTAGTGGACATTTGACTCTACTTTGGAACAGTGTACATTTTTTTTGGGCAGGACATCTGGTAACCAGACCTCAATGGCATCATTGAAGAAATCTAGACTTGTGGAAGGAACTGGTGTCTGTGTTTAAATCTAGGAGAGATGTAGAGTCGGCCTCAAGACCCTGAAGCTGCAAGGTGGCAGAACCATGACCCCAGGCTACCCATAAGGGGAAGAGAGGGGAGGGACAGAAGAGGAAGACCGGCAGAGGCAAGAGGGAATCTGTAAGCTGCCAGCTGCCCTGAAGAGATAAAAAATAGTTGGGAGCTGCAAACTGCTCTCTGTTGTGTCCTCCTTCAGAGCACTAGACAGGACATGTACTTGATCAAGAAGAATGGTCTCAAACTTATCATTACTTGCTAAGTTTCATGATGAGACAACAAACTGGGACCAAGTTATACAATACCACGCACACGGAAATGCAGTCAATCCCAAAATGGCCTTTATAACTGGTTCAGTTGCTTTTGAGCAGTTGAGGGTCACAAAATGTGCTACTAACATTGTCAGCCAATATTAAGATCACTTTTTTTAAGTGACAAAACATCTCATACTTAAATAATAACCACTTTTTGAGGTCCATAGTACCAAAAACTTTATTCCCTACTCTTTTCCAAGCCGAGAGAGCAAAGAACTACCTGCAATGAAGAGACACATGATGCACAACTATGAGAAAATAGTGCACAAGTGCAAGTTTGCATTTTGGACAAGGCCCCATGCATTTGAACATTGCAGCTGAAACCACTTGAGAAGGTTGTTCCAGTCTGTACTTTTATAGACTGTGAACAGTGTGGACCGACAGTGTGGACCAACTTCCCAATTGGGTTACAAACTTACTTACAGGGAAGGAAGCATGCTAGTCACAAGCTGGGTGGCTTCCATGTTCAAAATCATGGAAGACAGCAGTTTTTAAGTGTTTAGCTTTTCGTCCAAGCCTGGGATTCTGAAATAATGATTAGATGACTAATGTTGGAGTGTAAAATTTTGTAATACTTTTTAGTGACCCAGACGTCAGCAGAAGGTTTCATGTTTAAAAGCTTAACATAGAGAAAAGCTGCACTGATGTATTTTAAAAGTTTTCACGTTTATATTTTGTTACAGCCACCATTGTGCCTACCAGAACTGAAAATGTGCTAACAAGATTGAACTAATGTCAAAGTATATTTTAAACATTAGAGTAATTGCTAGTAGTGAAACTGAATTGATTTATAATGCTTAATGTGATTTATTAGTATTAAGTGCGCAGAAAATGAATTTCACTTATTTGTCTTATCTAATGTGATGCTTTAACAAATATTGCAATTATTAATGAAATCTTTTTAAATTTTATGATGATCTATTATTAATGCTGAATTTATAAGTTTTCACATCATATGTGTTTTATTAATAACAATATTAATTCATATTATTTTTTGTGTTGGCATAACTAGGCCTGAAAACTTCAAATTTGCAGTCATGTAAAAGTGATGCATCATTTATTTTTCTCAAACTTGATTTTTTTTCCATTAGGTTGTTTTTATGAATATTAAACGGTCCCTTTGCTTAAATTTCTCTAGTTGTTTCTAAGTGACCTTGATTCTGGAACATTTAGGCCTGTGGACTAAACGTGAAATAAAATTGTTTCTCTCAACATGAATATTCTTATGGGAAAGATAGGTCCATTGTGTACCCTGGGAAGAATTTGTTTTGTTGCAAAATGCTAGAAAATTGCTACAGACTATTGTATTCACCTGGAAGGAGGAGATGACTTCAGACCAATCCTGAGGAAACTTAGCCATGTTGCAAATTTGATTTTGTTAAAAAAAAAAAAATTGGATATTGCTCCTCTTGCGTGATGTGAAACCACAGAACTGTTGAATCAGAGACATTCGTGAACGTTAGTATAGGGATGGACTTCATAAACTTCAGTTAGTTCTCCTCTTCTTGTCTGGATGTTCTTTTCCAGTTGTTTACCTGTGCAGCTTGTGTTCTGCACTTAACTTGATGGTGCTTCTAATGGACTTTGCTGATGATCTACATGCTTTGCTGACAAAGCTTCTCTTGAATTCTGTCTCTAAGAGAGGTATATTTCCATGCTAATGCTGTTTCCCTGACCTGTTGTAGCTAATAGAAGTTAGCATGCTGACACCTGCCTATTTTATTTTTCTAGTTTCAATTAGCTTGAGATAGATGTTTTTCCAAATTAATTTTTGTGTTTCTTTTACATTTTGTCTTCATGTGTTAACCTGCTTCCATACATGCATGTCCTCATTCCTTTAGTTATAGGAATAACCTATGTTCAACCCCTTATTCTTGAATTCTGCTAATTTGATTTGTCAAATGTCAATTTAGTCTGATTTTAGATAAGTTTCTATTGTTCAAATAATAATGTTAATGAAATGTGTTATATTTCTTGAATGTTTAATGGTGTTGCTGCTAAGTAGATTACATTTATTTCTCAGTTTTGGGCAACCAATGATGTTAATTTATTTTTAGAATTTGATATTGTGCACTGTTTACATAACTTTAGCTTTATAGATGTGAAATAAAGCCTTGAAATTTTACTGGTTGGAGTTTTTTTTCTGTGGCTATATTGGTCATGGTGTTTACATTTGTTGTGATAAGATTCAATTGATTGTGTACGGTTAATCACACTCTTCACTGGGTCCAAAGGTCCATCAACCTCAGTGATGCACTTCTGATTCCTGTGAAGGATGATGAAAAAAACGTTGTCACTAGAGAACTATCAGGGCACTATAACCATGAGTGGATTACCCTGGAAAAAAAACACCTGTGTTGGGACACAAGATGTCTTAGTTTTAATCGAGAAAAATATTAAATAGCATTTGAAAACCAGAGTGCAGGCACAATTCTACAACGCAGCCTGTACACTTTCCCATATCTAAACATATTGCCTTACACCTGATCAGTTTTTGGTCGCCTTAATAAATGAATGTGAAAATGTGAAAACACCTTATGAAAATGTATTTGTATTTGAAGTCTAGTTCATGGGCATCTGCACTTAATACAAACCACACGGGTGCCATGGTAGCTTATGGATTCCTGTAAGCAATTTTGTTGCCTGTAGCCCACAACGGAAATGTCAAGGTGCTTAGTAAGGTTGGCTTTGCTCCCCTTTCTACAATGACAGGGGCCCTTTTAGGTAACGAGCATGAAGCTGTGCCTGGTGTTAGCTGTCAAATTCTGCTTAGTGGATTAGGTTTTCTAGTTTTTTAGGTCCTTAAATACTTAAATCAGTCCAACTGCAAGAGAATATCTGCTCCCTAGTGATATGTCTTATTACCACGTCTGACCTTATTTGGGTCCTTATCTTTAATTCATGTCCTGTCTTCCTGTCGGGTGTGTTCATCATTGTCCTCAAAAATAACAGCAGTGCGTCAAGCCATTTCAGATTCGTGGACGCACACATTTTCACTATTTCAAAGTACCATTCATCTGTTCCATAAGTCCTGATGCTTCAGGGCGGTAGGTACAATGCAACTTCTGCCCAATATTTAAAGCTGAACATAGTAATTTAACTACTTCATTGTTGAAGTGACTTCCTTTATCTGATTCTAAAGAGACCGGAAACCCAAAACGTGGTATTAGTTCCCTGAGCAGTAACTTCTCTACTGTAAGGCTGTCATTTCTTCGTGTAGGGTAAGCTTCAATCCAATGGCTCAATATGCAGACAATCACCAACACATATCTCAGTTCTATGTCAGGACCGGAGGCTTCAGATTATGGTTATCTCCCTCTTTACTGCAACACACAGCAGCCATTACAAATACAGTAAAAAACAAAACTACATTTCCCACAATCACAAAGCCTCACAATGACCCTCCAATGAGGCTCTACTCTCCAATATATAGCACAAAGCACGCAAAGTCCATCTGCTTTCTTTGCTGCTTCGCACAAGAGATAAGTGCCTCAATCTTTTCACTTTTATTGTAATTGACGATTATCCATTGTTTACTGGGACTATTTGAGGTGCAGTGAGTTGCCTTCAGGCGCCCTGTTCGTTCTATATTCAGTGGCGTTTGCTGCGTTGCTGAGGAAACGGTCCTTTCAACCATTTTGGCAAAAGCCGGTAGGGGGGCCTCAGGGGAAGCGCGGCCTCCGCGGTGCAGTCCGCTTTCTGCTGCCGCGATCGCGGCACATTTCACAGGGCCGGGTGTTTCAGTGCTCCCTATACCAGAGAAGACATAGAGATTCCAATTTCCAACCCAGTTCCAACATCTATCCAGCCAAAGGTCGTGGGTACAGAGGCCGCAAACCTAGAGGACCTCACAGAGGAGGATATTACAGTCAAAATGCCTCTCAAACAGGTAAATCTCATATGTTCCAGGGATGTTGTTCTGGGGGGAAGAGTGAGTCTATTTGTTCAAAATTGGCTTTTGATTACTCAAGATGCTTGGGTGTTAGACACAATTTCAGGTTATCATCTAGAGTTTTATTAAGAACCCCAGCAAACCGAGATCCCTCCTCCTCTCAGTTTTTCCCATTAAGAGACAGTTTTCATAGATCAAGAAATAGAGACCCTTCTCCAAAAATGTGTGATTGTCACTTCTTTTCCTCATCCAAGAGGTTTCATAAGTACGATTTTTCTGGTCCAGAAGAAGGGAGGGGGGCACGTTTAATTCTCAACCTGAGACATTTCAACTCGTGTACCGTTTATAAACACTTTAAGATGGAGGGTATTTTTAAGATGCATATTTGACCATTCCGATATTTGCGCCACATCGCAGATTGCTTCAATTTCTTTGGAGAGACCAATGTTACGAGTTTTCCGCTCTTCCCTTTGGCCTTTCTTCAGCCCCCTGGTGCTTCACCAGGGTGATGCGACCGGTGATGCAATGGTTAAGGGAAAAAGGGGTTCACCTGATAGTTTATTTAGAGGACAACCTCATCATGGCTCAAGAGGAGCGTCTTGCTCATCTCCATCTTTCATGGACAATGCAACTCCTGCAAGATCTAGGGTTTATAATCAATGTGGAGAAGTCTCAACTACAACCAGTACAGAATATAGAATTCTTTGGCTTCTGGATAGACTCTGTCTAAACTCTGTTGAAGCTTCCATTAACCAAGAGACTAGCTATAAAGAAGGAGTTGAAGAAAGCTTTTTCTGCTCATTCGATTTCCTTGAGGGTACTTGCCCAATTGGTGGGCCTCCTAGCATCGTCTATTCAAGCCATAGTTCCAGAGCCTCTACATTATCGTGCTCTTCAGAGGTTGAAGATCCTTCACCTTCACAGGGGTCTGATTTATTCTGAACTGACTGTTCTGTCTCAAGAAGCCCAGACGGAGCTTCAATGGTGGCTGAATCAAATGGGCGCTTGGAATGGCAAGGCGATATTTGCCTCTGTTCCGGAAATGGTCATAGAATCAGATGCCAGCAGATGGGGTTGGGAAGCCAGATGTGGGCAGATAGAGACGGTGGGATGGTGGTCCCCAGAGGAGCTTGAACTGCACATCAATTGCTTGGAACTTCTGGCAGGTTCTTTTGCAGTGAAGACGTTGTCCCTTTCCAAATTGAAACGTTGTATTCTCCTGAATATGGACAATATTTCAGTGGTTCGATATATCAACAAACTGGGGGGGACTCGGTCCCGGATGTTGGCAGAGATTGCCAAGGACTTCTGGCATTTTTGTCTAGCTCATCAGATTTCCCTTTCGGTGGAAAATATACTTGGGAAAGTGAATATAGCCCTGGACTGGAACTCCAGATATCTGAGGAATGCCAGCAACTGGCGTCTTCACCCCAGAGTATTTAAATTCCTGAATCAACTCTGGGGTCTGTGCGTGATAGATCTGTTTGCCTCTCGGCTGAATACACATCTTCCACTTTTCTTCAGTTGGAGACCAGATCCGAAATGCCCTCGGCTCGGATGCTTTTCTCCAGGACTGCAGGGGGGGCTTGCACTGTGCATTTCCCCCGTTCTCCATGATCCACTGAGTTCTCTCCCAGGTAATTCGTCAGAGAGCAGAATTGGTTCTGATAACCCTGTGTTAGAAAGCGCAGTCATGGTTTCCAGTGGCGCTGACACTATGTTGTGCTGCTCCAATTCAAATCCTTCCTTCAGAGGACCAGTTATTGGACCCAGTGGGGAGTCCACACCCTCTGGTTCTGGAGGATCAATTACTACTCATGGCCTGGTGGATATCAGGGGACCCTCTCAAGGTTCTGACTTTTCAGAAGACACTAGATTCTTCCTTTCACAATCCTTGGCACCTAGTACGCATAAACGATATGCCTCCGTTTGGAGGAGATGATTGGATTGGTGCAGTCAAAGTGGTGTGGATCCCTTGGGGGCCTCAGTGCAAATGATAGCAAACTTTTTGTCACATATTGCAGCTCAAGGACTAGCATACAGGATGGTAAATAATTTTAGATCTGCCTTCTCGGCTAAACATCCTCACTCCGATGGTAAACCAGTGGATGAACACCCATTAAATTCTAAGTTTTTGTGCGGCATTCGTATGCTTCGTCCTCCGCTTCCAAAGTATTAATCTCTTTGGGATGTCAACATTTTATTAACATTTTTGATGGCTTGGCCGGCCAATGAGGGTCTTTCAAGGAAACAGTTGTCAGCAAAATTGATTATGTTACTTTGTCTAATTTCATGTAGGAGAGTTTCTGATGTTAAAGCCCTGGACATTACAGGTAGAGTTTTTCCTCATATGGGAGTATCTTTTCGCATTTATAAACGTACAAAGTCAAACTCTAAGTGTATCAGTTATCCAGCTTTTAGGGATCATTCTAAATTGTGTGTGGTAAATTGTCGAAATGTTTATGAAGATGTTACTAGAGAATTGCGAAGGGATGTAAATGAGCAGTTATTAATCTCCTTGCAAAAACCTTTTGGTCCTGTTTCATCTGCGACTCTTGCGAGATGGGTCAGGTGGCTGTTGCAAGAAACAGGCATTGATGTCTCCATATTTGGAGCTCATTCTGTTCGTGGTGCTATGGCTTCTAAAGCTTTCAATTCAGGATTTAGATTGGAAGATATCATGACAGCAGCTGACTGGCCATCAGATTCTACTTTTAAATTGTTCAATCATAACCCAATTGTGGATGTTGCTTCTGGAGTGATCGCTCAGCTTTAAACTAGCATAATCCAAAGCCTCCAGTCCTGACATAGAATCTAAAACTTTCTAGCTTTCGTGGCAAGAATTTTCAATTCTATTAAAGACACAGAGGCGAGGATTATCCCGCCCGGGGCATTTGAATTATGTGACAGATGTTATCTTTATATCAATTCGCAATGTATGTTGTCCCACCCTGTATTGATTTTATGAATGATAAGTTAAGAGGTTACCGCTTTATTCTTCTTCTTTGTAGATGAAAAACCGACTTGATGGACATGTTTGGACAGTCTTCTGCAAAATTTGGAGGAGGATGATTAGTTCCTGCACCATTGTGCAATGTTTCCCTAGTTGCTGATTCGGGAAGATATCATTGTTTGGACTCAGTTTTCATGGAGATTGGTTCGTTATTAGGTTCTCTTGCCATGGACGTGCACAGAAAGAGGACAGAATTTGCGTGCTTTGTGCTATACATTGGAGAGTAGAGCCTGATTGGAGGGTCATTGTGAGGCTCTGTGATTGTGGGAAATGTAGTTTTGTTTTTTACTGTATTTGTATTGGCTGCTGTGTGTTGCAGTAAAGAGAGAGATAAGCATAATCCTTGCATCCGTGTCCTTAACAGAATTGAACATTCTTGGCGCGAAAACTAGAATATTTTAGATCCTCCACATACAGGCATCTAAATGAAATCCATCTGTATTCTGCTGAATGGACCTCCTTCTCTTCCAATGTGGCTCAAATTGACCACTGTCCCTTTACCCACGTTCATTTGCTGACAAATGACGCAACTGTGACAAACTGCTTCCTGCAACCTGTCTGAACTTTGGATTGAACCAATATTGTTTGAACACTCGAATTATAGCATCCCTCCCAACATGTGCTTGACCATGATAATATCTAGCCATTTGAGTCAACAAACTATTTGGCAAAACCATTTGTCCTTCCCCTGAAATTCAAACATCATCTTCATTTTGAACACATTTTAATTTGATTCAAGTTATTTTCTCGTCTTTGTCAACATTTTCCTCCAATGCCTTCAATTCTTCCAAGGTATCTACAACATGCAATGCATAACTGTAGGAAAGTACCATCTTGCTTGGCATGTTACCCCCATATTTCACTGTATATATGTTGTTTTAGTTGTATGTGTCACTGGGACCCTGCCAGCCAGGGCCCCAGTGCTCATAAGTGTGCCCTGTATGTGCTCCCTGTGTGATGACTAACTGTCTCACTGAGGCTCTGCTAACCAGAACCTCAGTGGTTATGCTCTCTCTTTGCTTTCCAAATTGTCACTAACAGGCTAGTGACCAATTTCACCAATTCACATTGGCATACTGGAACACCCTTATAATTCCCTAGTATATGGTACTGAGGTACCCAGGGTATTGGGGTTCCAGGAGATCCCTATGGGCTGCAGCATTTCTTTTGCCACCCATAGGGAGCTCTGACAATTCTTACACAGGCCTGCCACTGCAGCCTGAGTGAAATAACGTCCACGTTATTTCATAGCCATTTACCACTGCACTTAAGTAACTCCGAACATGGCCATGTAACATGTCTAAGATCATGCCATTCTGGCATTGGGGAGACAATTCCATGATCCCCCGAGTCTCTAGCACAGACCCGGGTACTGCCAAACTACCTTTCCCGGGGTTTCACTGCAGCTGCTGCCAACCCCTCAGACAGGTTTCTGCCTTCCTGGGGTCCAGCCAGGCTTGGCCCAGGAAGGCAGAACAAAGGACTTTCTCAGAGAGAGGGTGTTACACCCTCTCCCTTTGGAAAAAGGTGTCAGGGCTGGGGAGGAGTAGCCTCCCCCAGCCTCTGGAAATGCTTTGATGGGCACAGATGGTACCCATCTCTGCATAAGCCAGTCTACACCGGTTCAGGGATCCCCCAGCCCTGCTCTGGCGCGAAACTGGACAAAGGAAAGGGGAGTGACCACTCCCCTGACCTGCACTTCCCCTGGGAGGTGCCGAGAGCTCCTCCAGTGTGCTCCAGACCTCTGCCATCTTGGAAACAGAGGTGCTGCTGGCACACTGGACTGCTCTGAATGGCCAGTGCCAACAGGTGACGTCAGAGACTCCTTCTGATAGGCTCTTACCTGTGTTGCTAGCCTATCCTCCTTCCTAGGTAGCCAAACCTCCTTTTCTGGCTATTTAGGGTCTCTGCTTTGGGGAATTCTTTAGATAACGAATGCAAGAGCTCATCAGAGTTCCTCTGCATCTCTCTCTTCACCTTCTGCCAAGGAATCGACCGCTGACTGCCCTGGACGCCTGCAAAACTGCAACAAAGTAGCAAAGACGACTACTGCAACCTTGTATCGCTGATCCGGCCGCCTTCTCAACTGTTTTCCTGGTAGTGCATGCTGTGGGGGTAGTCTGCCTCCTCTCTGCACTAGAAGCTACGAAGAAATCTCCTGTGGGTCGACGGAATCTTCCCCCTGCAACCGCAGGCAACAAAAGACTGCATCACCGGTCCTCTGGGTCCCCTCTCAGCACGACGAGCGTGGTCCCTGGAACTCAGCAACTCTGTCCAAGTGACTCCCACAGTCCAGTGACTCTTCAGTCCAAGTTTGGTGGAGGTAAGTCCTTGCCTCACCACGCTAGACTGCATTGCTGGGTAACGCGTGATTTGCAGCTGCTCCGGCTCCTGTGCACTCTTCCAGGATTTCCTTTGTGCACAGCCAAGCCTGGGTCCCCGACACTCTAACCTGCAGTGCACAACCTCCTGAGTTGTCCTCCGGCGTCGTGGGATCTTCTTTTGTGACTTCGGGTGAGCTCCAGTTCACTCCTCTTTGTAGTGCCCGTTCTGGCACTTCTGTGGGTGCTGCCTGCTTCTGTGAGGGCTCCTTGTCTTGCTGGGCGCCCCCTCTGTCTCCTCACGCAATTGGCGACATCCTGGTCCCTCCTGGGCCACAGCAGCATCCAAAAACCCTAACCGCGACCCTTGCAGGTAGCAAGGCTTGTTTGCGGTCTTTCTGCGTGGGAACACCTCTGCAAGCTTCTTCACGACGTGGGACATCTATCCTCCAAAGGGGCAGTTCCTAGTCCTCTTCGTTCTTTCAGAATCCACAGCTTCTACCATCCGGTGGCAGCTTCTTTGCACCCTCAGCTGGCATTTCGTGGGCATTTGCCCAATCTCGACTTTGTCGCGACACTTGGACTTGGTCCCCTTGTTCCACAGGTACTCTCATCTGGAAATCCACCTTTGTTGCATTGCTGGTGTTGGTCTTCCTTTCAGAATTCTCCTATCACGACTTCTGTGCTCTTTTGGGAACTTAGGTGCACTTTACACCTACTTTTCAGGGTCTTGGGGTGGGCTATTTTTCTAACCCTCGCTGTTTTCTTACAGTCCCAGCGACCCTCTACAAGCTCACATAGGTTTGGGGTCCATTTGTGGTTCGCATTCCACTTTTGGAGTATATGGTTTGTGTTGCCCCTATACCTATGTGCTCTCATTGCAATCTATTGTGACTGTACATTGCTTGCATTGCTTTCTATTGCTATTACTGCATATTTTTGGTATTGTGTACATATATCTTGTGTATATTTGCTATCCTCATACTGAGGGTACTCACTGAGATACTTTTGGCATATTGTCATAAAAATAAAGTACCTTTATTTTTAGTATATCTGTGTATTGTGTTTTCTTATGATATTGTGCATATGACACCAGTGGTATAGTAGGAGCTTTGCATGTCTCCTAGTTCAGCCTAAGCTGCTCTGCTAAACTACCGTTTCTATCAGCCTAAGCTGCTAGACACCTCTTCTACACTAATAAGGGATAACTGGACCTGGTACAGAGTGTAAGTATCCCTTGGTACCCACTACAAGCCAGGCCAGCCTCCTACATTGGTCGTGCAGCGGTGGGATAAGTTATTGCAACTACTTACCACTTTGTCATTTTGTACTTTTCATAGGAGAAAAATATACAAAACAAGTTCAGTGTATGTACACCTAACCAAAAAGTTTTGCTTTTCTTCTCTTACTCTATTGCTAAGTGCTGAAAAGTACCTCTAAACTTTCAAAAAGTTTCTTAAAAAGTTGAAAAAGTTTTTTTTCTGTTTCCTTAAAAAGTTCTAAAACTTTTTCTTTCTTTTTCTGTCCCTTAAACTCTTTTCTATCATGTCTGGTACAGGTCTTACTCTTGATCTGGCCAGCACAGCTTATAACCACCTTAACTGGAAAGGTGTAAGGAGTCTCTGCATTGATAGAGGTTTAGGGGTAGGGAAGAATCCCTCTAGAGAATTGTTAGTTAACATACTCATTGAAAATGATAAGGCCTTAGCTGGCACATCTGGTGAGAAGTTAGCAGATCGTTCACACTCTGAATCTGGGGTAGTCCGAGTAAGAATGTTAGATGGTATTCTTTCCAACCTGCCCCTTAGCAGGCCACCTAGCATGGCTGGTACTAATGTGAGCTCTCATCACAGTAGGGATGTCATTCCTTTAGGCCAGATTGTTAGAGTGCCAACTGTTAGGGACAGGTCTCCCTCTGTTCATTCACACCATTCTTCTGTGTCAAAGCATGCCCAACCCACCCACCCCGATGACAGAATGTTAGAAAGGGAACTCAATAGATTGAGAGTGGAAGAGTCCAGACTGAAGCTTAAACAGCAACAGCTGGCTCTAGACAGGGAAACTTTAGACTTAGAAAAAGAAAGGCAGAGGTTGGGGTTTGGACCCCATGGTGGCAGCAGCAGTATTACAGATAGTAATCCTGTGAAAGAGCATGATTCTAGGAATCTGCACAAGATAGTTCCCCCTTATAAGGAGGGGGATGACATTAACAAGTGGTTTGCTGCACTTGAGAGGGCCTGTGTTGTACAGGGGGGCCCTCAAAGGCAGTGGGATGCTATCCTATGGCTATCTTTCAGTGGAAGGGTAGGAATAGGCTCCTTACTGTTAAGGAAAGTGATGCCAATAATTGTACAGTTTTAAAGAATGCACTCCTGGATGGTTATGGCGTAACCACTGAACAGTACAGGATTAAGTTCAGAGAAACCAAAAAGGAGTCTTCACAAGACTGGGTAGACTTTGTTGACCATTCAGTGAAGGCCTTGGAGGGGTGGTTACATGGCAGAAACGTTGCTGACTATGAAAGCCTGTATAACTTGATCCTGAGAGAGCATATTCTTAATAACTGTGTGTCTGATTTGTTACACCAATATCTAGTGGACTCAGATGTCACCTCTCCCCAAGAATTGGGAAAGAAGGCAGACAAATGGGTCAGAACAAGAGTGAACAGAAAAGTTCATACAGGGAGTGACAAGGATGGCAAGAAGAAGGATGGTAACTCTTCAGACAAGGGTGGGGACAAATCTAAAAATGAGTCTTCATCAGGCCCACGAAAACACTCTGGTGGGGGTGGTGGGTCCAAATCCTCTTCTAATCAAGTAAAGAAACCATGGTGCTATTTATGTAAAGTAAAAGGCCATTGGACAACTGATGCCAGTTGTCCAAAGAAAAGCACCAAGCCTCCCACTACCACAACCCCTACTGCTACACCTAGTGCCCCTAGTAATAGCAGTGGTGGTGGGAGCAAACCTACTAATAGCCAATCCAAGGGAGTAGCTAGGCTCACTTTTGGTAATTTAGTTGGGGATGGTCTTGTTAGGGAGACCACAGAGGCTGTGTTAGTCTCTGAAGGTGGCATTGATTTGGCCACCTTGGTTGCTTGTCCCCTTAATATGGATAAGTACAAGCAACTTCCCCTAATAAATGGTGTTGAGGTTCAGGCCTACAGGGACACAGGTGCCAGTGTTACTATGGTAATAGAGAAACTGGTCCACCCTTAACAACACCTACTTGTTCACTAGTACCAAGTGACTGATGCTCTTAACAACACTCTTAGCCACCCCATGGCTGTTGTGAATCTCAACTGGGGGGGGGGGTTACTGGTCCAAAGCAAGTTGTGGTTGCCTCAGATTTACCTGTAGACTGTCTACTAGGGAACGATTTAGAGACATCAGCTTGGGCAGAAGTGGAGTTGGAGGCTCATGCAGCAATGCTGGGCATTCCTGGGCATATTTTTGCTTTAACCAGGGCTCAGGCCAAAAAGCAAAAAGGACAGGGTGACTTGGATCCTGGAACAATGGACCAAGTGCTCCCTAAAGCTAGGGTTAGTAAAGGTAAATCTCTACCTACTATCCCTCCCTCTACAGTAGATTCAACTTCTGATGAAGAAGAATTTCCCCCCTGTGCAGAACCTTCACCAGAGGAGCTGGAAGCAGGCACTGCTGAGCTTTTGGGTGGAGGGGGGCCTGCCAGGGAGGAGCTGAGTGTGGCACAGCAGACCTGTCCCACACTAGAGGGTCTAAGACAGCAAGCTGTCAAACAGCAAAATGGGGATGTCAGTGACTCACACAGAGTTTACTGGGAGGACAACCTCTTATATACAGAGGCAAGGGGCCCAAAACCTGGAGCCGCCAGGAGATTGGTTATTCCCCTGCAATACAGAGAGTTCCTCCTAACTCTAGCCCACGACATTCCCTTGACTGGACATTTGGGGCAGATAAAAACATGGGATAGGCTTGTCCTCCTGTTTCATTGGCCTAGAATGTCAGAGGACACAAAAGAATTTTGTAAGTCCTGTGTCACCTGTCAAGCCGGTGGCAAAACAGGTGGCACCCCAAAGGCTCCCCTTATTCCACCACCTGTGGTTGGGGTCCCCTTTGAAAGGGTAGGGGTTGACATAGTTGGCCCCCTTGACCCTCCTACTGCTTCAGGCAATAGGTTTATCTTGGTGGTAGTGGACCATGCCACAAGATATCCTGAAGCAATTCCTCTAAGGACCACTACAGCTCCTGCAGTGGCAAAGGCCCTCCTGGGAATCTTTTCCAGGGTGGGTTTCCCAAAAGAGGTGGTATCAGACAGGGGTAGCAACTTTATGTCTGCATACTTGAAGGCCATGTGGAAGGAATGTGGTGTAACATACACATTCACCACACCTTATTGTCCACAAACAAATGGACTGGTTGAGAGATTTAACAAAACTCTCAAAGGAATGATAATGGGACTCCCTGAAAAACTCAGGAGGAGATGGGATGTCCTGTTACCTTGCCTCCTTTTTGCTTACAGGGAGGTACCCCAGAAAGGAGTGGGCTTCAGCCCCTTTGAACTCCTATTTGGGCACCCTGTAAGAGGTCCTCTAACACTTGTAAACAACCTTTAAAAGCTCCTAAGCAAGACATAGTGGACTATGTACTTGGCCTAAGATCAAGAATGGCTGAGTATATGAAAAAGGCCAGCAAAAACCTTCAGGCCAGCCAAGAGCTCCAAAAGCAATGGCATGACCAGAAGGCTGTTCTGATTCAGTACCAACCAGGACAGAAGGTGTGGGTCTTGGAGCCTGTGGCCCCAAGAGCACTCCAAGACGAATGGAGTGGTCCCCACATTATTGTTGAGAAAAAGGGAGAAGTCACCTACTTGGTTGACTTAGGCACTGCCAGGAGTCCCCTTAGGGTGCTCCATGTCAATCGCCTGAAACCCTACTATGACAGGGCTGATCTCACCCTGCTCATGGCAACAGATGAAGGACAGGAAGAAGAGAGTGACCCTCTCCCTGATCTCTTCTCTTCCACAGAACAAGATGCTCTAGTGGAAGGTGTAGTGTTAGCAGATTGTCTTACTGCTGAGCAGAAAGACCACTGCATAAATCTCCTGGGTCAGTTTTCTGAACTCTTTTCTACTGTGCCAGGCACCACTTCTTGGTGTGAGCACACTATAGATACTGGAGACAGCTTGCCTGTCAAAAGAAAAATCTATAGGCAGCCTGACCATGTCAGGGACTGCATAAAACAAGAAGTTCAGAAAATGCTTGAACTGGGAGTGGTTGAGCACTCTGAAAGTCCATGGGCCTCTCCTGTGGTACTTGTACCAAAACCTCATTCCAACGATGGGAAAAGGGAAATGAGATTTTGTGTGGATTACAGAGGTCTCAACCAGGTAACTAAAACTGATGCTCACCCTATACCCAGGGCAGATGAGCTAATAGATACACTGGCATCTGCCAAGTATCTAAGCACCTTTGATTTGACTGCAGGGTATTGGCAGATCAAGTTATCAGAGGATGCAAAAGCAAAAACTGAATTTTCAACTATTGGAGGGCACTACCAATTCACAGTAATGCCCTTTGGTTTGAAAAATGCACCTGCCACTTTTCAGAGGTTGGTGAATACAGTCCTGCAAGGGTTGGAGGCTTTTAGTGCAGCATATCTAGATGATATAGCTGTTTTTAGCTCCACCTGGGATGATCACCTGGTCCACCTATGGAAAGTTTTGGAGGCCCTGCAAAAGGCAGGCCTCACTATCAAGGCTTCAAAGTGCCAGATAGGGCAGGGGAAAGTGGTTTATCTGGGACACCTTGTAGGTGGAGAACAGATTGCACCACTTCAGGGGACAATCCAAACTATCATAGATTGGGTTCCCCCTACAACTCAGACCCAGGTGAGAGCCTTCTTAGGCCTCACTGGGTATTACAGGAGGTTCATAGAGAACTATGGCTCCATGGCAGCCCCTCTTAATGACCTCACATCTAAGAAAATGCCTAAAAAGGTATTGTGGACAGCTAGCTGTCAGAAAGCTTTTGAGGAGCTGAAACAGACCATGTGCTCTGCACCTGTCCTAAAAAGCCCATGTTACTCCAAGAAATTCATTGTTCAAACTGATGCATCTGAATTAGGGGTAGGGGCAGTATTATCACAACTCAATTCTGAGGGCCAGGATCAACCTGTTGCTTTTATCAGCAGGAGGTTGACCCCTAGAGAAAAGCGTTGGTCTGCCATAGAGAGGGAGGCCTTTGCTGTGGTCTGGGCACTGAAGAAGTTGAGGCCATACGTGTTTGGCACTCACTTCATTGTTCAGACAGACCACAAACCTCTACTTTGGCTAAAACAAATGAAAGGTGAAAACCCTAAATTGTTAAGGTGGTCCATATCTCTACAGGAAATGGACTATACAGTGGAACATAGACCTGGGAGTACCCACTCCAATGCAGATGGACTCTCCAGATATTTCCACTTAGACAATGAAGACTCATCAGGTCATGGCTAGTCTTATTGTCCTTCGTTTGGGGGGGGGGGGTGTAGGAAAGTACCATCTTGCCTGGCATGTTACCCTCATATTTCACTGTATATATGTTGTTTTAGTTGTATGTGTCACTGGGACCCTGCCAGCCAGGGCCCCAGTGCTCATAAGTGTGCCCTGTATGTGTTCCCTGTGTGATGACTAACTGTCTCACTGAGGCTCTGCTAACCAGAACCTCAGTGGTTATGCTCTCTCTTTGCTTTCCAAATTGTCACTAACATGCTAGTGACCAATTTCACCAATTCACATTGGCATACTGGAACACCCTTATAATTCCCTAGTATATGGTACTGAGGTACCCAGGGTATTGGGGTTCCAGGAGATCCCTATGGGCTGCAGCATTTCTTTTGCCACCCATAGGGAGCTCTGACAATTCTTACACAGGCCTGCCACTGCAGCCTGAGTGAAATAACGTCCACGTTATTTCACAGCCATTTACCACTGCACTTAAGTAACTTATAAGTCACCTATATGTCTAACCTTTACCTGGTAAAGGTTGGGTGCTAAGTTACTTAGTGTGTGGGCACCCTGGCACTAGCCAAGGTGCCCCCACATTGTTCAGGGCAAATTCCCCGGACTTTGTGAGTGCGGGGACACCATTACACGCGTGCACTATACATAGGTCACTACCTATGTATAGCGTCAAAATAGTAACTCCGAACATGGCCATGTAACATGTCTAAGATCATGCCATTCTGGCATTGGGGAGACAATTCCATGATCCCCCGAGTCTCTAGCACAGACCCGGGTACTGCCAAACTACCTTTCCCGGGGTTTCACTGCAGCTGCTGCCAACCCCTCAGACAGGTTTCTGCCTTCCTGGGGTCCAGCCAGGCTTGGCCCAGGAAGGCAGAACAAAGGACTTCCTCAGAGAGAGGGTGTTACACCCTCTCCCTTTGGAAAAAGGTGTCAGGGCTGGGGAGGAGTAGCCTCCCCCAGCCTCTGGAAATGCTTTGATGGGCACAGATGTTGCCCATCTCTGCATAAGCCAGTCTACACCGGTTCAGGGATCCCCCAGCCCTGCTCTGGCGCGAAACTGGACAAAGGAAAGGGGAGTGACCACTCCCCTGACCTGCACCTCCCCTGGGAGGTGCCCAGAGCTCCTCCAGTGTGCTCCAGACCTCTGCCATCTTGGAAACAGAGGTGCTGCTGGCACACTGGACTGCTCTGAGTGGCCAGTGCCAGCAGGTGACGTCAGAGACTCCTTCTGATAGGCTCTTACCTGTGTTGCTAGCCCATCCTCCTTCCTAGGTAGCCAAACCTCCTTTTCTGGCTATTTAGGGTCTCTGCTTTGGGGAATTCTTTAGATAACGAATGCAAGAGCTCATCAGAGTTCCTCTGCATCTCTCTCTTCACCTTCTGCCAAGGAATCGACCGTTGACTGCTCTGGATGCCTGCAAAACTGCAACAAAGTAGCAAAGACGACTACTGCAACCTTGTATCACTGATCCGGCCGCCTTCCCGACTGTTTTCCTGGTGGTGCATGCTGTGGGGGTAGTCTGCCTCCTCTCTACACTAGAAGCTCAGAAGAAATCTCCCGTGGGTCGACGGAATCTTCCCCCTGCAACCGCAGGCAACAAAAGACTGCATCACCGGTCCTCTGGGCCCCCTCTCAGCACGACAAGCGTGGTCCCTGGAACTCAGCAACTCTGTCCAAGTGACTCCCACAGTCCAGTGACTCTTCAGTCCAAGTTTGGTGGAGGTAAGTCCTTGCCTCACCACGCTAGACTGCATTGCTGGGTACCGCGTGATTTGCAGCTGCTCCGGCTCCTGTGCACTCTTCCAGGATTTCCTTTGTGCACAGCCAAGCCTGGGTCACCGACACTCTAACCTGCAGTGCACAACCTCCTGAGTTGTCCTACGGCGTCGTAGGATCTTCTTTTGTGACTTCGGGTGAGCTCCAGTTCACTCCTCTTCGTAGTGCCTGTTCCGGCACTTCTGTGGGTGCTGCCTGCTTCTGTGAGGGCTCCTTGTCTTGCTGGGCGCCCCCTCTGTCTCCTCACGCAATTGGCGACATCCTGCTCCCTCCTGGGCCACAGCAGCATCCAAAAACCCTAACCGCGACCCTTGCAGCTAGCAAGGCTTGTTTGTGGTCTTTCTGCGTGGGAACACCTCTGCAAGCTTCTTCATGACGTGGGACATCCATCCTCCAAAGGGGAAGTTCCTAGTCCTCTTCGTTCTTGCAGAATCCACAGCTTCTACCATCCGGTGGCAGCTTCTTTGCACCCTCAGCTGGCATTTCCTGGGCATTTGCCCAATCTCGACTTTGTCGCGACACTTGGACTTGGTCCCCTTGTTCCACAGGTACTCTCGTCCGGAAATCCACCTTTGTTGCATTGCTGGTGTTGGTCTTCCTTGCAGAATTCCCCTATCACGACTTCTGTGCTCTTTTGGGAACTTAGGTTCACTTTACACCTACTTTTCAGGGTCTTGGGGTGGGCTATTTTTCTAACCCTCGCTGTTTTCTTACAGTCCCAGCGACCCTCTACAAGCTCACATAGGTTTGGGGTCCATTCGTGGTTCGCATTCCACTTTTGGAGTATATGGTTTGTGTTGCCCCTATACCTATGTGCTCTCATTGCAATCTATTGTGACTGTACATTGCTTGCATTGCTTTCTATGTCTCCTATTTCAGCCTAAGCTGCTCTGCTAAACTACCTTTTCTATCAGCCTAAGCTGCTAGACACGTCTTCTACACTAATAAGGGATAACTGGACCTGGTACAGAGTGTAAGTACCCCTTGGTACCCACTACAAGCCAGGCTAGCTTCCTACAATAACTCAGGAACATCTTGTCTTCATCAGATAACAATTCCCATTTATCTTTGAATGATATACAGTTCAATGCGCAAAACCTTGCACCTTGATCCACACATACATTTCCCATAGACACAAAATCTGGTGAATTCAGGTGTGCATTGCATTTCACCACAGCAGTCTTCTCCGGCAATTGAATAGCTTGTAACAATTCATAAATCCTTTCACCATTTCTAACTGGTGAACCAGAAGAGGTCACGAAACCTCCCTGTGATCACAGCCGACCAAAATCTTAGACTATTCCAAATCCATACTGGCTGTCCGTATAGATGGTAACTTTAAGCTGTGCAGAAACATGGCATGCTCTAATAAGGGCTGCCAGTTCCACCACTTGTGCAGAATATACTTCTCGAAGCCAAGACGCTTCAAGTATACCAGAAATTGTGCACACAGCATATCCTGCTCTCAGAGCTCCCATGTTATCTCTTAAACAGGACCCATCAACAAAAATATTTTGGTCATTTTCCTCTAACCAGGTAGCTCTAATATCAGGTCTCCGTTTTGTGCACAGATCAGTTATCTCAAGACAATCATGTTAAACTTCTTCCAATTTGTCAATTTCAACATTCTCTTTTGGGAGTAATGTTGCTGGGTTAAGCACTGTACACATTTTCAATGACACATTTGGGGTCCCCAGGATAATCGCCTCATAACGAGTCAGCCTGGCACCTGTAAGGTACTGCGTTTTGGGTAAGTAAAACTTCAATGGAGTGAGGGACCGTGACTGTTAAAGAATGTCCCATCACAATGCTCTCACTCTGAGTGAGGCTCAGTCCAACCGCAGCGACTGAAGGCAGACAGCCTGGTAAAGCAAACTGGGTGCAACTGGGTCCAAAGTAGCTGACAAATATGCTACTGGGTGGTTTACATCACCATGGACTTGAGTCAAGACAGACAAAGAACATACATCACTCTCATGACAAAACAAAGTGAAGGGTTTTGTGTAGTCAGGCATTCCCAAAGCCGGGGCTTTGCATAGACTTTCTCTCAACTCAGAAAAAGCTTTCATACAGGCTTGATCCAACACTAAGGGATCAGTAACTTCTTTGTGAGTCAGTTTCTGGAATGGCTTTGAAATTACTAAAAAGGTGGGGATCCACTGGCGACAATAGCTTACCATTCCCAAAAACATCCTGACTTCTCTCTGTGTTGCTGGGGGATTCATCTGCAATAAGGCTGTGACCCTTTCTCTGGATATTTTCCTAATTCCTTTCTCAATGAAGTGACACAAATATTTCACCTCTTTCTGAGAGTACTGTCATTTTGCTGGGGACACTTTATGACCATTCTTCCCTAAATTATTCAGTAAGGCAATAGTATGATACTTGCATCCTTCTCTCGTCTTTGATGCGACTAACAAATCATCAGTGTACTGCACCAATGTTGATTGGAAAGGCATTTCCAATGACTCTGTGATCTTCTTCAAGATTTGGTTGAAAATAGAAGGTGACTCTGAAAACCATTGAGGAATTAGACACCAACAGTAGACTCAATCCAAAAATTGGAAAGAGAAAAGAAATTGACTATCCTCATGAAGAGGTACAGAAAAGAATGCTTGTGACAGGTCTATTACGGTGAACCAATCAGTATGGCATGGGACCTGAAACAAAATCACTGCTGGATTTGGCACTACGGGGCAACATTTAATTACAATATCATTTACTTTTCACAAATCCCGAACAATTCAAAATTTCGCACAGGGCATACGCAATCCCATTATCAGCGAGTTACATGGACTGCTAAACATCTCTTTCAAAACTCTTTAGTTTACAAATTCTGCAATTATGGGTGCGATCCCTTCAATTGTGACCTGTGTCATATGATACTGAGGAATCTGGGGGAAAAAAATGCTTTTGTCTTGACTGGGACCTTAACTGGCTCAACTCCTTTTATTAAACCAATGTCTTTTCCTGTAAGATCCCACACTTTCATTTTAACTGTTCCCTGTAAGTCAGAAGGAAGATCTCTCACTGTGAAAACCGGAAAGAAGCTAATCAGAAGGTACTCCTTGTTTACTGTCTCACAATCTGTTTCTGGAGTTGGGCCATCTTCATCCTCACTGTTTGTCTTGTTCAGAAAGTAACTGAGCATCGCGTTTTACACAAGTCCCTTCCTAGTAAGGATACTGGACTCAAGTCACAAACTACGAATTTGTGTAATCCTTTAAAGTTGCCAATTTTAACCTGAATTGGTTCTGTAATTGGGTTTGTCAAATACTGATTCGCGACTCCTACAATCTGGACCGTTTTTCCTGAAAGGGGCAAGTTTGGAACTTCTGCAGTTCTTACCGTAGAGCATGTAGCTCCTGTGTCAACCAAGAATGAAACTTTATGACCCATTACTTTTTCCTTTATATTTGGACCTTTCTGATCTAGCTTTAGGGAAGCTACAAGCACACCTTCTTCATCCGAATTCACACTCACCCAATCATCGTTTATTCCATTCTCACTGTGTAACAGGAATTGGTGCACTGTGTTATTACTCTGATTAAACCTTTGACCTGTGATCTGCTGAGTAAGCATTCCATGTTGCTGCTCCATTGGGGCTTGAGGTATTTCAATTTACTGTCTAGGTATCATTTGAACTTGTGGTTTCATTGTCTGTGACTGGGGCATCTGCAAAAGTGGCATTTGTACCTGTTGCATGGGCTGAAAACCTTGCATCTGATTCACATTGTTTTGAAAATTTGGATTATGACCAGACACTCTCGGTCCTCTCATGTATTGAAAAGAGTTGATGTCACTCGTTCGCTGAACAACACGTTCTGGTACTAACATCGGACACTCCCGCTTCAAATGTCTGAGCCATCAACACGCGTGACATGGCAACAATCTCTTCATTCCCTGCGCATCGTTCCGAACCACCACAGTATTCAAATCAGGGCTACGATTCCCATTTCCAATTCCTCCACGATCTCTACCACTTGCTTGATTCTGAAACACCCTGCTGCTGTTGTTGCAGAAAATTTCCCTGCATTCCTGTCTGTGCTGCTTTAAACTGCATCACCATTTCCTTTTTCTTTCAACTTTCTCTGTTTCAACTCAATCTCATCACTGCAGTACTTTGCATACTGCAATACCTCATCAATCAGCTTTGCTTCCCAGCAAATCAAATGACTCTTAATCATCTGGCTAATTTTAGGTCTCAGTCCTTCAACATATCTGAACACAAAATTAACCATGTCTTTCTGCTCAAATGTCTCTGTGCCACTGTAATGTTTGAACGCCTGCAACAATCTTTCGTAATATGCATGTATTGACTCTTTTTCTTCCTGGGCTCTCCTGTCTATTCTCTGCCAGTCAATGTTCTTGGGCGAAATTTGCATTTTCAAAAATTCAATCACCTTATAGTAACATTTTATTACATCAGGGGATGGTGCATCTGCTGCTGGATCTTTCTGAGGTTCTCTTGTTGGCCAATCTATACTCCTCTTACATTCAACCCATAAGTCTGCTGGAACTACTATCTCTAACAGGGTGTTCAAATCCTCCCACAGGCATTTTGTGAGTTTCACAAACCTGTCTGTCTGCTGTTACCATTTCACTGGCATCTCTCTCAACCTGGGATAATCATTTGTAAACAACAGAATGACACTACTGTTCCAAGCGACATGGACAAAATTCCCTCCTGGAATCTCTCTCATTGGAAGAATTTTCAGTGGGTCCTCGACCTGCTGCACATTTGCAGTAAGATTTGCAAAATCCCGTTTCTTGTTGTCTCTTTTCTTCACTCATCTGCCTTCCCAGTTGTCTAAAGCTCTCCATGGTTGAATGCTCTAGATTAATTTCCTAAGGTGAATTTTCATTCCTGGTATTCTCATGTTTTCAAAATCCTTGGAGTCAAAATCTAAGCTGTAACTCCTTTTCAAGTGCTTTGATTTCTGATGTACTATCACTGCTTTGTTAATAATCACCTTGCTTACGTATCGCAACTCGTCATCCTTGAATGCATCAATCCTGTCTAACCCCATGGTTCCCTCAATAAGGTCTTCTGCCTCTAGCCTAAGCCTGGTCAAATTCAGGGCACTTCCTCCGTTAGGATTTCCTTGAGTAGTACTCAACCTCTCTAACCATTCAGTTAACTGCTGAGCTGTCAAACCTTGTAACATAACGTTGTTGTGGCTCACACCTGGCACTTGCTGCAGTGTTAGATTTGGGGTTTCTGGTGTCACCATGCTTGGATTTGGACCTGTATATGATCGCACCTCATTATTTGGAGGAGTCTTGAAAGGACTTAGATGGATTAACGAACCTGTTCCATGAAATGTTGGTCTCATGGGAGATGTCATTCTTGCATTTGTGTAATATCTCTCCCTTTCTACACTCAGATTCAGAGATTTCTGCTCACTGTGCTCGTTATTTCCCTTGGCGAACAATGGTATGACTGGACCTTTGGTAACTGGTACTGACAATGCATCTGGACTTGGTCAGGAATTTGAATCTCTAGGGTGCACTATTCCAGTATTCTGATTTGTCAAGGTGAACGTCTCTGTCTGTGATCCTGTTATGGGGGGTGTATCTTGGAAATGTCTGTGACTGTATCAGGGACATCAAGTTCGGGGTAGACTCTATCTGGACCAATATTGGCTTCTGGTAAACTTGTCCTGTCGGTACTATCAAGTTTGTTGCAGCATCTACAATGGGTACATCAGGGTAAATTCTGGGAATATCCATTGCGCGGCATAGGCCTTTGAACTGTCGAAGTGACTGGAGAATTATGGCTAACCTGTATCTGGCTCTGGGTTGATTCAAATGATATAGGGGCTGTAGGATCTACACTGGTGTTTGAACTCCTGTTATGTGCTGCATATGGAGGGGGACGATTTCTCAATAACTGTAAAATTAACTCATCATCATCTGACTCTTCATCGTGTGTCAAACACTTCCTAGATTCTGCAGATTTCTGCTCTGTGTCATTAGAAGGATACAAATCCCTCTTTCTAGTGCTCTTTCTAGCGTCGTTCTCATTCTCTTGTGTAATTGCCTGAAACAACTTAATTCCATGTAAAGTCTCAGTTCTCCAAAATTTCCGATCACTATCCCATCTAGCCTCTGATAGTGTCTTCTCAGCTTTTCTTATTCTTCTCTCAAATTTCAATTGCTGTTGCTGTCTAGCCACTAGTTCCCAAATTGCTAAAGCTTCGAACTGTGGTTGTCTCGGAGGAGTTTTCAAACCATACAATACTCTCAAATTCTCTAGGCTCCTCAAATTAAATGTTTCATGGGCAGGAAACGCTAAACTCCCATCTTTCTCTGTCATTGTTTCAGCCAAAGAAATGGCGCAGTACCCTGCTCTCCAAATACAATATAGGTGAGTGTACCTTCCGGCGGTGTAAATTCTCCTATTCTCGTTAGAATATTTCCCGTAAGGCACTCTTTAAAGCTTTAAAAAATATAATCTTTAGTTATTTTTACGCTACTTTCAATCAAATTAGGAAGTGACTTTCAATCCCAAAATCCTTAGTGCCGACATTCTCAACCAATGACGCTTCACGGTTGTCCGCCAATCCATGCACGACTATTTTCACTAACCAACCTATCCCTGCGTGACTCTAATGACATCACACTCACATGTACAGCGGCTGACAAAGTCTTTCAGCTTGTCTTCCTGAACCCAGTCTCATGCAAACTAATGCAATATTATTGTGAGCACTAAACAAAATCAAAACCCAATTTGTGCGTGTACTACAGGTGGGGTAACACAATCGCTTCAGAAACCTTACGGATTTTTCACTCATGGCCTTTCGCTCTAACAGCTACTTTTTCTTTCTCAGTTTTCCTGATTCGCAAGCAAAATTCGAACTGCAAATTTTACTCTCAACTGATCAGTGGGTCTGTCCTGGTGCACATAGGACTCGCCAGATCTCAGTCGCAAACCTTTCACTCACTTTAACACGCTCTCTCGAGTTTGTCAACCACACCCAATTGATCTATTAAACCAGACAAATTACAACAATAAACCAAGTGTCTCATACACTTTTCAATATACTCCAGAGTCTTAGACCTCGCAGAGTCCGTATACCAACAACCATGTGGACAATTTATTTAGCACAAAGAGCCACACAGATGTGAAGTTCGACAACTTCCCTACTCTCACACTTCGCAGTACGCAAACTCCTTCAACTACTCTATTTGGGGTGCGCAAACTCCTTGAACACCTTTATTTGGAGTACGCAGACTCCCTAAACCCTCACAAACATCACAATTCACCTGCGATTTGCGTAAGCTATGCAAGTGCAAAACCTATTCCATTCACACTGTCACTAGAACACAGAGAACATCTTCAAACAATCATTGACAAGCTGCAAGGTTCTGGGAAAGTCAGTCTAAGTCCTTAGGGGCACATTTTCTCTCCACTTTGTATCATCGAATCTGAAAATCTGAACTTCCACCAATTTCTCTTACCCAATCTGCAAATTATTTTCTCTCTTTAAGGGACTAACCATTACCCCACTACCATCTCTGGGGACCAGCTATTTCTCAATGGGAAACTTTTGTGGTGGCCTCTTAAGGAGACGTAACCATTCTACTCTCTTACCTTCTCTAGAGGGCAAATGCAATTTGGCCTTACGATGATGGGCTCCTAAGGAGACTAACCATGTACCGGGCCTTTATGATGGGATCTTAAGGAGACTAACCATGTACTGGGCCTTTATGATGGGCCATTAAGGAGACTAACCATCCTCTGCTGCCATCTCTGTTAGTGCGTCTGACCTTATTTGGGTGCTTATGTTGCGCCGCGTGGTGCGGCGCGAGCCGAGCAATCGGCTCGCGCCGCGCAGCGCGTTCTCAGGACGTGGCGCGCCCCGAGTCTTCTTTGTACAGCGCGAGGCCCCAGATATTATTTTGGGCCTCGCTCTGCCTTCTGTTGTGTCCCTGTTCTCCCCTGACCCCTCCTTACCTGTTTCTTTTTCTTTCTTCTTCTTCTTTTTCTTCTTTACTTTTTCGAGGCATTTTCTGTCCTTTCTTTATGTCTTTCCCCCTTCCCATGTTACCTTTTTCTTCCCAGCATTCCTTGGTCCCTATTTTCTATGGTTCCTGTCCTATTCTATCCTATGTACTTTTTCCCTATCTAAAATGGTGTCTTTTTACTTCCTGTTGGTCACTTCCTGTTTCTTGGTATATAAGGGCTCTGTTTTCTCCCTTTCCTTGCGCTGCATCACTTTCTGCTCAGATTGTGTCTTCGCTCCTGATTCTTAGCCTTCGGTTCTGAATCTTTTCAATTTTGCAATTACCTGCATTTTGTTCCTGTTTGATCCCTGGTTTTGTTTTCGTTTCAGGAATCCATTTTTTGGAGGTTTTTTTTCCCTTTATTGGTTTTTTTTCCCTCTGGCACTAATTCTAAAGGGCACGGTCTGTTCTTGGCGTTTCCACTGCCTGCAGCACCGTGGCTACTAGAAAGAGTCGCCCTTTTCTGGGCCAAAGCCGAACCCTCAAGACCTACGCCACTAGATCTGCGGTTTCCAGGCACCAGCAGCACGTGAGTCGTGACAGAATGCAGCGCCAAACCATTCCGACATCTTCTGATACTATGGATGACACAGTGGCGGCGGCTGCAGATCCTGATTCATCTTTTTTGACTACTATTCAACAACAAGCTCAGGAATTGCAACAATTGCGCAACGAGAATGCGGTCTTACGACAGGCTTTGGCCCTCCGCCGTGGCGATGTTCCGACTATCTCCGCCTCAACGCCTCGCTTCTCTGGTGAACCAACTAAACTGCGTGAATTCCTGGATGCATTAACGGTTTACTTCGCCTTCAGACCTATCCAATTCTCTCATGACAGGACAAAGGTGGGATATCTTATTAGTGCATTATCCGGTCCTGCCTTGGCCTGGGCAACCCCGATGGTGTCATCCAACGATCCAGTATTGTCGGACTATTCTGCCTTCGTGACCCGCTTCAAACAAATGTTTAGTCGCCCAGGATTGGAAGCCTCGCAGAGGAAGCATTATGTGATATCCAGCAAGGTTCCCAGGATGTCCTCCGATATATTACACGTTTCCGTCAATTAGCGGCAGAGACCACTTGGGTGGAGCGTACCCTGGTAACTTTGTTTCGCAGAGGACTTAAGGAAGAAATTAAGGATGAATTAGTACATTCCACCAGAGTTGAAGATCTTCGTGGCCTCATGGATCAAGCACTTTCCATCGAGTATCGTCTTCAAGAACGACGAATGGAGAAGAGAAGGAGTAGAGGAGCGTCTCAGCCAAGCTCTTCACGGAAGTATCCACCTCATCCTGAGGAATCTCGTCCTCCTGCTAAAGATATAGAAGGGGAACCCATGCAAGTGGATACTGCTCGAGGGCCACTCTCTGCTAGTGAGAAGGAAGACAGACGGAAGAAGGGATTGTGCCTCTACTGTGGTTCTGCTGGTCACATGCTTCGTACATGTCCTGTACGTCCACCTAGACCCTTGGGAAACGCCACCTCCCGTCCTCTGTAAGAAGGGAGGGGACGGGATCATCGGCTATACCTTCTATCAGCTCATTCAACGACAATACAACTTACTTGTTCGTGTTACCAGTCATATTACAACTACCTGATGGCCGCCAAGAAAGAACTATGGCATTATTGGATTGTGGTGCTAGTGGTATATACATGGATAAGACATGGGCCACTAATCTGCAAATTCCCACTCAACCCAAAGACATTCCTGAACAAGTACACACCGTGGATGGATCTTTAATATCCTCAGGTCCAGTCGATACTACGACCTTGATGTTAAATTTACAGTTTGGTAATCATCAAGAACACCTCTCTTTTGATCTCATTTCATCTCCCAACCATACCATTATTCTCGGAATTCCATGGTTTACTAGACATAACCCATATGTGAACTGGGTAACCCGGACAATTTCTTTATCCTCACAGTTTTGTCAAGAAAATTGCTTTGCTTCCGATAAATATTGGTCACCAAACAGATTAACACCTATGAAGAGTACTACGGAGTATTCCATCAACACTGTCCAAGGGGTTCCTGAACATTATTTAGAGTTCCAAGACGTGTTTCAAAAACCATCCAGACCTGTATTACCTCCACATCGAGAGTACGATTGTGCTATTCCTTTGGAACCTGGAACAGTCGTTCCCTTTGGGAGGATGTATTCTCTCACGGAACCTGAAAAGGAAGTTCTTAAGGAGTATCTGGAGGAAAATGTACAGGGTGGTCTCATTGTTCCATCATCTTCTCCAGCAGGGGCTCCTCTCTTTTTTGTACCTAAGAAGACCAAAGATCTTCGTCCTTGCATAGACTTTCGAGGCCTAAACAAGATAACTATAAAGGATCGTTATCCTTTGCCCCTCATTAAGGATATTTTAGAGGCAGTCAGAGGGGCTCAACGTTTTACCAAGTTGGATCTTCGGGGAGCTTACCACCTTTTACGTATAAAAGAAGGAGACGAGTGGAAAACAGCATTCAGGACACCGTTCGGTCATTTTGAATATAAAGTCATGCCCTTTGGTCTTACGAACGCTCCTGCTATATTTCAAAGGTTTATGGACTCAATATTTTCCGATCTCTTGAACCAGACACTCGTAATCTACTTGGACGACATCCTTATTTTTTCCAGACACCCCGAACTCCATTCTTCTCATGTGAAACAAGTCCTTCACAGACTCCGAGCACATCAACTATTCTGTAAACCCGAAAAGTGTGAGTTCGATAAGACGGAAGTCAAATATCTGGGTTATCATTTAAGTTCCACCGGCATAGCTATGGACCTAGAAAAGGTACAAGCAATTCTAGAGTGGCCTTCTCCCTCGTCTATCAAAGAAACACAATGTTTCCTAGGATTAGCAAATTTTTACCGACAGTTCATTCAAGACTTTGCTAAACAGACCAGCCATATAACCCATACCTTAAAGAAGGAAAATCTAAAACAGGGGTTTGTCTGGACCCAGGCGGCTGAAACAGCTTTTCAAGAATTAAAGAAGGCATTCACTCAAGCTCCCATCTTGAGACATCCAGATACCAATAAACAGTTTATCGTAGTTACCGATGCTTCCGAAAAAGCTATTGGAGCAATCTTGCTTCAACTTCAAGAAGATGATGGTCTTGAACATCCTGTTTTCTATTTGTCCCATATTCTCTCTTCAGCTGAACAACATTACTCAGTACTAGAAAGAGAGTTGTTAGCTCTGAAGACAGCCTGCATCGAATGGAGACAGTTTCTGATGGGATCCAAGGAGCCTTTCGAGGCGAGAACAGATCACCGTAATCTGCAATGTCTACGTAATTTTGCATGCCAAAATAGTCGCCAGGCGCGTTGGGCCTTTTTCTTTAGTCAGTATGACTTTTACATCACCTATATTCCTGGATCTCAAAACATTCTGGCTGATGCTCTGTCTCGACGCTATCCAGATTGTACTCCTTCCCCATCTCAGTTTCTACTGGAGCCTAGTAAGATCATTGGAGTTGCTCAATCTTTTCTGGATGAGGTACAACTGGAGTATTCCAGCCTGTCTAATAGTGAAATAGAGAAATTAAGAACCTTTTTATGCAAGAAAGAAGGATTCTTTTTTCATCAGAAGCTGTTATTCCTCCCTACTAACAGAGTGCGAGACAAAGCATTACAGATGTGCCATGATTCACCGGTTGCTGGACATAGAGGTATTAAGGCCACACAAGAACTTCTTTCGCGATCTTTCTGGTGGCCTACCTGGAAATCAGATGTCGAAAGATATGTTCAGGCTTGTCCCATATGTGCCCAAGTCAAGATTCCCCGTAGCAGACCTGCAGGATTACTACAGCCTTTGCCAGTTCCACCAACGCCATGGCATACTATTTCCACTGACTTTATGTGTTCACTTCCGCCATCAGCTGGAAACCAGGTTATCATGGTCACTGTTGATTCTTTCACTAAGATGGCCCACTTTACTGCTCTAAAGAAATTACCAACATCCCAAGAATTGAGCCAGATATTTATCGACCATATTTTCCGTCTCCATGGACTTCCACATACCATTGTGTCTGACAGGGGTCCCCAGTATATTTCCCGGTTTTGGAAACATTTTTGCAAGACACTAAATATCAATATAGCACTATCATCCGGTTTCCATCCTCAGACCAATAGACAAACTGAGCGTTTGAATCAAGGACTAGAACAATACCTTCGTTGTTTTTGTAATTCCACCCAAAGCAACTGGAACACTTATCTTCCTATTGCTGAATATTCCTACAACAATTCTGTCCATAGTGCCTCCAAGGTCACTCCCTTTTTCTGTTCCTATGGCTATCATCCGACCTCTTTTCCTACTGCTCCTCAATCTACCTCTCCTCTGCCTGCCATTACATCTTTTTCCAAACGTCTCCTGCAACTCCATAAGCTAATTAGATCTAATTTATTGCACACTAAGAGATATATGAAGAGGATCGCTGATAAGAAACGTGGACCCACTCCTGATTATCACCCTCAGGATAAAGTCTGGCTTTCTTCCAAATTCTTGCCCTCTCGCCTTTCTCTGAATAAGTTCACGCCTCGCTATTATGGGCCTTTTCGTATTCTTCAGTTGCTCAATCCTGTCACTGTTCGTCTTCGCTTGCCTCATACTTGGAAAATTCATCCGGTCTTTCATGTATCCCAACTCAAACCTTATGTCCCTGATCCTTTCTCTCGTCAGTTTCCTTGTCCTCCTCCTGTGTTGGTGAATGATGTCCCTGAATATGAGGTTCAAGAAGTTTGTGACTCTCGCCTTTTTCACCGGCGTCTTCAGTATTTGATTCACTGGAAGGGTTATCCTCTTAGTGAATGCTCTTGGGAAGATGCTTCTTCTGTTCACGCCCCTCTTTTGATTTCTCGTTTTCATCGTTTGTTTCCCTTCAAACCTAGACCTTCGGGGGGGGACCTACTGTTGCGCCGCGCAGCGCGTTCTCAGGACGCGGCGCGCCCCGAGTCTTCTTTGTACAGCGCGAGGCCCCAGATATTATTTTGGGCCTCGCTCTGCCTTCTGTTGTGTCCCTGTTCTCCCCTGACCCCTCCTTACCTGTTTCTTTTTCTTTCTTCTTCTTCTTTTTCTTCTTTACTTTTTCGAGGCATTTTCTGTCCTTTCTTTATGTCTTTCCCCCTTCCCATGTTACCTTTTTCTTCCCAGCATTCCTTGGTCCCTATTTTCTATGGTTCCTGTCCTATTCTATCCTATGTACTTTTTCCCTATCTAAAATGGTGTCTTTTTACTTCCTGTTGGTCACTTCCTGTTTCTTGGTATATAAGGGCTCTGTTTTCTCCCTTTCCTTGCGCTGCATCACTTTCTGCTCAGATTGTGTCTTCGCTCCTGATTCTTAGCCTTCGGTTCTGAATCTTTTCAATTTTGCAATTACCTGCATTTTGTTCCTGTTTGATCCCTGGTTTTGTTTTAGTTTCAGGAATCCATTTTTTGGAGGTTTTTTTTCCCTTTATTGGGGTTTTTTCCCTCTGGCACTAATTCTAAAGGGCACGGTCTGTTCTTGGCGTTTCCACTGCCTGCAGCACCGTGGCTACTAGAAAGAGTCGCCCTTTTCTGGGCCAAAGCCGAACCCTCAAGACCTACGCCACTAGATCTGCGGTTTCCAGGCGCCAGCTGCACGTGAGTCGTGACAGCTTATCTTTAATTCATAAGTGGACGTGTTAGAGGTTCGATGGACCTTTCGACTGTGCTTAGAGTAAATCCCACCATAAGACTATATTTCAATACAAATCAATAACAATATCAAGCAACAGTATCAATAATCTTTGGAGTCAGTAATTTCACGCACCATGACCCCCTTGGCCATGAATAACCACACCTTTCTTGTAAAAGTTGGAATGTTTTTTCGCTATATTAACAATGCTATTATCATGTTACTTAGTCTCAAAATCAAATGATATACATACAAAAACAACACTGGTTGACCAAATCTTCTAAAGAACCTCAACTTAACCAAAGTGTGAATTATTAAGCACTTTAGAACTACAGTACAAATCAATAACAAGAAAAAGTGCGTGATAGAAATAGCATACATTTGGATTCAGCAACTGAGTTACATCTATTAATTATGAATAGCAATCTATTAACATTTTAGGATCTTCCCTCTCTAACCTTCTGATTAGAATAACATGTTTGGACTTCATGCAAAACAATTTAGTCAACACAAATTTGGAAAAACATCTAGCTATGGCTCTATCAAAGGCACATTACATCAAACAAATAACAATTGATTAATACTTTCCTCTGTATGGATCAGGAAGCTGCGACTGTCTTCTTCAATTGGACATCTGTTCGGTCAACATCAGCATCGGACCATGAAATGAATGGTTCAGAACAGGGGACTCTAAGCTATCCAAACCATTTGTAAGTGCGATCTGAGGAATCATTATTCAGCATCAAAGTTTAAACAATTAAGTTAAAGATAGAACTCTCTAAGTAGCAGAATCAAATTGGAGATGAGCATGCTTCTTCAGCAGAAACTGAAAAATGGAATGAGCATGAACGATGAGAATAATCGGAATGGCGCTTTTCTCTCTGTGCAATCAGACTAAGTTAAAATCATCTAAAACACTTACCATGTCGCCATTGGTCAAAGAATTGTACATTTATATTTAGTCCAATTAAAGCAGAACTTCAAATCTAAGATATAACTAAACAGTCTTTCACATGTCGATGATTGGCTCCTCTTCTCCTGTTCCCATCGTCAGACTTGCCAGGTAACAATTTTGTATCTCTCTGTTCTTCAGTAAGTGCATCCATTGTTAGTTCCTAGGAACATTGCTTTCTCACACACTTAACTTTACATTGTAACAATAGCTAATACAGCGTATTCTAGCAAGCAGTTCTCATGGGAAACGAAAACATCTACTAGTTTTTGGTCAACTCAGTGAAAAGAACAATTCAGGTATTAATTTCTCCAAGCGAACATTTTCTCACAGCATTATCTTACCAGTACAGTTTAACATGAGGATGTGCAACAAGACCCAAAACCTCACTAACTTAAGGCCTACAATTCAATAAAGCAAATACATACTAAGTAATCATTAATATACATGCCACTACATTGATCTAAACATGAGCACATCAATTCATTTTAATAAGCAATTAATAAGGACACTTTGTGATTACTGATGGCCACTCAAGTAGGCATAATTTCCAAGTTGTGCATTATTGTCTATATTAAGTCAAATTCTATTCAGATTCAACATTTAGAACACATGAATATTTATTAGTGAAAATTCAGCGTTCACAGTATTACCCAAATCAAAAATATAAATAAAACAGTTTTGATTTGTACTTGGCTTGCTCGCCAATATACCTACTTTATATTGTTTTGTTACTACCCAAGTTGTATTTATAAAATTGACCTTTGGTCCTGAAGTTTGACCCATTATCCGGAAATTTTATAGTCACTGCCCTGAATTTACCACTATGGCAGGCGGTTACCCTAGTTACTTGTAAGACCTTTGGGTTTTTGCTGTTCCATGTAAAGTGTTATTAACTATTATTTTATATATATATATATATATATATATAGGTATATATATATATATATATATATATACACACACATATATATATTCGCATAAAGAGAGAGCGAGAGTCTTTATAAGCCTGTAATTAGTGTCCCATTCGGAAAAGCAGATACTACCTGCTTTCGGGTTAATTCTAGAAGCATAACATATTAAAATATAATAATGTATAGAATACATTTTCTTCTAAACCTAAGTAATTGCTATTAAACTCAAAAAAAGAACGGCCTCCGGTATCTTGTTTGAGAAAAGTCAGACATGCAAATGTTGTTTTGTCCTGTTGTAAAAGTTGCATATTTCATAATGAACTCCCGTTCCAACATGGATATCTCGTTGAACTACAGCAGACTCACTCATTGGAAGCTGGCATTACAGGTGTTTCTACGTTCCACTCAAAGACATACAGTACGACCATTCACAGGCGCTATGGCTCCCCAAAACACGCACGCAATGAATCCAGAAGATAACTGTTTTCTAAATGTATCGATTCTCTTTTTGTTCTCTAACGTAAAAAAATAGATTGAAAATTACTACACATTTAAATATGAATCATATGTAGTTTTAATTTTTAAAACTGACAGATATTAAACATTTTTCATCATAACGCACTACCGCATTCCTATCTCCCTACATAAGGGTTTACGACAACTGGACTTACCAATATGGCCACCACACAAGTAGCTTTCATTTATGGACAAGAACAGACGCTAGCTGGGAAAGTTAAAGCAACTGTGCTACGGTGGGGGCGGGAACCGTGCAGACGGTGACCTCTCGTCAGCAAGTAAAAGGGGGACTTGCCTCACCCCTCCACCTATCACCGAGCGCACAAGTAAACGTAGACGCTGATTGGATGTTTTTCGGCTAGCGGAATACTTTGGTTGGAGGTTCTACATGCCGCTTATTATTCTGTCTCCCCCTCTTTCGTTTGTGATAGGAGAGTCTGAGGATAAGCTTGTAAATCGGAGGTCACCAGGAAGAAACCATGGCTGCTCTAATGAGAATGTCCCGCGGTGTGCTCAGCAGTTACTGCAAGCAAGGCAGTTTTGCAATGGGTAAGATTTCTGCTCCTCCCTCCCACATGATAATTGTCATTCAGCGACTGCGCTATATAGAGCCCTTCGGTACGGTTATAGTGTCAATGTCAGGTCTCTCAGATACACAAGCTTGCATTAGCCACTCATTTTTACATTAACCTAAATACATTTATCTTCTTGCGACACTGCATACTATAGTTGTAACACTGTAGCTTGATTTTTGCATTTTTTTAAATTAGTGCTAATTTCTGTAACTTTGCAGCCTGTGATTTTTCTTGAAGCGAAAGAGTTTCGATTAACACTTTTGTTAATTTTTTGGGGGTTAATTTTCTTTGTTAATGCTGACTGTCATTAGTTTTTAGTTCAGTCGAGTATTTTGGTGAAAATGTATGAATAGTCATTACTGTGGAATACGCGGTCAATCAGATATTTGTTGAAAGCATTTAAACTCAGTTACGTTACAGTTCATTTAATTTTTTAGAGTAACCTGCTACGGCGCATTCTTGTGCTTGTCGCCCTGGTACTGAAATATTTGACGGTGTGCTGCATGTCTTCCAGCAATCACTGATCAGTCAAGAAAGACGCCCATTCTTCTACTTATGAAAGAGACCCTACGGGGGAAGAAGCCCTTACGCCAATCAGAGTGTGTTCCAGTTTAAGACCTTGACAGTGAGGCAGCTTGTCTACTCTGTCGCATATAGGTGTGCAGGCTGTCATTCACTTTGCCAGCTTGCTAAGGAGGCGTGTCATTTTCAGTTTCAAGGACTTCAGACTTCTGATTTTACATGGGTGGAGGGCAAATACATGGATTTGCTTATTTTACGGCACGTTTCTGATACAGCGCGTATCAGCAATTAAGCGTCGTGCTTTACTGTACATTTTAGCTTTAGGTAAACCAGCGCAAGCAAAATTTTACTGAACTGTAATGATATTTATACAAATAAAGGCGGCTATAAATCTGAGACTATCATTCAGAGTCCCAGCTAAACACATACCTCTTTGTATAGGATGGTGGTCAGTGTACGCCGTAGTGCCTTCTTCACATTTTTTTGTTTGTTATTGAAGCGAACCATTTGTTCACGAATTGCTCCCACGCTATGTAAAATAAATAATGGAATTTCTTGTTCTATGTTTTTTTGGCCTAGTGAATTTTTTTTTTTTTTTCCCCTTCTCACCTGCCATCAACATGTATTGATGTTTCAAGTATAAAATGTGAACTCTTCCCACCAAATAGCGATAGTATAAATTGTAATAGCCCACTTTGACTACGGGATTGGCACACCATGATAGATTACGGGAAAAAAGCTATCATGGCGTCGTCTTCTCAACACAATTTTGTTTTGGTAATGGAAAAAAACGTTTTTGTCAATATGCAGTTGATCTTATTGCTGCTCATAATTAACTTGTCTAAGTCGTATCCACTTCCTTTGCCCCGGAATACCTTTTCTTATTGGCATTAGATGAAGGTTCTCAGACTTAAACAAGAAGACAGGTTTGATTGTTCTAAATCAACTGCGAGAGAGGGAACTAAACTGGAGGGTGATGAGAAGTACTTCAGAGGACACTCAACCTTGTGTGTCCATACCGGGAATGAATACCCTCGTGGAGTCTGTGATGGCACAGTAAAGGAGAACCAACCGCATTTAATGCTCTTGTATCTCTTCCACAAGCTTTGACACTAGTTTGTATGATCATTCAAGAAGAAGTGTGTGTGTTAACTTATAGAGCATGTGTTTAGATCTTCTGTCTCATCAAGCCATTTGTTGTACCTGTGTATCCAGCGGATGTAAGGGGAGTGCAAGTGCTCTGCCACGGCGTTTTACCTGGTGTCTCGAACGAGTAATGGACGGTATTTCTGGGTGAAAGGTCATGTTTGTCAGGAAGCCAAATATCTGTCTGTCATGTATTTGTTACTAACAAAAAAAAGAAAACTAAAAACAACTCACCCAACGTGGTAATAGTTGGAGTTTCAAACCCTCAAACACAGAATCCTTTTGGCGGAAGTGCAGTTTAGTAGCCCCCAACTCAAGAAATTATACCAAACCCTGGGAAGTTGGGTTTTAGCATGCATTTATTGTGATATACACTACTGGCCGTGCCTAATAGGCAGTTATAGTTTGCACCATGTTTCAATAGGATTTTTTTTTTTGACTTGCCTGTATCTTTGGCGTTGTTTGACAAATCCTCACAAACTTTCCCCAAAAAAGGTGCACCAGTGATTCTTGTTGCACATGGAAAGTTTCAGGGTGATCTGTCAAGCGGGGGGGGGGGGGCTGAGAAAAGGGGGGGGATTAAAAAAAAGTGCGTTTCCCATGTTAATTACCATAGAAGTTTTGAATGACTACAGCCTGAACTTCTGGATGGAATTACACTAACTTTGTCAGAAAGCTAGATTTTGTTCTGGAGATATTGATTTTGTTATGTGGTGTAAATTCATTCAGTAGTTTTTGAGATATTAAAAGGGAAAGAAACTTATATCACTAAGGCAGCAAATCTTTCACAATTATTTTGGTGAATAGATTTGCCAATGCGAATGGTGTGATTGGCTGGCCCGCAACCTGAGCAGAAAGTTGCAGGCGCCATTTTAGGTAATGGGGCATGGTCCCCGGGTTGACTATTAAAATCAATAGTGATATAAGAGGTCAGGGTCGAGGTACCCTGACCCTATGTTTGGCGTATAGCGATCTTTGAGGGACCCCGAGATGTATAATATGTCAAGAAATGGGTATTTTTCCCCCATGCACGATAGTCGTGAATTCGTTGCGAACGTCACTGTGGCCCCCATGTAACATTGCAAAGAATTCACGAATAACGCTAACATTAAAAAATAAATAAAATAAAAAAAAACATTCACAGACTCATTCAGAAACTAATTCATTCACACATAGATGCGTTCAGAGACTCATGCACCCTCTAGCAGACCTTCTCAGACACTCACGCACCCCAACACTCATGAACCCACTCGGAGACCCATGCACCCACTGAGATACTCATGCACACACTTGCACACTCATAGAGCCACTTAGAGACTTATGCATGCGTGGTTGGGTGGCTATAGAGGGTTGGCTGCAGGGCCTATGGCCAGGCCCTGCAGCCAACACCTGGTGCACACGGGAAAATGCCTTGCGTGGCGCAGGGTTGGATAGTTATAGCGGGTTGGCCGCAAGTGACCGTGCATGGCGGTGGTTGCATTAACTTATATTAATGAAAATTACTTTACTTTAAAATAAAACCATAGAAATTTACTGAACAAACCAAAGGTTACAGGGAAGTTATAGTTATGAAATAGAATTTAAAAAAACCCATAGAAATTCACTTAAACCCAAGGTTACAGGTAGATTATAGTAAGCAGGGGTGTGGAATTTATTAAAATATCTACTTGTCCAGGGGACAGGTTGCTTCTCAAATCTACTTGTCCTGTAAAAGGATCTACTTGTCCCTTTGGTGCCATGTAGTGTGGCGACAAATTATGGCAGCAATTAATAGCCTCTCTGATTATGCCAGGGCTACTACCATAGTAGGGCTTGAATACTTGGAATTTCAATCCCCACTGTAGCAGATCTGCATACTGGGGCTGGAGGAAGCAGAAAGCAATAGTTCCAGGGCTGGAATGCCTTTGAGTCTGCAAACCTACTAACCTGCATGTTTTAAAGATTTTTACCAGCTTCTCTCTAATATTTTCCCATAATAAGAAAGGTTGGACATTTACTCCTGACAATGGCAGAATTAGAACTTCTTCCAGGGTTGGGAAGAAAGTGCTGGAGGGAAAATGAACTTGCAAATGCTCAATAGATTTTCACATGAGCAAATCTACACATCGTATTTACCCACGCTAAAATACAGTTCACAAATATTTTATAGGGGTACAACATATACCATGGGTGCACTTTTGTGACTTTCTTTAAGAATTTGGGGCCACAAGTAGGTAGGTTCAGATTTGTGACCTGCAAATTGTGAGTCGCAAATCCAAATGTAGGATGGTGTCCTTGACACCATCTGTGATTCGCAAGGGCTTCGCAAATGCCCACATCATGAATAATCATGAGGTGGGTCGCAATTTGCGACCCCCTCACGAATGGTGGCCTGCTGGAGACAGCAGACCACCATGTCTGTGACTGCTTTTCAATAAAGCAGTTTTTTTTTGGGTTTTTTTGTAATGCAGCCCGTTTTCCTTAAAGGAAAACGAGATGCATAACAAAAACGAAAAATGAAACATTTTCGTTTCATTTTTTCAGAGCCGGCAGTGGTCCGCAGGACCACTGCTTGCTCTGAAAAAATGTTTACAGTGACATTCACAATGGGAAAGGGGTCCCATAGGGATCCCTTCCCTTTTGCGAAAGTGTTAGCACCCATTTGAAATGGGTGCAAACTGCGATTGGTGTGCACCCGCATTCGCGGTCACAAAACAATCCTACATTGCACTGCGAGTTGCAATTAGGAAGGGAACACCCCTTACTAATTGCGAGTCGCAAACCCGTTTTGTGATTCGGTAACCAGGTTACTGAATCGCAAAACTGGGTTTGTGCATCGCAATGTGCTTTTTGCACGTCGCAAACAGCGAAAGTCGCTGTTTGCGACATGCAAAAAGCTACCTACATGTGGGTCTTGGTCCCTAATTAGGTCTGGTGTTAACAAAGACATTTTGTTTTTATTAAACTTCTATTTCTCTCTCTTTCGGCTGGCTTTACTGTGAGTGATCGCATTCTGCTCTTCCACAAGGAGCATATTGCCACACAAAGTAGTTTTGTTCAGTGTCAGGAACTACAGTGGCAATCAGTGACGTAACGAAACTGGAGGGTGCCCCTTTGCAAAGAACATGGAGGAGCCCCCTCTCCAGACTCACTCAGGGCAGGTGCTGTGCTGACGGGGCCCCCTGGAGGGCGGCTGCGGGGCCTTTGTTATGCCGCTGGTGGCAACGCGTGCTTTAAGAGTTCAAAAACTTTTTTTGGGGGGGTTTGCCAATGTTTGTTACAATGTTGAGTGCCTGGTAGCTCCCACAACAATAAAGTGTTACAAAAGCCATGTCAAAACAAGACACGCATTGATGAAACTAAAAGACTTATAAAAATATGTCAGATCAGTTGGCTTTGTCAGTGTTTGTTTATTTTCATGCTTCCCATAATCGTGTTGAAAATGGTTACACTGATTTTCCATTAGAAATATTTTTGGGAAATACTAGCATGCATCAACACATTTTACTAAATGACACTTCATTTGCATATAATCAAAGAGCATTCTGGGAGCATTATACTTAGCCTCTTAGCCTAAACTTTTCAAACATGTGTGTACACGTTTTTGTTTTTTTGTACTGGAACCAACGTCAGTAGTGAAGTGTGACCTTAAAACATTTATTTACAGCACGCACCCTAATAATGTAGGCTTTCAAATAATGAACCATAAATACAAGTTCGAACAGCATTATCTTTTGGAAACACATTACCTCAACTGCAGAGAGTTCAACTCTCTGTAAACAGGCAGCCAAAGGGTTTGTGCTGCAGGGGGTTGGGCCTACTTGTCCCAAGGACAAAG